>NC_136267.1:182027026-182472026 GCF_964187855.1 Myxine glutinosa | reverse complement strand
TTTTGTTGATTTCTCTTTGGACCAATCATCGTGCTTTGGGTTTTGTTGATTTCTCTTTACAACAATCATCGTGCTTTTGGTTTTGTTGATTTCTCTTTACAACAATCATCGTGCTTTTGGTTTTGTTGATTTCTCTTTACAACAATCATTGTGCTTTTGGTTTTGTTGATTTCTCTTTACAACAATCATTGTGCTTTTGGGTATTGTTGATTTCTCTTCACAACAATCATCGTGCTTTGGGTATTGTTGATTTCTCTTCACAACAATCATCGTGCTTTGGGTTTTGTTGATTTCTCTTTACAACAATCATCGTGCTTTTGGTTTTGTTGATTTCTCTTTACAACAATCATCGTGCTTTTGGTTTTGTTGATTTCTCTTTACAACAATCATTGTGCTTTTGGTTTTGTTGATTGCTCTTTACAACAATCATCGTGCTTTGGGTATTGTTGATTGCTCTTTACAACAATCATTGTGCTTTTGGTTTTGTTGATTTCTCTTTACAACAATCATTGTGCTTTTGGGTATTGTTGATTTCTCTTCACAACAATCATCGTGCTTTGGGTATTGTTGATTTCTCTTCACAACAATCATCGTGCTTTGGGTTTTGTTGATTTCTCTTTACAACAATCATCGTGCTTTGGGTTTTGTTGATTTCTCTTTACAACAATCATTGTGCTTTTGGTTTTGTTGATTTCTCTTTACAACAATCATTGTGCTTTTGGTTTTGTTGATTTCTCTTTGCAACAATCATCGTGCTTTGCGTTTTGTTGATTTCTCTTTGGACCAATCATCGTGCTTTGGGTTTTGTTGATTTCTCTTCACAACAATCATCGTGCTTTGGGTTTTGTTGATTTCTCTTCACAACAATCATCGTGCTTTTGGTTTTGTTGATTTCTCTTTACAACAATCATCGTGCTTTGGGTTTTGTTGATTTCTCTTTACAACAATCATCGTGCTTTTGGTTTTGTTGATTTCTCTTTACAACAATCATTGTGCTTTTGGTTTTGTTGATTTCTCTTTACAACAATCATTGTGCTTTTGGTTTTGTTGATTTATCTTTACAACAATCATCGTGCTTTGGGTTTTGTTGATTTCTCTTTACAACAATCATCGTGCATTGGGTTTTGTTGATTTCTCTTTACAACAATCATCGTGCTTTTGGTTTTGTTGATTTCTCTTTACAACAATCATCGTGCTTTTGGTTTTGTTGATTTCTCTTTACAACAATCATCGTGCTTTGGGTTTTGTTGATTTCTCTTTACAACAATCACCGTGCTTTGGGTATTGTTGATTTCTCTTTACAACAATCACCGTGCTTTGGGTTTTGTTGATTTCTCTTTACAACAATCATCGTGCTTTGGGTTTTGTTGATTTCTCTTCACAACAATCATTGTGCTTTTGGATTTGTTGATTTCTCTTTACAACAATCACCGTGCTTTGGGTTTTGTTGATTTCTCTTTACAACAATCATTGTGCTTTTGGTTTTGTTGATTTCTCTTTGCAACAATCATCGTGCTTTGCGTTTTCTTGCTTTCACTTTAGAACAATCATTGTGCTTTAGGTTTTGTTGAGTTCTCTTTAGAACAATCATTGTGATTTAGGTTTTGTTGATTTATCTTTCGAACAATCATCGTGCTTTGTGTTTTGTTGATTTCTCTTTCGAACAATCATTGTGCTTTTGGTTTTGTTGATTTCTATTTGGAACAATCATTGTGCTTTGGGTTTTTTAAATTTATCTTTAGAACAATCATTGTGCTTTGTGTTTTGTTGACTTCTCTTTTGAACAATCATTGTGCTTTGTGTTTTGTTGATTTCTCTTTAGAACAATCATCGTGCTTTAGGTTTTGTTGATTTCTCTTTAGAACAGTCATCGTGCTTTGGGTTTTGTTGATTTCCCTTTAGAGCAATCATTGTGCTTTGGGTTTTGTTGATTTCTCTTTAGAACAATCATTGTGCTTTGGGTTTTGTTGATTTCTCTTTAGAACAATCATCATGCTTTGGGTTTTGTTGATTTCCCTTTAGAACAATCATTGTGCTTTGGGTTTTGTTGATTTCTCTTCAGAACAATCATTGTGCTTTGGGTTTTGTTGATTTCTCTTTAAAACAATCATCATGCTTTGGGTTTTGTTGATTTATCTTTCGAACAATCATCATGCTTTAGGTTTTGTTGATTTCTCTTTACAACAATCATCGTGCTTTGGGTTTTGTTGATTTCTCTTTACAACAATCATCGTGCTTTGGGTTTTGTTGATTTCTCTTTACAACAATCATTGTGCTTTTGGTTTTGTTGATTTCTCTTTGCAACAATCATCGTGCTTTGGGTTTTGTTGATTTCTCTTTCGAACAATCATCGTGCTTTGTGTTTTGTTGATTTATATTTCGAACAATCATTGTGCTTTTGGTTTTGTTGATTTCTATTTGGAACAATCATTGTGCTTTGGGTTTTTTAAATTTATCTTTAGAACAATCATTGTGCTTTGTGTTTTGTTGATTTCTCTTTAGAACAATCATTGTGGTTTGTGTTTTTTAAATTTATCTTCAGAACAATCATTGTGCTTTGGGTTTTTTTTATTTATCTTTAGAACAATCATTGTGCTTTGTGTTTTGTTGACTTCTCTTTTGAACAATCATTGTGCTTTGTGTTTTGTTGATTTCTCTTTAGAACAATCATCGTGCTTTCGGTTTTGTTGATTTCTCTTTTGAACAGTCATCGTGCTTTGGGTTTTGTTGATTTCTCTTTAAAACAATCATTGTGCTTTGGGTTTTGTTGATTTCTCTTTAGAACAATCATTGTGCTTTGGGTTTTGTTGATTTCTCTTTAGAACAATCATCATGCTTTGGGTTTTGTTGATTTCTCTTTAGAACAATCATTGTGCTTTGGGTTTTGTTGATTTCTCTTTAGAACAATCATTGTGCTTTGGGTTTTGTTGATTTCTCTTTAGAACAATCATCATGCTTTGGGTTTTGTTGATTTCTCTTTGGAACAATCATCATGCTTTAGGTTTTGTTGATTTCTCTTTAGAACAATCATTGTGCTTTTGGTTTTGTTGATTTCTCTTTACAACAATCATCATGCTTTGGGTTTTGTTGATTTCTCTTTGCAACAATCAACGTGCTTTGGATTTTGTTGATTTCTCTTTAGAACTATCATTGTGCTTTTGGTTTTGTTGATTTCTCTTTACAACAATCATCGTGCTTTGGGTTTTGTTGATTTCTCTTTACAACAATCATCGTGCTTTTGGTTTTGTTGATTTCTCTTTACAACAATCATCGTGCTTTGGGTTTTGTTGATTTCTCTTTACAACAATCATCGTGCTTTTGGTTTTGTTGATTTCTCTTTACAACAATCATCGTGCTTTGGGTTTTGTTGATTTCTCTTTACAACAATCATTGTGCTTTTGGTTTTGTTGATTTCTCTTTACAACAATCATCGTGCTTTGGGTTTTGTTGATTTCTCTTTACAACAATCATCGTGCTTTGGGTTTTGTTGATTTCTCTTCACAACAATCATTGTGCTTTTGGTTTTGTTGATTTCTCTTTACAACAATCATCGTGCTTTGCGTTTTCTTGCTTTCACTTTAGAACAATCATTGTGCTTTAGGTTTTGTTGAGTTCTCTTTAGAACAATCATTGTGCTTTAGGTTTTGTTGAGTTCTCTTTAGAACAATCATTGTGCTTTAGGTTTTGTTGATTTCTCTTTAGAACAATCATTGTGCTTTTGGTTTTGTTGATTTCTCTTTGCAACAATCATCGTGCTTTGCGTTTTCTTGCTTTCACTTTAGAACAATCATTGTGCTTTAGGTTTTGTTGAGTTCTCTCTAGAACAATCATTGTGCTTTAGGTTTTGTTGATTTATCTTTCGAACAATCATCGTGCTTTGTGTTTTGTTGATTTATCTTTCGAACAATCATTGTGCTTTTGGTTTTGTTGATTTCTATTTGGAACAATCATTGTGCTTTGGGTTTTTTTAATTTATCTTTAGAACAATCATTGTGCTTTGTGTTTTGTTGATTTCTCTTTAGAACAATCATTGTGCTTTGTGTTTTGTTGATTTATCTTTCGAACAATCATTGTGCTTTTGGTTTTGTTGATTTCTATTTGGAACAATCATTGTGCTTTGGGTTTTTTTAATTTATCTTTAGAACAATCATTGTGCTTTGTGTTTTGTTAATTTCTCTTTAGAACAATCATTGTGCTTTGTGTTTTGTTGATTTATCTTTCGAACAATTATTGTGCTTTAGGTTTTCTTGATTTCTCTTTCGAAGAACAATCATTGTGCTTTGGGTTTCGTTGATTTCTCTTTCGAAGAACAATCATTGTGCTTTGGGTTTTGTTTTCTCTTTCGAAGAACAATCATTGTGCTATGGGTTTTGCCGATCTATCGCAGAAACCAAACATTTTAAAGTAAAGCAAGAGTTTAAGACATCATTTTAAAACATTTCATATGTCACATGACATCTTACGTAACAATGATTGCGGCTATGTTGGAAAATTACTCAAATTGATGTGGCTAGATGAAAAAGGCTTTAAAGAGGAAGAGCTAGCATGAAGTGATCAATTTTAATCTTGCGGCAGGCAGCAAAAACAAGCATGCAAGGACTTAGTAAACTACATGTACATAGAATGTTAATTCGATGTCTGAATATAACATTGATTTTAGGGATTAAATGTCACTGACTGACTTGGGCCATTGATATGCAACTTACAACCTATACAGTGGTCAGTTAAAGGTGAAAACGTTTGCCTTTGACTTCCATTAAGCAAATGACCTAGTACGTGCTCATCGTACTACAGGCCTGCCGTTGACACCATTGCAACTTGCAGCATATTTTCGTGAAAGAATCTTCGTCGTTCTCCGGTACTGCTTGTAATATGATTTAATACGACCACGACTACCTACTTAATGGCCCCAATTATTGCAAACTTCGCGTGGGTCCTGCCGGAGAATGGTTTCGGCCCATAATGTTTCATGATACAGCTGGCCAGGCCAGATGCTTAATTGACATTGGCAGCAATTTGTAATTTCCTGGTGATGGCGATGTGTTGCTTAGTCTTCGCGAAAGGCACAGTGGGATGTATAACGTCTCCCAACTAATGCTTGTAGACAGGGTCCCCCATGTTAATGTCCGTTTGAGATCTTCTGGGACGGAAAACTCTGCAATGTTACACCAAGCCGGAAGCTTCAATTCATCATCAGCTGATAATGAAACCCAGACGGTACAAGTGCTACCTGGCACCATCCTGTCAGACACATGTAGTATGATTTGAGGTACGTTTTACCATGGACATAACTACAAAGTTGACCTCATTTAAAGTAAAACGACAAAACATTTCAAAATGCAAAAGCCGTCCACCTCAACTTTATTCTCAAACAAAACTTGATGAGAATAGGAAACAAAAAAGTAAGTTTTAAAAACTATTTTCTCCATATTCTCATTATAAAAGTTTGTTTAAAATTTAATTACAAAAGTTCAAATGGTAAAGAAGTCTTGTCCTGGAGACACACACCCACACCCGTCTGCTGCTGCCCTGGGTGGTGGGCTAAACTCCCAGGTTTTACTGTTCCCAGGGCCACAGGTAGCTCGTTCAACCATTCCGCTTTTCTCGTATTTGCAGCAGGTAACCTTACAAACGTGCGTACCGTTACCATGGAACGGACAGGATGCTCCAAGTCTATCTGCCTCGAATCAGTAAACGACAAGTTGTCCTTTTCTGAACCACAGATTGATAATTGTACACCATTACACGCTTTCACATACATGATGACAAATTGTGGACTGCACTCGTAAACGCGTAAACGAGCCCAGAACACGAATGTTGCTACTTTCAGCTTTATTCAAATGAAGTGATACGTGGATTCATGGAACGATCGTATAATTTGCCGATTGCAAAGGCAACTCGTAAATGTACAGTCGTCTTAATTGTGACGCATATTGCAATTGTATTTGTCTGCAGATTCTTTGCACCGGAGTTGTTGGTTGTTGCGACTTTTTTTTTTTTTGTTTTTTTGTTTTTTTGTATACAGGGTCGAAGCTCGTGTAAGAGCTAAGACTTAATTAGACAAATAACAAAAAACGAGTGCAACGGTTGTGCAAATATGAACCAAAAGTGTTGAAAATTTCTTTCCGAAAAGTTCGTTTTTTTTCTATGCGCGTTTTAATGCTTGTGTGTTTGTGCACCGAACGACAGGTGTTCGCTGTCCTCTATGCAAGAACTGCACATGTTCAATGGTGTCAGTGAAATATACAATTATTTAATATTATTAAACTGTATTTATGTGCTATATAACTATGTTGTTATTTCCATGGCAATTGAAATGACATTTCTTTTCATACCGGATTATTTTGCATTTCTGTGCAGGATTCTAAGAGTTGCAAACTTTTCAAACTTCGCTACACAAACAGTAGCAATCATGGGGACGATAATTGTGTATTTTATTAAGACAATCTCATATACTCTGTCATAGAAAGGGTTTGTCGGTTTCCTTAACGTGTGGTGTAAAAGTTAAGTGACCTTGGAGTGGTTTGTTTATTGTGTCTTTTTTCTGGACGTGGTACTACAAATAAATGTACATACAGCATATACCCTGTGAACTCGCCTTAATGTTCATTTCATGATACCCGGGAATGACGCGTCAGGTGGCTCATGCTAACAGACGGGCCGCGGCCCCGAAGCTCTTCGCCGTCTGTCGATGGCACCTGCTGCGCTCTTATTTTGCATCCGACATGCGGTGCGAAAGAACGAGTGCGATGTGCCTTTGTGTGCACTTCATCACACCGGCGGCAATTGGGCTCGAGGAGTGTGACACGATAAATGACATTTATGCACCAACGATTAAATTATAAGCTGTTTCCCACGGAAAATCACCGCAAAGATTGTGACTTATTGAGATGAATTGCTTGTTCGGCAATAATTATGACAGCAAACTGTTATACACTAAAAAAAACGTGCCTACATGGTGCATACTTTGATTCATATTCATTCATTAACATATTAATTCATTCATGAATTTTTTTCGGCTTCTATATGTTAAGCCACTGACTTCCAGGTGATGGTTTGCCTTTCAATGCTCAAACCGCCATGAACATGTGAATAGAGATGTCTCTATTATGACATCTTCATACCTGACCTGGACGGATAGTTCTCACCTTCAAGCTGTCTATAGGTCTGGCTTTGATTCCCAATCTGTCAAAAACTGACATCCTGGGGCTTTGCAGGCACAAAGTTGACAGGTCCTATCAAATAGGATACAGCATGATGTTGAGGTCTCGTCTGCCAACATTTCCTCTCTCTTCTTTTTGCCAATTTTCCCATTAAAGTTGCAGTCTGTGACTCAGAGCGTATACTCCAGGTACAAGTCTTGCATGAAATGACAACCTGGTTTGTGGAGAAAGTTGCAATTTGTCCAGGGTGCCGGGAATTACTCGCCTACCGTTCGGGAAGGACACTGTGAGGTCTTTAGCATGAACGTCCATTCATAGGAGATGGGACTTCCTGCTTAATGTCCATCCAATGAACGGCTCAGTCTGTAATACAGCACCTTGCCTGTGAAGTACCAGTCCGAAAATCTATAGTGCGGCTGGGAATCAAACCCACACTATACAGGATAGCTCTGCAGCATCGTTTTGGTGGAACTTAAAGATTTCCATGATGAGGCCATTATGTGGTGGGAGCTGGGCCAAATGGCAACTTCCAGACCTAATCTACAGAGGGCACTGCATCAACAGCACAACTGCATGAGATCAGCATCTACGATAATAAATAGAGGTCGTGTGGCTGTAGCTATGTCAACAATATTCACTCATCGATTGGTTGCAGCACTAACCAATTGGGTGTGACTGTTTTTCCTTTCACTCGATGATTGGTCATGGCACTTACGTACATACATCCGTTAACATTTGACTAAAACATCATCTCACAGGTAGAATTAATCCAGACCGATATGGACCAAAATAAAGACATGACCGATATGGACCAAATTGTTACGATACATCAGAACATTAATTCAGGTCTAATGGGGTTATCCTCTACATCCGGATGCCCCCCCCCCCCCCTCCCTATAAGAGGCTGAAAAGGTGGGGTTTGCCTCAAAGTTAATATATTTTAAAATCTTCTCAGAAACAGTGCGGAAATAACCGTCAGTCCCCGATGGGGATATTTATTGCCAATACCAGTCCATCCCTTTCGGAAGGAATTGTGTCCACCAACACATTTGTGGTACATTGGCATCATCAGTGGGCTACAGAGTTTCTGACATATTCTCCTTGCACATTCACACACTTTTGCCACCATTTCACAAGGGTACGGATGACTTCATAACAAAATGGTGTTGGCTGGTCGATGATTAATTCCTGCACCACCCCTTGGACCTCCTCGTCACGACTGAATTGACAATGTCGGAGAGCTTCTTGTTCCTCAAAGCACTGCACTGTATGTAGTCCTCACTGTGTGTGGGTGCGGTTGTTAAGTTACAGAATGACACAAGTGGAGAGTGCCTTGAAACAATTTGTGTGAATTGCTGACATTATTTTTCATATTTATTTACTTTTTTTCTCTTCCTTGTCGAGGCTCATGGAGGAGCTATAACACAGAACGGACCTGTGCATAACAGAAACAACGGAGATAGAGATGGGGACACACCAACAGCTGGGTTAAGGGACAAAAAAGAGCGAGACTTGGCCAAATAAGGGATGTGGGAAAGAATGAGAGCAAGGGAAGAACACAGGGGCTGAACACGATGGAACACCACAAACTCGCAATCGCAGAAGTGGAAGGACAAACTGGAAACCTGGAAAGAGGTTGGCTTGGGAGGGTAAATGGGGGTATAACGATCCAAGCTGTGGATGGAGGATGACCTGAGATGGCGGTGAACAGCTGTCTTGAAGCCCTGGAGGGAAGAATGAGAATGAAGGGAATGTGAAAGTTGGTTCCACAGGTAGGAAAAAGAGGAACTAATTAGTGGAGTGAGCAACGAGTGTGGATTTTTGGAGTGTCTCCAGAAAGGTGTTATTGGCAGACTGTGTCCCCCCCCCCCCCCCCCCCCCCCCACAGGAATATGGAAGCGGACTGCAAGATCATAAAGTAGTTGGTAGAAAACCCCGACCTGTGAGATGAGAAAGTGATAGTCCCAGAGATTCAGCTTCCTTTTGATAGATTCCAATGATTTTGAAGGCCTTTATTTGCACAGCCTCAACCTGAGCCGGGTGGGAGGCAGGGCACCAGCCCAGAGGGGAGAGCAGTAATCCATCAAACTGTGGATGAAGGCTTTGCAGGTAGATAGATACAAGTTTAGCTGCGCCCAGGAAAGACTTTGCATGATGGAGGATTCCCAGTCGGCCAGTCTATGGAGGCCAATTTATATATGTGGTTTGCCCAAGAAAGATCATGACTGATCGTGAGACCAAGGAGTTTGAGTCACTGACCTTTTTCAAGAGGACTGTTAAGGAAGTTGATGGCAGGGTTCATCAGATGGTCTTTTCGGACAAGGATAGTAAGAGTGTGTCAGGATTTAATGTTGGGTTATATGTGTTTGAGTAGCTCGTGATTCGATCATGGTCTGCAGAGAGAGAAGAAGCTGCTGCCTGCTTATCCGAAAGTTGAGGGATGTCACGGAAGAGGTTTCCAATGAGGTCATCAGCAAAAAAAATTAAAGAGGTGTTTCCAATGAGGGAGAAAGAGCGTTGATGAACATTCCAAATAAGACTTCGCCTACGACACTACCATGGGACACTCCAGACTTATCAGGATGAAGAGATGAGAGAATCCTGCTGAAAGTTACAAGAGTAGAGGAAGTCAATAAACTGTGTCTGGAGGTGGTCTTGGATGCCATAGGTAAATAGTTTAGAGAGTAAGGTGGGATGCCAGATTGTATCAAAACCACGAGATATGTCCAGATAGCGGACCTGATCTCAAATCTGAGATTGAGGGCCTCCATCCGCTGTTTGCGAGAGCAGAAGCAACACGTGCAGGGTAGAGTGGCCTGGTCTGAATCCGAACGAATGGTTTGACATCAGGCCATTGGAGAAGAGGAAAGATTTGATATTACCTGTCATGATGGATTCCGTGACCTTGCTGGTTATTTGAGGTAAGTTGATCAGTTTGTTGTTAAGGGTTATCAGTTTTTGCACCATTTTACCTTGTTGGCAGAATTGTGGAGTAGGTTGCACCTGTTACTGTTTCACATTACACATTTAGGTGGTCGACAAGTTGGTTGGTCCTCACTTAGCGTCATTGTTGCATTTTCGAAAACTGCGACTTCAAGCAAAACAACGTTAAGCGAATCACATTTCCCCGAATAAATAATGTCGATTCTTTTGAACGTTTCTCATCAGAAAACGAAAACATTAAAATTTGACATACTCTCCATGACTGTGTAGTACATTCCTAGATTAAATAATATTTGAAAATAAAATAATTTTCTAAATATAAAAGAAACATAAATTTAAATATGACAAGTCAGGAGTCGACGATGATTCACGAGCGAGCGGTATTCAATGACAAAGGACGGACTATAACCGAAACAGGCCCGGACAGGCCAGGCCCGGAAATGTCAAAACGAAGGTACTGACCTTGGAATTAGATAGAAAAAATAATGTATAATCAGTTATGAGGTTAGTTAGCTACACAATACCGAAAATTCGGTGAAAAATGAAATGAAAAATGAAATGAAAAAAAAAAGAAAAAAAAAAAGAAAAATGAAAAAAAAAAGAAAATGAAAAAACGATGGAAAAAAAAATGAAAAATCGAGCTCCGTGGGGCTAGACACATGACATTGGCCTAACCAAATACCGAAACCCCTGTCAGATTACACCAACTCCCTCGGAGAAGATGTAGCTTGAACTTGATTACCCCCTAAAAATATCTTTTTCGGGCGTGGCTCCGCCCACAATGGGCGCAATACGCCCACTCTACGCAGGACACAACTAATTCATAATATCAACCTCCCACCCAAGTTTCATCAAGATCGGTTGATATCATCGGGTAGTTATGCTGTGGACAGACAGACACACACACAGACAAGACACACGCCCAGACACACACCACTGAACTGAAAATATCTATCTATAATTCCAGTAATCTCTGTATGTCTGTGACCGCTGTTTCTCGACAACCACGGGTCCGATATACTTTAAACTTGCCAGGTATATTGCTGGGGACCCGAGGATGTGCCTTTTCAAGGTTTCATATTAATCGGACAAGTAGTTACCGAGCTATGTCCAAAAAACGATTCAACCAATCAGAGAGCAGCGAGCTATCACGTGTGCCGAACGTGGCGAACAGACTCTGCCTCGGACGGCACATTTGAGAGCGTATTCATTTATTTCACGTTGGCAAACTATGTTGGCGTTAAACTATGTTTTAAAACTAATTAAAACTAATTTGCGATTCTTTCGCTTTCCTGCGCGTTTGTGCACGCTATGGCGATTTCTTTACCAAACTCCGCAAGCCGTTCGCTTTGGACCAAACCATTTCATGTAAATAGAGGGGGGGGATTGTCACCGTACTCGCAAGCCGTTCGCTTTGGACCAAACCATTTCATGTAAATAGAGGGGGGGGGATATAATTTTAGATATATATATAGTACGGGCATGCCCTAGTATTTTCAATTCAGTGACGCACACACATGACGAATATAGTGGTCACTTGATAACTCGTGAACCAATAACACTCACTCAAGAAAGGTATGGAGGGTGTTTTCAGAGGTTGTTTTTATGCCTCCGCCGACAAAGTCGCCGGAGGCATTATGTTTTCGGGTTGTCCGTCCGTCCTTCCGTCTGTCTGTTTGGGCTAAACCTCGTTTTTCTCAGTGACCATATGTCCGATTGACACGAAACTTTCAGGGTAGGAGTGACACCCATGCAGAATGTTTCTATGATAATTGTGATGTCATAGGTCACATGGTTTGGCAGACATATTGGATTAAAGGAAAATATTAACTAATTATATCTCTGAAACCGCTCACCCAATCGATGTGAAATTTTACAAATATAATCTAACAGCACTCATGCATATAGTTTGAAAATGATAATGTCATAGGTCACGTGGTTTGGCAGCCATCTTGGACAGAAAAACGAACCTTATCCGATCAACACGAAACATCACAAACGTGATCCCCGACCCATACTTATGCAGAGTGATGGCATCGACCCATTGTGGGACTATGCGGAGGCATATTGGCGACACAGTCGCATTGTTCTAGTTAGTGGATGTTTTGGAGGATGTTTTAAGTTAATGTTTTTAGTGGATGTTTTTAGAGGATGTTTTTAGTTAATGTTTTTAGTGGATGTTTTTAGAGGAAGTTTTTAGTTAATGTTTTTAGTGGATGTTTTTAGTGGATGTTTTTAGAGGATGTTTTTAGAGGATGTTTTTAGTGGATGTTTTTAGTTAATGTTTTTAGTGGATGTTTTTAGAGGAAGTTTTTAGTTAATGTTTTTAGTGGATGTTTTTAGTTAATGTTTTTAGTGGATGTTTTTAGAGGAAGTTTTTAGAGGATGTTTTCAGTTAATGTTTTTAGTGGATGTTTTTAGAGGAAGTTTTTAGAGGATGTTTTTAGTTAATGTTTTTAGTGGATGTTTTTAGAGGAAGTTTTTAGTTAATGTTTTTAGTGGATGTTTTTAGTGGATGTTTTTAGAGGATGTTTTTAGAGGATGTTTTTAGTGGATGTTTTTAGTTAATGTTTTTAGTTAATGTTTTTAGTGGATGTTTTTAGTGGATGTTTTTAGTGGATGTTTTTAGAGGATGTTTTTAGTTAATGTTTTTAGTGGATGTTTTTAGAGGATGTTTTTAGTTTGTTTTTAGTGGATGTTTTTAGTGGATGTTTTTAGAGGATGTTTTTAGTTAATGTTTTTAGTGGATGTTTTAGTGGATGTTTTTAGTGGATGTTTTAGTGGATGTTTTTAGTGGATGTTTTTAGAGGATGTTTTCAGTGGATGTTTTTAGTGGATGTTTTTAGAGGATGTTTCAGTGGATGCTTTTAGTGGATGTTTTTAGTCGATGTTTTTAGTGGATGTTTTTAGTGGATGATTTTAGAGGATGTTTTTTGTGGATGTGTTTAGAGGATGTTTTTAGAGGATGTTTTTAGTGGATGTTTTTCATGGATGTTTTTAGTTGATATTTTTAGAGGATGTTTTTAGTGGATGTTTTAGAGGATGTTTTTAGTCGATGGTTCGAGTGGATGGTTTTAGTGGATGGTTTTAGTGGATGTTTTTAGTGGATGTTTTTAGTGGATGTTTTTAGTGGATGTTTTTATAGGATGTTTTTAGTGGATGTTTTTAGTGGATGCTTTTAGTGGATGTTTTAGAGGATGTTTTTAGTGGATGTTTTTCATGGATGTTTGTTGTTGATGTTTTTAGAGGATGGTTTTAGAGGATGTTTTTAGTGGATGTTTTTCATGGATGGTTTTAGTGGATGGTTTTAGTGGATGTTTTTAGTGGATGTTTTTAGTGGATGTTTTTATCGGATGTTTTTAGTGGATGTTTTAGTGGATGTTTTTAGTGGATGTTTTAGTGGATGTTTTTAGTGGATGTTTTAGTGGATGTTTTTAGTGGATGTTTTTGTAGGATGTTTTTAGTGGATGTTTTAGTGGATGTTTTTAGAGGTGGTGAGTGGTGGAGCTTATGGGACAGCCCAATCGCTCTCCCGATATCATGCACTCGTTCTATGGCCTCAAAACACTTTAAAAACTGAAATTTAATTTCTAAACTAATTGTTTTTCTTATTTTCTTCCCACCAGACTCATTACTATCACTTATTCATCTTTATAATGGATTTTGACTTATTTTTATAAGGGAATGAATCACGCTTCAAACAACATCAAAATGGCGTGCTACACCTGTTCAACGTCATTAAACACCTCTATGAATACGGTACACAAAGTAGTATGCTGTCAACTGCTGGTAAACGATGCAATAGTGAATGTGAGTATGTGACATGTAAATGATATATCATATATGTTCCCTATTCTATCAGCGACGTGATAACGCTCAATCGTTCATTCGTTCGTTTGGATACAGCAAAAGGCTGCGTGGTCGCATCATTGGCTGTTGTGCTGCTGATGCAGTGCCCCTCTGCTGATTAGAGCAGGAATTAGGAATTTGTTGAGGATGCCGGTAATAGCTCACCTGCTCTTCACGGAGAACACCATGGAATGCCAGCAGATGGGACGCCCGTTTAACGTCCATCCAGGGGACAGCACTCGCATTGACGAACCACCGTGCTTGTGAAACATCCACGCTTACAGTTTGTAGCTGGGACGGGATTCGAACCCAGGCTGGGCAGCTTAGAGGTGAGTGTGCATACCGCTAGGCCGTGCTGTCAACCTGACGTAATAACGAAGCAACGTTATAAACTGAATGAACGTTAAGTGAGGAATTACTGGACACTCTTCTGCTCCAAGAAAATTGTCATCATCACTTTCGTGATGTTGGACACGACAATGTTTTTTTCAGGTTTGTCTCCGTTTGTAAGTAGCACAAGACTGCAGGGTAGCATCATTGGCTGAGGGTGTGTGTGTGTGATGCTGATGCAATGTCCTCTATAGGTTAGGGCAGGAATTTGTAATTTGTTCATGATGCCGGTGATAGCTCGCCTACTCTTCAAGAAGGGCGCCGTGGGATCATTAACGTCCCGTTTAACGTCAACCAGGGTGACGGGCCACACATTGATGAAGCACCAGGATGACAGTTTATAGCTGGGTCGGGATTGGGACCCAGGCTAGTGTGCGTAGTGTACTCAGTGGCGAGTGTGCGTACGTCTAGGCCATCCTGGCAGCCCTTTGGTGTTGGTGACAATGGGTCTTTCCAGTGCAAGGTTTCTCGTTTACTCTTGGGTTTCTAATGCTGAACAAACGCTTCATCGGTTCGCAAAAATATGCTTCGCCATCTGCTTTGTATCGCCAGACAAGACTCTTCCATATTCACAAACGAGTCTGTTGATGTTCATCGGTGAACCTCAGTAACCACCGAGCAAATTGTAGTTTGTACCACATTGGACACTTTTTACCTTCGGAATGTCAGAGGATTTGTCACCTTCACAAAAACAAAAACTAAGACTCCTTACTCGTATGGCTGCTCCATGACTTTTTTTTTTTGTGTGTATTCAGAATCGAGGCTCGTGAAAGAGCTCACATTTATCACACAAACAAATCAAACAGACAAACAAACAAAGTATATAAAAAGGGGAGCGTTAGACAAGATGGGGAGAGAAGGGGAAGCACATAAACACAACATTTGAGAGCATGGACATCGGGAATGTGTGGGAGGGAGAGGGCCTGGGGGGTGGCGGCGTGGAAAGGGGGGGGGGGGTGTGGGAGAAGTATAAAACGAAAGGACACCAAGGACTTCAGGAAAGAAGTTGGTATTTCAAAAAAGAGGATTTGGGGTGAAATTAGCGGGGGTAGAAAAGATCAAGGTTTTGGATGGGGGAAGATAAGAGATGGTGGTGAATAGCTGTTTTAATGACCTGGAGGGAGGAGTGGGATAGAAGAGAGTGAGGGAGTTTGTTCCAGAGGCGGGAGAAAAGAGGCATGAAGGAGTGAAGGTGAGCAGAGAGTCTTGATTTTGGCAGTTTAACCATAAGATGGTTGCAGGCAGATCTTGTGCGACCTGTAGGAATATTTGGGGGACAGAGCCCAGAGAGAGCTGGAGGAGCAAGGCCGGAGAGGAGTCGGTAGAAGACAGAAAGACCACCAACCTGCCTGCGGTGAGTAAGTGAAAGGCCCTCGGAGATAGCTTCATCGCGGGAGATTCCAATGATTCTGAACGCTTTGGTTTCAACAGCGTGAAGACGAGCTAGGTGTGAGGCAGGAGCACCAGCCCAGAGCGGAGAGCAGTATTCCATTGAGCTGTGGATGAAAGCCTTGTATGTGGTGAGGAGCTCAGGTGTGCCAAGGAAGGACTTCGCACGACGGAGGATGCCCAGTCGGCGACTGGCTTTGGAGGCCAGATTTGAAATGTGGTTTTCCCAGGAAAGATCATGGCAGATAGTGAGACCCAAAAGCTTGAGTGACAGAACTTCTTTGAGAGGATTATTCAGAAAGTGGATGGGAGGGTTGTCCAGGCGGTATTTACGGAGAGACATCGTAAGAGTGTGAGATTTATCAGGATTGAAAGACATGTCTTGATTGAATGTGGTTTTCCCAGGAAAGATCATGTATGATGATAAGTCCTCTTATATAATCTATATAAGTAATATATTGTAACGAATTTGGAAAGTGTAAAGAATGTGAGAACTGGTTTGCTGTGTTTTAACTGGCCCTCGTAGAGTAAATAAGATCGAAAGACGTCCCCCTAGTTAATTCCATGAACCTACAGACAGGCCACGATATATCTTTTTAAATAGTTAATTTCCTTATTCTATGTAGGCTAAATATGTGTTTCCCACTAGATTGACTCTGCATTGTATCAAACGAAATAAGCGTAGGCCCCTTTCAATTTCCCCAATCATCTCCGCTCTCCAAAGTTCCTTTCAAAAGCGGTGCGAGTGGTGTTCAATCCCGCAAGCCGCCATTGCCCATGTGCTAATCTCGGAGAAGAGGGGGGTAGGAGCCGCCAACTCACGGGCGTGGCACGTCGTCATGATCAAAGGGGGAAATCGGACAGCCCTAACAGCCAACCAGCACCGCGGTGAGCGACCCGGTAGGCGTGCCCTCGCAGCCGGCGGCTTGATTCCGACCCGAGTAATAAAAGCGACTGGAAGGGACTGCTTCCGTGCTTCGGCAGATGAGATGAGATGAGAGGTGAGATGAGAGGTGAGATGAGAGATGAGCTGTGAGATGAGAGATGAGAGACGCTCCAAAAAGGAGAGGTACTTGGAGATGAAACAAGCTTTGGAGAGACGCGCTGAGAGGAGGGAGACGGCTCCACCAGAGGGAGAGGAGCAGGTGTGACCGAGCCAGCGCGTGACGTCCACAGCATCAGCAGCGTCGACGCGACCGAGGGTTTTCCCGCCAAAAACGCGAAGAGTGGGAGCTGCTACCTCCAGCCCTGCCGGTTGCAGGGACCTGACCCTGCCTCCCTCTCCAGCAACCCATCCTCAAGCCATACCTGCCTGCAATTTCCCCCGTGTAAGTGTGAACGTCATCTGTCTTAATCGTTGTCCTGGGGTTAAGTAAACTGCATAGATAAGCTAACGATTCACTGTGTGACCGCTTCTTCCATCCATTGCTTGTAAATAACTTGATCGCTCCTTCTTTTTGCTTGTGTGTATAATAAATCCTGTTATTCCTCCGTACTCTGTCTTCTTCTCTCTCCCTTCTCTTTCGGTCGCTTTAGAGGTTTCCATATTGAATATCTGTGGCGCGACCTTGGCCAACGTTCAGGAAGTCGAGCTAATCGGGGATCCTGTAACGGTCGCGGTTGACCATCCGCTCGGCCCAAAGTAACATCTTGTCCGCGACCCGTAACAATTGGTGTCTAGGAGTGGGATACGAGGCCCGAACCAAATTTTTAAAACGTGTAGAAAAAAAAAAAATTTGGTCAAAATTACGAGCTGCCGAAATTTTGTTGTTTTATAAAACCCGAATTTTGAGATCGCGCCATGGACAATCAAGGCGATCGGATGTCGGTGGGGGAGATAGACGGGTTAGGGGTAACCCAGGACCTCGGGGAAATGTATGTGGAGGAAAGGGAGGAGGAGAGCAATGGCAATGTGGTTGAGGGAGTATCAGGCGCACAAAATGGCGCCCTCGCGCACGAGGTTACGGGCGCGCAAAATGGCGCCTCGCACATGGCCACGGCGACCGCTCCCGCGACCGTAGCAGCGCCACCAGTGGATTTGAACCTTTTTTTCATACAAATGAAGGCCCTTATGGACAAGAATAATGAAGAAATGGAAAACAGAATGATGGGGGCCCTTATGGGACAAATGGGAGACCAAATTGGAGGTTTGAAAAACAGTATGAGGGCTCAGAGTGAGCAATTGGGGGTAATGAGGGACGAAGCGAGGGGTACCGGTGAGGGGTTAGACAAGAAATTTGGGAAGTTAGACAATAATTTTGAGGGGTTAGACAAGAAATTTGGGAAGTTAGACAATAATTTTGAGGGGTTAGACAAGAAATTTGGGAAGTTAGACAATAATTTTGAGGGGTTAGACAAGAAATTTGGGAAGTTAGACAATAATTTTGAGGGGTTAGACAACGGGATAAAAGAGGTGAAAATGGGTTAATGGGGTTAGAAAATAGGATGGAGGACAAATTGCGGGAAATAGGGGAACAATCTGCCCGGGAAATCAAACGAATGGGGAACCAGATAGAGGAGGTGCAAATCGGGTTAGAAAGTAAACTGGATGCTCAGAGGGATGAATTGGGACAGATGAGGGTGGCATCTACAAAAGAGATGGAGGAGATGAAAGAGGGGATACGACGAGGTGTAAGTGAGGAGGTTTCGGGGCTACGTGAGGAGGTAAAGCGAGGTGAGAAGCGTATGGAGAAAGAGGTGAGGAATAATACGGCGAGGTTACAAGGGGGAATAGAAGATCTGACGGAGGAGGTGGAACAGCTGACGGAGGGACAGATGGAGTTAGTGGAGCAGGTTCAAAGGAACACTGCAGTACTAGGAGGGTTAAAGGCGACACAAAAAGAAATTAAAAATGACTTGATAGCGACACAGAGGCAATGTCAGATGGTACGTGAGGGACTGACAATGAGGTTGGACGAGGTGACAGAGGTAATGGAGACAAAGGACCGGCAGGTGAGGATGCACATAGAGACGGTCACGGTAGCCTTAGAGGACGAACTTGAGGAGACGCACCGGGAAATAAAAGAGGTGAAGCAAAAATTAGAGGAAGTGGAAGAAGAGGTGAGTGAAATTAAGAAGGGACGGACAGAAACTAAGAGGGAGATAAAGGAGGAAGTAATGGAATATGTACAAGGTCGGTGCTCAACTCATGATGTGATGCTCACTTAACCAAATAAAGAGTTTCCAGGTGGCAAAGGAGGTGCAGAGACGAGGTGCCAAGGTGAGTGGCGATATAATCGGAAATGTACATGATGTGAGGGGAGCTTCAGTCGGCTTGGGGGTTGTTGTGGACCCGGGTGTTCGTGAGAGGCCGTTGGTGAAGTGTGCGACAGGTCTGGTGTGTGAAAAACGAGGTGTGCGAGAATGTCCGACCATGGGGTGTGTGAGGAAAAAGTGCGCGCCGACCAGTGAGTGTGCTGTCGAGAGTGAGTCGGTAGTAGCGCGTGTGCGAGGGAGCACATGGAAGCGCGGTGTGGTGAGTGTTACGGAGGAAGTAACGAAAAAGTGTGCGCAAGAGGATGCGCGAGAAAGGTGTGTAACGGACAGGTGCATCAGGAAAGAGTGCGCTGTCGAGAGTAAGGGTGAGTGCGCTGTCAAGGGTGGTAGTGAAAGTAGTGAGAGTGACACGGAGCGTGAGTTGGTTGTGACAGGTGAAAGAGGATGTACACCTGGAATGGAAGGATGCACACCTGGAATGGTAGAGCGTGTGTGGGAATGCACACTTGAGTTGGTCATGAGGCACGTGGTTGGGTGTGCGAGTGAGAGCACACCTGTGATTGTCACAGAGGAGGTGACCGAGGAGGGGGCGCGAAGAGGTGTGTTGGTGAGGTGTGCGAGCGACGAGTGTGTGCAAAGGTGTTCGGTGGTCAGGTGTGTGACCAAGTCTGTGAGTGGAATGAGTGTACCTGGGTGTGTAAGAGAAGGTGCAATGACCAAGAGCAGGGAAACGGCTGGATGTATGAGCAAGAAAGGGGTAGCGTATGCGTGTAAGCATGCAGGTGAGGCATCGACGGTAACCGGGTTAGCGGTTAGAGCGACTTATAGCCGAATCGGGCCCTCGGTGCGTGCCGGGCTTCGCGTGCCGCGAGAACCAGCGGGGATCCGAGCCATGGCGGGTTCGGAAGGACCGCCGTATGCGATCCACGCTGGGCCTCGCTTGGAACGGCCGCGTCCGTGCTCCACTAGGCGGAGCGGGCAGCCCGATAGGAAGGGTCGTCATGGCGACCACTTTTTATTGAGACGTTCCGGCAGGTCGAGATCGGGCAATTGGATGGCTCCGCGCCGAGGTGGTGCGTGGGATCTCGGCACGGGTAAGCCCCCATCCCTGCACCGAGTGCCGGACGCATCCAGCCGCCGGCACCAAATAACCCGCATTCATTGCTCGGCTGTACGAAGCCGAGCTTTAAAAGGGAATTGGCGCACCGAGAGGATCTAATAAGTAGACGGGTGATGAGGTTAGTGGTTTTGATCCAAAATTTAGAAAAGTGAATAGAATTGGCAGATGATTGGCAAATTTTTGATTTGTTGGATTTGGTGTGCAAAATTGATAGTAAGGTACTTCCCCGATGTGGTGGGATGGGCAATCCACCATCCCTCACAGGGGGGGGGGGCAAAGGAGCACTAGATTATGGGGTTGATGGCAGTGAAAACTAGCCCGGGTGGGTTAGGATATTGTGTGTAGGGACCTAGAAGATGACATTAGGTGACGTTAAGATTAGTTAGTGACAAGGATACCTGTAGTGGGGACGCAGGTAGATTAGAGTGGATGATAATGACGTGGTATGTGCTTAGTTTAAAGGTAAGACGGGGAGCACTAAGTTAGCAGGGTAACAGGTAGATGAGATGATGCCGTGTGTTTGAGAACTGAACAGGTGAATGGAGCAGTGTATGAGTGAGTGATAGTAATGGGTATTGTGCTGACCAACTGGTCCAGGAAGAGGAGGAGGGTGCAGGTGGCACCAGGTGTGATTGCACAGGTGTGCAACAACAGGTGAATGGAGAATGGCTGTGTGAAATAAATGGTTGTGTGGAATATATGGAGTATTGGAATGGATGGTCGTGGAGTAAGTATGGTGGAAACGATGGAGTGGAGTGGATGGGGCGAAGGTGTGAATGGGGGAAGAGTGGACCCCCATCACGAATACCCGGGGCGGGTAGTGTAAGTGTTAGGTAGAGGGTACAGGTAAATTGTGGTTGGATATTGGCATCTGTGGTGCGGGTGAGAGAATGGTATTTGGATGGGTGCATTAGTGTTGTGGAAATGGCTGGGCGTGTAGCCTGTTAGTGTGTGTAGTTGGTTGGGCACTCCACCACTGTGAGGATGTCGGCCAGGTGAGGCCGCAGGTGGGCTCTGGGAGCCGGTAGTTGTTGTGGATGGGGCCCGAGGATCCGGAGGACGGACCCGGGTAGCCCAGTGCCAGAGGGCACCAAGGGGTGACAGAGCCAGGAGGGGCCTTCCCCAGTTAGTTAGGTTAGGGTGAGGAGCAGGTAAGCTCGGGAGGCAACTGCAGTGGTGGAGGTGTGCAGGTGGGTAGACCTGCTGGGAGAGCTACACGTCACAGCCCAGAAATTGTGCAAGGGCACCGGGAGATGAATCAGGGGAGTGAGACCCCAAATTGAGAAGCACCACAGTTTGGTCAATGGGAATTGGTTTTTAGAACCCATAGAGTAAGTTGGCCAATGGATTGGCAGGGAAAGACCCCGGGTAGTGTAAAGTGTGTTAAAGTCATTTAGAGGATAGTTAGGATTGAAGTCTCCTCGCACCATCTACATCCACTCACCTGAGGTGACAGGTACTCCACACCATGCCATGTTTTGTTATTTTATTGTGCAGATGTTTGGAATGTGAGATGCATCATGACGTGGGTGTGACATTGTGCTTGATGTTCCATCTCTTCCTCCTTATGAGGATTGATGATGAATTGGGTGATGGCAAATTTTGAAGTAGAGGGATTGGAGACGAATTTGGTGTAGAAGGGAAAGATGTGGAAGACAAGACGTAGTGACGAATTTGTAAAGGTGTAAATTGTTGTAAATATGGGGTAAGGGCAAGGGTAGTGTAGGTGACAGGGGGGGTGACGTACAGTAGGGATGAGTTTTTCTCACTTCGCTCTCCGTACGCACTTCACCCTGCATTGCCTTTATTGACGTGTACCCTTGTGACCTTACCCCTCGCTCATTTGTCTTCCCCCCTTTTGTCTCCCACTTGAGGACCTGTGCGCCATTGGGCGCCGAGGGGAGCGTGCGTGAGGTGGCCATTGTGCGCACGAGATTCTCAGAACCAGCATGCATTGCGTTGATGTACCACTTTATGGACCGCTGTTCTGCGGCCAAGTACCACTTGATGGACCCCAGGTTCTGGGGCAGGGCACCTCTGTTGGAGACCGGCCATAGTGGCCAGGGAATCTTGCTTGCGGACCTCGGTAAGGTGGCACCTATGCCAAACAGGTGGACCACCCTTAGTTGGCCCCTGAGGCCCTAAATAAAAATGAACACAAGTTGTGCTTTTTATTATTTCCAAGTAGGCCGCATGAAGCCAGAAGACGTCGGGAAGAACATCGGCCCAGCAGAAAAAGAGAAGACCACCACCAGTTGTTTTGTTATGTTTATTATGAACAGTGGTGACTGTGCACCGAGTGGTGCTTTTGGTGCTTAGTGGTGCTTTTGGTGCTTTGTGGTGCTTTTGGGTGCTTTGGTGGTATTGGTACTGGTGCATCGATGCAATGCGTGCTGTCTCCTCCCTCCCAACAGGAATTTCTTTTTCTTGTTCCCTAAAAAAAAAAAAAAAAAAAAAGGAAAAAAACACAGGTCCTGGGTTGTGTTGTAAATAAGAAATAACGTCACTGTAAATAATGCTCCCCACCGTAAATGTATAGTTTGAGAACAATTCCATAATTCGGTTAGCTGTGGGCTTGAGTCTGTTAGACAGGGTGCAATGCAATAGGGGGACATACTTATTTGTGTTTTAAAATCGTCCCACTCAGGGTCAGGTTAAAAGCAGAGGGAACTACACCTACATGTCACACTAAATTAAAGTTGTAGGTCGGGGATGGCCCTGAAGAAAGGAGGGTGCAGTGTAACGAATTTGGAAAGTGTAAAGAATGTGAGAACTGGTTTGCTGTGTTTTAACTGGCCCTCGTAGAGTAAATAAGATCGAAAGACGTCCCCCTAGTTAATTCCATGAACCTACAGACAGGCCACGATATATCTTTTTAAATAGTTTATTTCCTTATTCTATGTTGGCTATATATGTGTTTCCCACTAGATTGACTCTGCATTGTATCAAACGAAATAAGCGTAGGCCCCTTTCAATTTCCCCAATCATCTCCGCTCTCCAAAGTTCCTTTCAAAAGCGGTGCGAGTGGTGTTCAATCCCGCAAGCCGCCATTGCCCATGTGCTAATCTCGGAGAAGAGGGGGGTAGGAGCCGCCAACTCACGGGCGTGGCACGTCGTCATGATCAAAGGGGGAAATCGGACAGCCCTAACAGCCAACCAGCACCGCGGTGAGCGACCCGGTAGGCGTGCCCTCGCAGCCGGAGGCTTGATTCTGACCCGAGTATTAAAAGCGACTGGAAGGGACTGCTTCGGCAGATGAGATGAGATGAGAGGTGAGATGACAGATGAGCTGTGAGATGAGAGATGAGAGACGCTCCAAAAAGGAGAGGTACTTGGAGATGAAACAAGCTTTGGAGAGATGCGCTGAGAGGAGGGAGACGGCTCCACCAGAAGGAGAGGAGCAGGTGTGACCGAGCCAGCGCGTGACGTCCACAGCATCAGCAGCGTCGACGGGACCGAGGGTTTTCCCGCCAAAAACGCGAAGAGTGGGAGCTGCTACCTCCAGCCCTGCCGGTTGCAGGGACCTGACCCTGCCTCCCTCTCCAGCAACCCATCCTCAAGCCATACCTGCCTGCAATTTCCCCCGTGTAAGTGTGAACGTCGTCTGTCTTAATCGTTGTCCTGGGGTTAAGTAAACTACATAGATAAGCTAACGATTCACTGTGTGACTGCTTCTTCCATCCATTGCTTGTAAATAACTTGATCGCTCCTTCTTTTTGCTTGTGTGTATAATAAATCCTGTTATTCCTCCGTACTCTGTCTTCTTCTCTCTTCCTTCTCTTTCGGTCGCTTTAGAGGTTTCCATATTGAATATCTATGGCGCGACCTTGGCCAACGTTCAGGAAGTCGGGCTAATCGGGGATCCTGTAACGGTCGCGGTTGACCATCCGCTCGGCCCAAAGTAACATCTTGTCCGCGACCCGTAACAATATATTTTATATAATATTGTTGCATCCTCTAAAATGAAACATTTAAATAAAAGGGCTTGATAAAAATAAAAGTAAAATAAAATCAAATCTAAAATAAAAGGGCTTGATGAAAAACAACCATGAAAAACATCCACTAAAAACATCCACTAAAAACATCCACTAAAACCATCCACTAAAACCATCCACTAAAAACATCCTCTAAAACATCCACTGAAAACATCCTCTAAAAACATCAACTAAAAACATCCATGAAAAACATCCACTAAAAACATCCTCTAAAAACATCAACTAAAAACAACCACTAAAAACATCCACTAAAAACATCCTCTAAAAACATCCTCTAAAACCATCCACTAAAAACATCCACTAAAAACATCCACTAAAAACATCCACTAAAAACATCCACTAAAAACATCCATTAAAAACATTCACTAAAAACATCCTCTAAAATATTATATAAGTAATATCTAAGTATATAATCTTATATAATCTCTTATATAAGTCATATCTTCATTTATAAGAAAGACGGTGCCCTCTCATCGTGGGACACACATCATTATAACACTATATGAGCTCCACAGGTGGGAAGTGGTGTACTCACAGGTGGGAAGTCGTGTACTCACAGGTGGGAAAGTCGTGTACTCACAGCCACAGGTGGGAAGTCGTGTACTCACAGGTCGGAAGTCGTGTACTCACAGGTGGGAAGTCGTGTACTCACAGGTGGGAAAGTCGTGTACTCACAGGTGGGAAGTCGTGTACTCACAGGTGGGAAGTCGTGTACTCACAGGTGGGAAGTCGTGTACTCACAGGTGGGAAAGTCGTGTACTCACAGGTGGGAAGTCATGTACTCACAGGTGGGAAGTCGTGTACTCACAGGTGGTAAGTCATGTACTCACAGGTGGGAAAGTTGTGTACTCACAGGTGGGAAAGTTGTGTACTCACAGTTGGGAAGTCGTGTACTCACAGGTGGGAAAGTTGTGTACTCAGTTGGGAAGTCGTGTGCTGTTATGTTCATGGGATTTATTGTCTAATTATTACTCAACTAGCCGAAACCCGTGGAACATCCACGGAAGGGAGGATGTGGTGTATGGATAGAGTGTACCATTATGGATGGCATTGGGGATTTGCTTGTCCGAGTAAGAGTTAGGAAGAAAGATGAGAATGAAGAGTGCATATATGAACAACGATCGCCGACACCGGCACAAATGCATACTCTGGATTGTCCACTCAGTGGACGGCTTGCTTTCGCCTTCGCCTGTCCAATCAGCGGACGGCTTGCTTCGCCTTCGCCCAGCAGACGCCAATACGATGGCGTCGTAAGATGGCGTTGTATCGGCAGTTAATCGGATGCTTTTGGGCCCCAACGTCGGCTAATTCAGATTTTTCGAGTATGGCTGTACGTGATAAACAAAGAGCGCGGTTCGTAGATCGTAAATCCATTAGTGCCGTGGGCATCGGGTCACTGGTGCGGCGTAAAAAGGATAACAAAGTCGAGTCCTTACGCTATTATTATAAGGATAATGAAGGTTTGCTCATGGAGCTGGTTGCTTAGTAACGATGAGAAGCTTTGACAGTTAAGGTGTATCTCAGGTGGACGCCGGGTTGGCTGTGGGACCAGAATAACTCCTTTTATTTGTTCTCTTACAATTTTATTTTCATCCTTCTGTTTGAAAGACCTTCCTTATCAACCTTCTTCCCCCTTTTGATGTCTCTACATAATTCCATGTCTCTACATAAACATTACCTTGTGAGTGATCTCAAAGGGACTGAAAAGAAGAGAAGGAATCGGCAGCCGAAAAGGCGGTCTCCCTCGAGAAAAAGGCGGGAACAAAGGCAGGATGTATGGTCCGATTTGTGTGCCGAGTAACTCAACCTGTGAGAGATCTTTGAGGAGTGGAGTGATCCCTGAAAGGGCCTCTTGGTCCAGATCCCTGCCGTGGGAGGCTCTGTCTGAGTGGAAGGGACCGGTGTGGACAGCCTCTCGGTGCATGTGACGTCATATAGTAAAGAGGGAGTGGAAGCGTTTGCTCCTCGTCGAGTTTCATCTTGGCTAACCTGAGGCAACGTCCTGCTTCATGGTGTTGCAGGAATTGCTCTGGTCCATTGATTCGTGAACCTTGAGGACACATCCCGAGAGAGAGAAGCGTGGCGAAGCGCCATCCTTGGGGTCTGCGGCTGAGATGAGGCCACTGGAACGTCATCTCAAAGAGGCCTAAATTCCCCCCATCACCCACTCCCCTCTTTTTCTTTACCCGATTATTTTTCGTTATATCCTAGCAAATATTCCTTTGTTATTTCGCTTCCAGCGGTGCCGAACCCCTTGGAATTGGATAGGGATATCTTGTGGGGCATATAATTGTCTTGTCCACTGTATTGGCGCCTGTCTGTCTGTATATAATAACTTATTCTTTAAAATCACATTTTAGAGCCTTTAGCGGGAATTTACTATGGTTTCTGTATTGCTTGGTTGTATATCCTGTGTTTTTGTTTATCATGCGTAAAGGATTTTTCATTCATTCCACTGTTTTGAATTTGCATGGCATTACTGGATTGACATACATTTGCATACTGTATGTGGGTGAGTGGGGGTGTAAAGTTGCGTCATTAGGATGATCCGCTCGGTCACATCTGACTGCTTAAATGGCACGACACGCACACGGGTAAGGTATTGACCTCCCGAGTACGTCAATTAGGACCTCCGGAGCAATAGGCCGTATCCCGAGCCCTTTAACAAAGCGCCAGGTGGTGCTCACAGGTGGGGAAGTCGTATACTAAGCGGTTAACAAATGACTCCCACTTGCCCCTGCAATATCACACATCATACAATTACATTACATACATGCACCATCGACATTAAAATTCACTTTACTTATTCACTCACCTTCGTCTACATATTATATCATGGTTGGACTACAAATGTACTTGCATCAAATGTAGCAATAACCCTAATGAAATATAAAAGTCCTTATTTATCCTTTTGGTTTATCAGCCTGATTTGCATCACGTGTCTTGCAATCACTAGGCCTCTCTCCAGTTTTAAAGGTAAGCGTCCCTCCCTCCTATCAGAGCAATTCATTCGTTTATTACTTGCAAAATCAAAGATTTTCCATGTATATTGGTCAGTTGACTTTGTTATTCTGTCTGTCTGTCTTTGTCACTCGCCTACAGGTCACAATTCCAAACTGATCGTCATGAAACTTTACCAAGCTGTAGAGGTATTCACAACTGAGAAGCCTATTGATTTTGAGGTCAAAGGTCATCTTGAGGTCAAACTTCTAAATCATCAATTTTCATCTGAAATATTGTCAATTTTCATCCTATAAACTTGAGAATTAAACAGCAATTACATCGTGCATCACTGAATTGGGAAAAGTCAGGTCAAAAGTCAACTCAAGGTCAAACTTGTAAAATCATCAATCTTCTGAAAAATCGTCAATTTTCATCCAATTAACCTGAAAATTTAACAGCATTTGCAAAGTGCCCCAATGAATTGGGGAAATCAACTATTTTAAGGTCAAAAGGTCAACTCAAATTCAAACTTCTGAAATCATAAATTTTCATCCGATTGACTTGAAAATTTAACAGCATTTGCATAGTACCTCATTTAATTGAGAAAACAACTATCGTTGAAGTCAAAAGGTCAAAGGTCAACTCAAGGTCAAACTTATAAAATCATCTATTTCATCTGAAAAATTGTCAATTTTCATCCGATTATCCTGAGCTTTGATTAAGATCGTTAATTTAAATCTTAATGAAATGGACAATTTGATATATCCATGCCAACTTTTTGTGTGTGTGTGGGGGGGGGGGGGGAATGGGGGGGGTGGATTTTGCAAGTATAGTGCTCTGCATGACGTCTTTCTCGGTGTTTTGTGAACTGCTACTGCAGTTTGCAATTTACTTCGAGGCTGAAGCTTGTCTGATTTTAAATGAAAAGGCGGTTAATTTAAATAATTTATGGTTCAGTCTTCCTCTCCTCAATTTGCGGAGAAATGAATGTCGTTGACATTGTCTAATTGTGGCAGAAAATTACAGCGCAACGATGGTCCGGACTCCCCCTGCCCTGTGTCAAATCCAATGCCCATGGCGAATGAACAGACCTATTTAGTTCCGCTTCGTAAACGCCAGAATTGATTGTGGAATAATTGAATGGGAATTCCGTGTTGGCAGGACATCGCGGAGGATTCACCTGAGTCACCTACAGCGTTGCATCACCGAATACGTCGTACCTGTCAGGTGGGGATACCTGTCAGGTGGGGCGTTGAGCTTGAGAGCCCGTGTGCCAGAATTCCTTCCCGTTGGGCATTAGATATCCCAAGGTGCTTTTCGTCAGGTGTAGGCAACTATCACGAGCGAACGAGTAAAATTCCAACTGGCTCTCCTCACCTGTTTGGGGGCGGGCATCACCTATAAGCAGATCGGTCGCACCTCGGGAACATGACGCAAGCAGCGGGCATCACGTGTAATTGAATTGCGGGCCCATACGGGTTTGTTAAATACAGAAATAAACGGGAATTACGTATGTCAGTGAATATCCTGATAAATCACAAAACTTCAGTTCTGAGCCATTTTCAACGGGATTACTCTCACTCCAAAGCTGCAGATAATTCCAATTTCAAATTGGATTTGTTGCTTCTCTAGGTCTTGAGCGGCAAATGAATATTGTATTGCCGAGCTTTACATACAATTTTCTTGATAGCAATCAAATATTATTGCATTAAGCTGCGCAAAAGCCCTATCAATCTGCGTAAAGCGCTAATCAGACAGAAACGCGCATAAACAAACGCACCGAAGCGACGACAGACTTAGTTGCCTTCTCATGGACGACGTTACAAACGCCTTGGTCCTTCTCATTCGCCACCCCCACCATTCCCCATCGGTCACATGAATATTCAGGTCCGTGTGGGTGGCTTAGTCCATGTTTCCTGAAACATGTAGTTTGGCAGCAACTCAAAAGTCTTAGCTGAAAGATCACTACGATTATTAATTCAACACGAGGTATAGGACTTGCATATAATTCACGTTATAAACATTTAGGAACATCATATGCATCCATTTAACATTTTATATACGTTTGCAGGGACAACATGACGTCATTTGAGACTTCCGGTTCCGGGTTTCTTCAGGTGTGTCGCTACCACGTGTTCTGGTAGCAAGAGACTGGATAACCGCTTTCCAAGCCACAGCCGCTCCGTATCTAACCTCCCGACAAGGGAGCGAGCAATTAGGAGAGGTACTTCCGTATATTAGACAAAATGGCCGCTGTAGTCGGATTCAAAACAACACTACAACCGATGAAATGTTCAGAAATCAGAAGCATACCCCTGTTGCCTTGTCATGTACAGTATGATCAGAAAGTATTCACACCCATTGACATAGCCTGAATTTAAAATGGATTTAATCGAGATTTTTTTTAAATCTACACATAAATAATATCCTATAATGTCAAAGTGGGGAATTTTTTTAAAATAAATTTTTACAAGTTAATTAAAAATGAAAAACTGAAATATCTTGAGTCATTAAATATACAACCAGATGGTGTTCTTAGAATATTTACCCCGCACAGTCAACTTGTTGCGAGCCAACTCTTCTGTTTTTGAACGTTTTTGTTTTCTTTGTTCCAATATAGCTGCCAGACCACGTGAGCAATTACATCATAAATTAATATTCTCTAATATAATTGTTTGAATAGATCACGCTCAATAAATTTCAAACTGATCAGACTAAGTGTTGTCCCTGTCGAATTATAGTCTGGGATCCGAGCCCTCAAAATTTGATTTTGAAGTGACACCCCTGCTATAAAATGTTTGACCCTAGATCATGTCTGTGGGGGTGTTAGCCACCAGAAAAGTGACTTTAGCAAGGTAGTTTGGATTGCGCGAATTCTGTAGGGACGTTTTTTAACTTGGGGCGTCAACTGTAAAAAAGCAAGAAATTTAGGGGTAGGGGAAATTCAATTGACCATATATGCCATAATACAGGGGTGAGTGCAACAAATTACCACTCATTCTTTTTGTTATAAAGTTGGCTTTTATATGAAACATGATTCAACGTGATTGGACCATCCATGAGGTCAGCAGAGGTCAAAAGGTCACGGAAAGTGGGTTAAGCTAAAAGTTTAGCTCCTTTAGTAAATAAAATCACATTTTTCCTACTTCAAGCTCAATATAGCCAAACTTTTACACCCAAAATATGTTGTTTGTACCCCTCTGATGTTTTTGGGAAAGAAATGCCCCGACTGAACTTAACTTACTGGCATGTATGTCACTTTAGATTTGCATAACTTTAAAAAAATCACCAAAATCGGGCATTCACACTATATATTTGCACGGTACTCTTCAACATGTTTTAAAACGACAAGTCATACCACATACTGTCTGGAAAAGTGTCATTACCTCTATTTACTCATCATCATCACCGTCATCAGTCAGAAGCCGTCCACATTTTTCTCTGTCGCCATTGCAGGCACATGCAATGATGCATGGTACTCCAGCTTTCGCACAAGGGCAATTCCTCAGGCAGTTCGGTTTCTTCTTACATTTGCAGTACTTCAACTTCGCAGCAGAAGGCTTTGATGGCTTGCTCTTCATGACAGGAATTAACCTGTCACCATCCACACTCCTGCCATACTCTTCAGGTGGAAGAAGCACTGGATTGCTGAGTGAAGCTTGCTTGTATAAACTGATCTGACAAAGGCTCCTGAGCACGTGGAAGTGAAAAGCATCTTCTGTTGGAGGAAGGGAGCGCAGATCTAGTTTGCTAGATGCAAACAAGTGGGCGCGGAGCTTATCCAGGGATGAATACCCTGGCTTGCCGTAGAAATCACAAAAGAAGCTTCATGCTTCAGTTATCACCTGATCATGTGCAGAAGGTCCGGATTCATGTCGGATGAAATTGGACAACGCTGGCTGTTTGTCAACATGCTGGAGTGCGACTTTCACTGCTCTCTTCTTACCCCGTTTGAAAGGATAGCTCACCGAATCACAACCTGACAGAATGTAGGAGATGAGCAGTGTGTCTGTGAGTGCCAATACGTCCTTTCCAACTGCTTTGGCCAACTCATTCACCAAGTCATGGATGGGGAGGAACAGATCATCCTTTTCCACCCATAACTCAACAACGTTTGTCAACCGAGGGAAATGATACATTGACAAGACGATGATATCTGTATCTGTAGCCTGAATGACAACTACGCTGTTGTCACAGCTAGCAATGTGAGCAAAGATTCTGGTGTCCGCCTCCTCGTGGTTAGGGCAGTACAGCTCATCAACATTGATATGTTCCGTCTGCGTCACACGAGTTGCCTGGGCGTTGACCCCAAGGACCAGGCAGAAGCCATCAGGCCAGGATGCCTCCTGGGACCAACGTGAAGCAAGATACGACAGCAGATTGGTCTTGTGACAAGGGTTTGACAGGAATGTGTTCCAATCAGGGATTTTCATGATGTCCGTTGGAACAAACTCTGGCAAGTTGGTATTTTACTCCCGTCTCTGGCGTTCATCCCCTTTTAGACTCTTTAACCCAAAATCATATTGATCGCCCACGAAATGCACTTCAGTGCAATGTCTGGGTTTCATGTTCAAGAGTTTGTTCCTGTACCTTTCCTGAAGTTGGTCAAATGTACTCGAACCAAGTGTGTTGAACCGCTGGATGAATGCCATTGCATCGACTACATAAACTGCATCAGATGCAGAAGGAGGCAACTCTTTTAACGGTTCCCATGACTCGGCAACCTCTGCCTGTAGAGTGGATAGATAGTTGGATTTGCAACCTTTCCGCATGGAAAATCCATTCTTCTCTGGCTCAAACAACGAGGGAGGGTACTCAAGCCATTCGTAACTAAATGCCTCAGTCCGTGCCTCATCACTCAGGTCCTGTGCGAAACAAAGTTGCCCTTGTCACTGCACTCTCCTCTCTGATGACTTCTTTCACAGTGTCCATCTTTTTCTTACTTTTCTTCAGATGCGTGGCGAATGTTTCTATCTTTGGTTGGACAATCCTGTCTGCATTCGTCATCGTGGCAGCATCCATTGCCTCCAAGCCTAGACGTTTGGCATCTACCAGGGTAGTTGCTGCAAGAATCTGACCTGTGGATATGTTCATTAGTTTATCTGTCTCAAGTGAAGGATTGAATGGGTTTTGCATCTTCTCTTCCACGGTCCGTTTGATCTGCAACACGGCTTCCATGTCGTCTTTCCTCAGCTTCTCGTGGTGGTCAGATTGCGGCGAGGCCATGTGTGCCATCTGTTTTACACTTTCAGAGACAGAGGTCATGAACGGTAGAGCCTTGATGTACTTTTCTCGTGCTGATTCAGACTGTGTTATACCCTTAAAGAGGCTTGTTTTGCCTTCCCTATTGTAGGTCTGTTCAAGGGCAAGGTCTGTCCCACACCATTAAAGTCTCCTGCAGTCTGGTGAACTGTGAATTTGCCAGCTGCAAACTCCTCGTGCACTTCTGGTGCTGTTTCTGGAAGCTTTTGCATCTCACTGAGATAGATCGGAAGGCAGGACATGTACTTACTATGGCCGGAAGCAATGGTATAGGGTAGCATATTCTGTACCTCTTGTAAGTGCTGTTGCCACAGCCCAGCTCTCAGCATGGATGTAACGCCTTAGGATAAGCCCTATGTCTATGTACATGCTCCAAAGATGGGCTGTCACTCCTAATCCCTTCTCAAAATCTCCCCAGAGCGACTCCAGTGACTCTAGGCATTTCATGACTTCCTTCATGAGTGCAGCAAATTCGTCCTTCTCTTTCCTGTCAAAGGCATTTCTAAGACTTTCAAGCAGAGACGAAAGCAAAGAAAGTGTCTCCTCATTCTTCTCGAACAACAGCCATTTCTCAAATGCCTCCCACTTCAGCATGAACAATGCCTCACTCAACCATGAATGATAACGGACCATCTTATAATCATCTTTTCCTGCCATGACTTTATTGGCTGTACCTCGACCACAGATATCACTAGAAACCAGAATGTCCTCTATGCCACTCTCCATTATGAAAAATCCAATAGATCCCAAGAAGTTCTGGGCAATATGGAATCCTCCAAGTCGAACAATAACATCTTTGTACTTTTCCAATTCCTTCCTAAACAACCCCTTTACTATGTCATATATCGCCTGGTCACAAGTCACCACCATCTTAGCCTGACCCATCTTAAGACTCAAGGAGACAAAGTAGTCCAATGAGGTCTGGACTACATCTGCGTTGGTTGGGTTTTGTGGAAGCAATGGTCCATAACCAATCTTTGTTTTCTCTGCATGTTGCCCAGAACTGTATTCAAAGAAGCTGCTCCATGTCAGGCTACCAGTGTCCTTGTCGTTTTCACCCGTCATCAACTGTGTTGGATACATCCTCAGTAGGAACCAAACGATGTTCTTGTCAGCTAGAAAGCAGGCTTCCCCCTTGTCATCATGAGGAAGTTCAATATCACGTAATGACCTAGCCTGTCTTCTGTCCTTCAGTGTCAGTTTACTACTTACTGGAACGAATTTGTCTGGTTCACTGATAGTCAGTTTCCTGGTTTTCTTAAGGGGCACTGCCCCCACTACCTCCCCACTTCCTTCTCCCTCAAATGTGTACTGATAAATTATATTTGTTGTAGCATCAAAACTACCACCATCTTGTGTCTCTGAATGGAAGTTTAAGGCTGAAGATCGATGGTAATCATAAAGATCAGCAAGAGTGAAGCAAGTTGCTGAAACAAATGTAGCATAATAATCCCTAGCACCACACAAAAGATGAAAAGCATCAACCACCACAGTAAACCATCACTATTACGACCAATATAGGCCAGAAACAGTAGAGGGATGCAAGGAACATATTGTGACATATACATATGTGAATTATTTGATAAAGGAGCTAAATTTCCAGCTTAACCCACTTTCCGTGACCTTTTGACCTCTGCTGACCTCATGGATGGTCCAATCACGTTGAATCATGTTTCATATAAAAGCCACATTTATAACAAAAAGAATGAGTGGTAATTTGTTGCACTCACCCCTGCATTATGGGATATATGGTCAATTGAATTTCCCCTACCCCTAAATTTCTTGCTTTTTTACAGTTGACGCCCCAAGTTAAAAAACGTCCTTACAGAATTCGCGCAATCCAAACTACCTTGCTAAAGTCACTTTTCTGGTGGATAACACCCCCACAGACATGATCTAGGGGTCAAACATTTTATAGCAGGGGTGTCACTTCAAAATCACTTTTTTACACATTTCCAGGCCTCGGATCCCAGACTATTATGACGTCATAATTATGGCACCAATGACGCCATCATTAAGAAAACCTAATCCCGATGTGGAGTTCTTTACAATGAGCCATGTTTCAATATTGTCCATGGAGCGGGTTTTGGATATATAGAGGTGTAACGTTTAAAAGTTTTTCCAAGATGGCGTCCGTACCACATGACCTATTACATCATAATTATCATTGAAATATTGTACAGGAGGAGGTGCTCCTATGGTACCAATTTTTGCGCCCATCAGACTTGCAGTTTCAGAGGGAAAAAAATTCATGCTGATCAGATCAAGCGTTGTACTTGTCGAATTATGATGTCATAATGAATGCATCGATGACATCATCATCAACATATCTTATTCCTCGTGGAGAGTTCTTGACAATGAGCCTTGTTTCAACTTTTTTCCATAGAGCAGTTTTGGAGATATAGAAGTGTAACGTTTTTCCAAGATGGCGTCCGTACCACATGACCTATGACGTCATAATTATGAATAAAACAATTCCGCAGGCGGAGGCACTCCTATGGTAGAATTTCCTGTCAGTCGGACCAACGGTTGCCGAGAAAATGAATTTTAAAAATGCATACAAGCCACACGTACAGATACGACCGAATGCCTAACCCTGATTTTCGCTTCGCAAGCGCAGGGTAATAAGTAAGGGTATAAAAAGATTTCGAGAATGTTGAAAGTTCCCAAGAGCACAGTGAGCTCCATCATTACCCTGCGCTCGATGATGATGTCATCGGTGCATTCATCATGACGTCATAATTCGACAAGTACAATGCTTGATCTGATCAGTATTTTTTTTTTTAATCCTCTGAAACTGTAAGTCTGATGCACACGAAATTGCTACCATAGGAGCACCTCCTCCTGTACAATATTTTAATGATAATTATGATGTAATAGGTCACGTGGTACGGACGCCATCTTGGAAAAACGTTTCACCTCTATATCTCCCAAACCTCTCAATGGAAAAAGTTGAAACATGGCTCATTGTAAAGAACTCCGCATGGGGAGTATGGTTTTTTAACGATGACGTCATTGGTGCCTTAATTATCACGTTAAAGCACGGCGTTATGCGCGCTGCTTGCGAGCAAGGAGGAAGCGGACAAGCGGTAACTTATAAGCGTCTTTATTTCAGGAGCTCACTGTAACACTAGCGCGCTCCGGGTTGCGCGCCCCGTGTATATCCTCAGGCCACGCCTACCCCTCGGGCGTGGCCGCCGCCCACTTGGTGCGCGGAATGATGTCACCACGCCAGTGGGCTTTCGTGTCCGCCACACGCGCCCCCCCAGAATTCCCGCGCACCTGGAGGTCCAGTTTGCGGGGCAAACGGATGACCCGGCCGAAGCGCCCCCTGGCGATCGGCGGCGTCCGGGGTGCAGGGATGCCAGGTGGGATGCCCCTGGCTGCCCCTGGGATGGGTGCAGGACCAGGGGGCGGCGTGGCGGCAGGGCTGGGCGGTGCCGGGGGTCCGCCCGCAGGGGGGCGGCCCGACGCGGGGGTCGGGCCACTGGCGGTGGATGGTCCACGTCGAGGTGGGCGGCTTGAGGCGGTCTACAGAAACGCGGTCAGGAGTACCGCCGATGTCCAGGGTGAAGTGCTTCGCCCCGGTCTCCAGCACGCGGAAAGGCCCGTCGTACGGGGGCCGCAGTGGTGTCCGGTGGGCATCGTGGCGGACGAAGACGTACTCCGCCGTGCGAAGCTCCGGGGCGACGTGCGTCGGTGGGTGCCCGTGGCATGCCGTTGGCACCGGGGCAAAACTCTGGGCGGTCTCTTGCAGAGCGGAGCGCTGCTGTGCCGTGGACCATGGTGCCGTGGAGTCGGGGAGGAACTCACCCGGCACCCGCAGCGGTTGCCCGAAGACCAACTCCGCCGCGGATGCGCGCAGGTCCTCCTTGGGCGCCGTCCGGAGGCCCAGCAGGACCCAGGGGAGCCTGTTGACCCAGCTGCCGTCGCGGAGGGTGGCCCGGAGTGCGGCCTTCAATGAGCGGTGAAATCGCTCACACAGGCCATTAGCCTGGGGGTGGTAGGCCGTGGTTCGGTGCAGCCGGACCCCGAGCCCCTGCGCGACCACCCCCCAGAGCTCCGAGGTGAACTGGGGGCCGCGGTCGGACGAGATGTCTGAGGGGGCGCCGAACCGGGCGACCCAGGTGGCGATGAAAGCCTGCGCGATGTCCGCCGCCGTCGTCGACGGCAAGGGCACGGCCTCCGGCCACCGGGTGGTGCGGTCCACCATGGTGAGGATGTGGGTGAAACCCCGCGAGGGGGGCAGAGGTCCCACCAGGTGCACGTGGACGTGGTCAAACCGGCGTTCCGGCACCGTGAACGGGGCCAACGGGGCCTGGGTGTGCCGGTGCACCTTGGCGCGCTGGCACACGAGGCATGTCCTGGCCCAGCCGCGGACGGCCTTCCGGAGGCCATGCCAGCCGCGCTTTACTGGTGACCCCGACGTGATCCTCAGGCCACGCCTACCCCTCGGGCGTGGCCGCCGCCCACTTGGTGCGCGGAATGATGTCACCACGCCAGTGGGCTTTCGTGTCCGCCACAACGTCATAATTCGACAGGGACAATGCTTAGTCTGATCAGTTTGAAATGTATTGAGCGTGATCTATGCAACAATTATGTTAGAGAATATTAAATGATGATGTCATCGCTCACGTGGTCTGGTGACCATATTGGATCAAAGAAAAAAACCTTCAAAAGCAGAAGAGTTGGCTTGCACCAAGTTGACTGCACAGGATAAGTATTCTTTGAATACCATCGAGTTAGGAAGTGGAAAGAATATGGATCTACCCACATTCTTACTAGAGCTGGCCATCCGACCAAACTGTGCAACTGAACAAGAAGGGCTTTGGTCAGGGAGATGACCAAGAACCCAAGGACCACTCTGGCAGAACTACAGAGTTCCTTGGCTGAGATGAGAGAACCTGTCGGAAGGAGAACAGTCTCTGCAGCACTTCACAAATCTAGGCTTTATGGGAGAGTGGCCAGACGGAAGCTACTCTTGGGAAAAAGGCACATGACAGCATACCTGGAGTTTGCAAAAAGGTATGTGAAAGACTTTGAGAGAATGAGGCAAAAGATTCTGTGGTCTGATGAAACGAAAATTGAACCCTTTGGCCTGAATGCAAGCAGCTCATTACCCATATAAAACCGCCCCTACCGTGAAGCATGGTGGTAGCAGCATCATGCTATGGGGATGCTTTTATGGAGTTGCACTTTAAATCAAGAACTCCATTTCTCACGGTCCGTGTACCACTCTTACACCTCACAAACCCTCCACTCCCATCTCTTGTTTGTCTGTGTGTTGTACTGTCCTCCCAACAGTGACGATTCCATCTCTCTCAGACATGTGTTGTACACAGACAGACATGTCTCTCAGACAACATGGACAACATTTAATGACTCATTCCAATTCACTCTTTCTCCAATGGTTAATATTGTCACCATGGTAATTGGCTTGGTGTTGGTACCTCTCTCACCAGCCATGGCACTTTAGCAAAGGACTTCTGTTACTCCATGGGACTGACTCAATTCGTAAACGTTCTGACCCAGATTTGTGTAAATGGCAAATCGTACCCTCTGGAATTGTTTATGACCAAATTCCCTGTTAATGTCTCCTGCTCTTCCTCAGATTAAATTGTTCATGTGATCATGTGCTTGTGAAGATAAACATCACTGGCTATTCTCAGAGAACAGTGCCGGCGCATCTGGAAGTTCACTCAGGCAAACTTGTAGAGACTACAAGCAGCCATTGTGTTTCAGGACTGGTCTTCTATATATACCGCCCTTGATATTAATTCAGCCTTGGGAATTCTTTCACAGAAATCTGCTTGCTCTTATGTAAAGATTCTTCCCTTCTCGTCTTCAGTTATCTTATCCATCCTCCCGCTCTTGGTATTCTGAATCATGTGGTGAGGCAGTTGCCTTAAAACAACTTGCCTTCTCCTCCTGGAAGACAAATATGATCAAAGGCAACGTCAGATCATTCCACAAATCTGAAACAAGTGTGTGTCAACTCTCAGAGAACCAGAAAACAACATATTACCAAACTCACGTTTGAAGAATCAATCTTGTCTCCCTCCTCTAAATTCTGGAAGTGCCTGGTTAAGTTTGTCTCTGGAGTATGCTCTCCCTCCATCTCTTCCCTCACTTCAAATGGCACCACAGCAGAATCCGCTCGCCACACAACACCGCTTGTGAAGAAGAAGAAGAATACACCGCTTGTGAGAAGGCAAGATGCCTCAATTCTGTGTTTGCTTCCACATCTTGTCGCCAACACCTCGCTCTCTGTATCCACCCTTCCCAGTCATACCAAACTGCTACTGGGTTCTATATATTTTGCACCTGAAAAGGTGGAGAAATTTCTTGCAACTCTGGACTCTGATTCTGCAACTGGACTGGACGGCATCAGTTCATGTGTCCTAAGAACCTGCTCTGCTGCTCTTGCACATCCCCTTTCTGCCCTTTTCACCCTTTCATTTGTCCTCGGTCATCTCCCATCTGCTTGGAAATCCACCAACATCGCTGCATGACATAAAAAGGTGAACAAAGGACCATCTTAACTGCAGACCTCTCAGCTCACTTGCAATCATCAATCATCAGTAAGGTCATGGAATCCATAATCGCAGTCAACATAAAATCATTTATTTTCTTCAAAATTTGGACACAGACAGGGTCACCATTCCTTGGACATGCTGCTTCAGCCTGGGAATTTTCCCAACAATGGATGGAGAACAACAACATCAATGAGAACAGGGGCGTCTCTCTGGATATATTTCAAGCTTTCAGTACAGTCTGGCATCCCAACCTACTCTCCAAACTCTGCCAATTGCATCTAAGGCCGACTACACTAATGGATAACTGACTTCTCTCAACGGAATCCTTTCATCTCCTCTCCCTGTCGAGGCTGAAGTTCCCCAAGGCAGTGTTCTGGACCCAGTCGTACTCCTGATCTTAATCAATGATCTCTCTAACTCCCTGGAAAATACTCTTTATCTATTTGCTGATGACTCAACCCTCTGCCGTCACATCCCTCATCCTTCTGACAAACAGGCAGCAGTCGCTTCCCTCTCATCAGACCTCGACAAAGTCACTTGCAATTCAATCCTGAGAAATCTCACATCCTCACTTTATCTTTCTGAATGCACAAGACTTCAAATCCTCCCATCTAATTTCTCAACGACCGTCTCAAAGAAGTTAAGTCACTCAAACTCTTGGGTCTCACTCTCGGTCATGATTTATCTTGGGAAATCCACATTTCAAAGTTGGCAGACGTCGAATGTGAATCCTCCATCATGCAAAGTCCTTCCTCGGCATTCCTGAACTCCTATAAACCTCTCTTTCATCTGCAGCTTGAGGCCGTGGAAACCTGGGCTTTCAAGATCATTGGAATCTCTCTGCAGGAGGAGATCCAACAAGGGGAGACTGTTTTGCATGGAGTCTTTCTCTCCAGAAACAGAGCTTCCAGCACACTGCACCAGAAACACAGTCGCACACTCCAGCGCACTGTACGTCACCACACACGCGACGCTCTTCTGGTCTCACTCGACGTCCAGAACGTTTTAAAGACGATGTGATGATTGATTTCCATACTTTAGAAAAAAAACTTTTGTCATTTTGCTAATTTTGACGTTTCTGTATTTTCGTACTCCTGGGCTTACATCCATTTATATGGTGACTTTTACATGCTTTAGAGGGGAAGGATGTTGTGTGTTGTTACTAGATCTTGTAGATCTGGCACTACCGGAATTCGGCAAGTCATTTCCGGTCTGAGTTTATTTGATCATTAAAGCCTTGCTTTGATTCTGTGTGCTGGTCCAATCATTACATTAGTGAAACAAGTATAACCATATATAATGAAGATGAGGGTGGTGTGGGCAATGAAGAGATTTAAATAATTCCTTCCTAGTATCGTGGTTATATGAGTAATTTCCTTAATTTTTCTATACCAGCAAGGCATTTTGCAGTTTGGAAGACAATTACTGCAGAAAGATGGTTGCCACATACCAGATATCCAGAAGCACTTCTGCCTGGAAGAGACGAAGCGGGCTACAGCTTCTTTCCTGGGCACCAGGTGACAATAATAGATCACTTCTCAGAATATGGAAAAGCAAACATCTGCCAATTAATAAGCAAGAATTTCAACAAAATCTACTCCACATTTGGCATAATTTGCATCAGGGTGTCCTACCGAATATTATTGATTTGATGCCATCACAGGTTCAAGCATTGTATGATGCGAAAGAACATCCTATCAGGTACTGATATATGTAATCCATTTTGTAGTGTTGGTATCAGATTGTTAAAAAGCAATATTGGATTACAATCAGGGGCGTTCGTCTTCATGGGTTTTATGGGCTGAAGTTAGAGAACCTGCCAAATGGGCAAAGGGAAATATAAAATAAAGTCATTAATGAAATTTTAATTTTCGATCAAATTTATTATTGCTGATGATGGGAATAGAGCCTGTGATGGATGCTGTGAAGAGGAACAGGTTGAGATGGTTTGGTCATGTGTTGAGGAAGGATGAAAGTGACTGGTTGAGAAGAGTGATGGAAATGAATGTAGAAGGAAGTAGAGGACGGGGAAGACCGAGAAAGACTTGGCTGAAGATGGCGGAAGAAGAAATGCGGGCAAGGGGGTTAACAAGGAGAGATGCAGAAAATAGGGCAAAATGGAGAAGATTGTCATGGGGACCGCAAGGCTAACCCCCGCTCTAGCAGGGAACATGGCCTTAAAATGCATGTTGTTGTTGTTGATCAAATTTATTATTGCAGATATGCTCTAAGTTTGGTAAATTTATTTTGAAGCATAAGAGGTTTGACTTTTGCAAAGACCTCAGAAAATAATCTTCCAACAAATAAACATTGTAAAAACTCTGTTAAATTTTGAATGGAAGTTCCTATAAATTCAAGTTTTGACTGCATTTGTGTATTTCTTCTTGTTAAGGCCTTTGTACAGTCGCTCATTGCATGCAGACCCACATCATCATCTCGCTCCATGCTGTGCCACTGTCTAATACAGCTTAACTTGATACGCTGGTGTTCCGGGGCTTATTTTTCTGGAGCTGGCTTTCGGCATTGCCTGTTCAATTCAGGTCATCTCAATAACTCAGCTTATAGCAATCCCTGTTCTGCTCCAAGGCACATAGTGTGACACAAATCAAAGCACTAAATTGCATTTGGAAATGAAAATATGTGTATATAATTTCTGTAGGATCATTGCTTGTTTTAACTTTTCAGTAGTGTGCATGTGCATGGATGTTTGTTTATGCATTTGATGATTGGATTGTTTCGGCCATGATATGGAAGGAACACGTGTTGCTTGCAATATTTTTTCACGCCAGTAGTGGGACTGATATATATATATATATATTCTGTACATATACACTCCCATAATGTTCTATCCAAATAAATCTACATAAAGCAACCAAAAAGCTACACAATATAAGCCCTTTGCTGTTTGAAGCCCTACCCGGATTATTCTACAGCTGCAGACATTCGCAAGTAGTAAAGGACAAGTGGCACAATCTGGACAGACAATAACATTGCTAATAAAAAACTGGTGGTTTCTGGTTTCCACCTCCCTGCAAATGGTGTTCTGCGCTCAACAGGATCCATACTCTCCATCCAAGGACATCGCACCACCTCCACAAATGGAATTTCAAACACAGCTGAGCATGTGACTGTGGTCACCCAGATCAGACAATCCATCACATTGTGAATGAATGTCACCTACGGAAATTTGATGAAGGATTTAGGGCAATCCACTGAAAAACAGACGGTGCTCTGACTTGGAAGTTCAACTTAGATTTAGATCTGTGAGATGTAATTTGTCATATGAAATTAATCCCAATGAATCCCAATGCTACACACCCCTCTGAGATGCCAGACTGGTTTCAATACTTTTTGACGAATCATCAGCAACAGCATAGACAGAAATGAGCACCACCGAGGATCCGAACAATTCATCACGTGAAATGCAATAGCAGTCAACATACCTGCAACATACCTGCCTGCAAAAGTATTCGTCCCCTCCAAAGTTTTCACATTTTTATGCCACCTGAGTTTATTTCATGTGGCTTTCAAATCAAATTTAATATATAGAGTCTTCACAAACTATTCCTCAGTGATAAAGCTAAAAAAATGCAGGTGAAATGTGAATAAGTTTGACAAACAGAGAAAATCAGATGATTCTCAGTTGCATAAGTTTTCAAACTCTTGGCCTAATTAACTCCAAATCACTTCAGGAACAAATTATTTGTTTGAAATGTTACAAAATAAGTGCAATAGGTTTCACATTGGTTGTTCCTCCATTTGCAGGTTTCAGAAGGTGGGAGGAAGTTCTCCCATAACTCAAATTTTCCACCTCCTTTTTCTCTAAAGGATCATTATTCACGAACCAAATTGTGAAAATTTGTTTGGCCTTGGCTGCCACCTTTGTTCGTTTCAATTGGTTCATGAATCTTTCACCGTTGCTGTTAGTCCTCCATGCTTCACGCACTTTGCAGTTTGCAGTGGAGAATGATTCCTTCCTCCTCGAAGCTCCAGCTCATTTAATCTTCTCCGATTTGTCTGGAACATAGTAGTTGTTGGTTGTAGAACAGGCGACACCTTTTTAGCTTTTAGCTCTGGTGTAGAGCTCTGCCCTATCATGAGGCAAGCATCCCCTCCCTCACTGGAGAAGGTGCAGTCATTATCCTTTTCAGCTCACATTCCTGCTGATCGCTGTGACCACACAGACTGAAGCCTCAGCCTAACTTAAGTTCTGTGACTGATTGTCATTGGTTGCCATATTATGTTACAGCTAGCCATTTTGCTTTCCACAAGAGGCTGTAGGGCTTGACAGGGGCCACCAATGACACTCAAGGGAGTTGTGCCAAGAAGGTATATGTCAGTGTTGTGCCTGCTAGCCATAGTGTGCCTGCTAGATAGTGAAGCCTGCTAGCTTTCTCCTCACTGGTTTGCTGAATAGCTTGTCGTCGCTCGGAATCGCTCACAGGGAAGTTATCCGCAACCAAAACGCCCGGGTTTTGCCAGTATGTAATCAATCAGTCATTTAACTTAACAATTAAGTTCCTTAAGGAACTTAACTTAACAAATTAAGTAATTAAACTTGAACGGCACTCAGCAGAGAGCATACCTCCGCCAGGTTGGCCATATCACTCAATGGTGAAGAATCACTTAAAAATTAAATAATTCTCATATCCGAATCCATAATCAGATCTTCACCAAAATCGAATATATTTGTCCTTGTCCGACACCCAACCGGTCCATCAAGTTTTGTCCACAAATTTTTGAGATATCCTGCTATGTATGTTTCGTTTTTGGCCCGATCTCCCAATGGTGAAGAATCACTTAAAAAATTATAGTAGCCGGATTCGAATCCGGTCTGAGATCTTCACCAAAATCTAATCATTTCATCCTTGTGATGTACGCTACATCTCTATTTTATTTCGTCCAAATCCGTCCATAACTTTTTGAGATATTATGTTCACAAACAAACAGACTGTGGTGGAAACATAACCTCCATCCACCTTTGGTGGCAGAGGCAAAAATTAAGCAAAACATGTCTACAGAAAGCCAGCCGTACAATCTAATGAGTGTTTTTGTGTTTCAGATTGCATGAAAATGGGTGCCAAAGCTCAGCTAATGCCAGCAAAAAGACAGGCAATTGTAACTTTGAGAAAAGACGGCCTTGAAACAGTTGCGATGCTGGAGCTGTTTAGCTGGGCTCTAATTTCCGGTGCTGTAAGCCATCTGTTGCGCAGACTGGTGACTTGGATTACTTGTCCTGCGATTCTGTTGTGATTCCTGGTTGACCTCAGATTCTGTTGTGATTCTTGGTCGACCTGCGATTCTGTTGTGATTCTTGGTCGACCAGAATGTTTTCATCCGTATTTTTACCAGTTTCATTATGTCGTTTAAGGGCACAAGCAATTGCATTTACTGACACTTTTGCAATTTGTCTCAAGGATTGGCCTTCCTTTCTCAAAGTTTCTCGAACTTTTCAGAGCAGAGTATTTGTAACCAGTTTTTGCTCCTGAGATGAAACGTTAATAACATTAACTTTGCGTTTCAGTTTGGATTTAATATTGCACTTTTCGAGCTATTTCCAAAAAATGTTTTAAACCTACGTTTCACATAAGAAAGATGCATTGAAGCACATTATATTGTCATGTTCCTGGAGATTAAAATCCTCCAAGGAAACAGATAGCCGAACGAGCTTACACTCTGAGGCGTTCAGTTAAAAATGACGGTGTTCCTTACAAGCGAGGGAAAGGAGAATGACGAACTTACCTTCACGGGTCCACCAGACGTCTTCGAACTTGTGATAATTAATTCCAAGCTGACACAGAATTAAATGTACAAAAATACCGGCTTTATTGAAGAAATGCCGGTAACCAAATAATGCATGGTAAAATAAGATTCCTAAATGGAGCGCCACCATACAGACTCAAATACAACACAAGGGGAAATATAACTGGAAAATAAATATGTGTTAGTTTGTACTTAGCTGAGAGCGGCTCTTGAACCTCGTCAGGAATAATCCTGGATCGTGACAGGCCTCCATGTCCCCGCACGGGAAACACAGGCTGCACTGCCCGCGAGCGGGAAATACGCCTCGCTGTGCAGTCCGCTCCGCTATCCGCCGAGTGCGAAGTCAGCAGGCCACGCCCATTCCACTCGCCCCGCTCATTCCCGTCGATCTCGTTCACCAGCACCGATGTGCCAAGGAAAATAAAATGCGGCCATGCCTTCAATCGGAACCCAGCGCAAACAGAGCATGCAAATGAGTCCGCCTTCCACCAACACCTCCAGGTCCAGCTCAAGAGGCACCAAATGTGTGACTGATATTTATGAAATTCAGATGCCGAGAGCCTATCTGACCAAAAAGAGAGAGTTCACCATGGAGGCCAGCCCGGAGAGAGTGATAGAACCAAAAGAGACAAAATGTTGGGAACTCTGTTCTTTTCTTCACAGTCCTATGACGTCATCTGACGCCACCCGTGCCTCCTCCAACCAGCGGCCACTGCCACATCACTCTATCATACCCTAACCAATCACTGCTCTTCGGGGGCGTGGCCTCACGGACATGCCTGCTCTTGTGATCACCCGTCGGTTGTGTCAGCGGTGGTTCAATGTCCCGGTTCCGGTCGTTTTTACTTAGTGTTATAAATGCGCGATTTCTTGCTTTGTGTGTGTGCTGCATTGTCATAAGAAATAGAGGAAAAATAACAGAGGCCATCACATACAGGAGATTTACCATTAATCCCTAACTAATTAACATAACCCCACCCATCTCACAGGGACACTTATACGCGCTTACACGACATTCGGTCTGAACGAATTTCCTACTTATGATACATGGGGTTTCTTCTTGTTCACGACAGTTGGAGCACATTACCGATACAAAGTCTACCTGGCTCGAAGGTAATCATTGCCTACCCACCACAAACGTAACAATATTATGAGTAGATAAGCACATATAAACTCAACATCAAAATAAACTTATCAAATCTTTGGAAGGACACTCATTGAAATCCTCCACGCAAAAATGAAAAATATTTGAACACAGGTAAAGTTCAGCTATCTTTACTAAACACATGTCACTAAACAAGAGGTTGCCTCAATCACAAAAAACAAAAAGCATGAACATCACAAAGGCTGGTGCAGCAAAAGTCACAATGCCAAGTCACAATGCTGGCTAAAGTGTATGCAATGCTGGCTAAAGTGTTTGCAATGCTGGCCAAAGTGTTTGCAATGCTGGCTAAAGTGTTTGCAATGCTGGCTAAAGTGTTTGCAATGCTGGCCAAAGTGTTTGCAATGCTGGCCAAAGTGTTTGCATTGCTGGCTAAAGTGTTTGCAATGCTGGCTAAAGTGTTTGCAATGCTGGCTAAAGTGTTTGCAATGCTGGCCAAAGTGTTTGCAATGCTGGCCAAAGTGTTTGCATTGCTGGCTAAAGTGTTTGCAATGCTCGCCAAAGTGTTTGCAATGCTGGCTATAGTGTTTGCAATGCTGGACAAAATGTTTGCAATGCTGGCCAAAGTGTTTGCAATGCTGGCCAAAGTGTTTGCAATGCTGGCTAAAGTGTTTGCAATGCTGGCCAAAATGTTTACAATGCTGGCCAAAGGGTTTGCAATGCTGGACAAAGTGTTTGCAATGCTGGCTATAGTGTTTGCAATGCTGGACAAAGTGTTTGCAATGCTGGACAAAGTGTTTGCAATGCTGGCCAAAGTGTTTGCAATGCTGGCTAAAGTGTTTCCAATGCTGGCCAAAGTGTTTGCAATGCTGGCTAAAGTGTTTGCAATGCTGGCCAAAATGTTTGCAATGCTGGCCAAAGTGTTTGCAATTCTGGCCAAAGTGTTTGCAATGCTGGCCAAAGTGTTTGCAATGCTGGCTAAAGTGTTTGCAATGCTGGCCAAAGTGTTTGCAATGCTGACTAAAGTGTTTGCAATGCTGGCTAAAGTGTTTGCAATGCTGGCTGAAGTGTTTGCAATGCTGGCTAAAGTGTTTGCAATGCTGGCGAATGTGTTTGCAATGCTGGCTAAAGTGTTTGCAATGCTGGCTAAAGTGTTTCCAATGCTCGCCAAAGTGTTTGCGATGCTAGCTAAAGTGTTTGAATGCTCGCCAAAGTGTTTGCAATGCTGGCCAAAGAGTTTGCGATGCTGGCCAACGTGTTTGCAATGCTGGCTAAAGTGTTTGCAATGCTGGCTAAAGTGTTTGCAATGCTGGCCAAAGTGTTTGCAAAGCTGGCTAAAGTGTTTGCAATGCTGGCTAAAGTGTTTGCGATGCTGGCTAAAGTGTTTGCAATGCTGGCTATAGTGTTTGAAATGCTGGCCAAAGTGTTTGCAAACCTGGCTAAAGTTTTTGCAATGCTGGGCAAAGTGTTTGCAATGCTGGCCAAAGTGTTTGCAATGCTGGCTAAAGTGTTTGCAATGCTGGCCAAAGTGTTTGCAATGCTGGCTAAAGTGTTTGCAATGCTGGCCAAAGTGTTTGCAATGCTGGCTAAAGTGTTTGCAATGCTGGCCAACGTGTTTGCAATGCTGGCTATAGTGTTTGCAATGCTGGACAAAGTGTTTGCAATGCTGGCCAAAGTGTTTGCAATGCTGGCCAAAGTGTTTGCAATGCTGGCTAAAGTGTTTGCAATGCTGGCCAAAATGTTTGCAATGCTGGCCAAAGTGTTTGCAATGCTGGACATAGTGTTTGCAATGCTGGCTATAGTGTTTGCAATGCTGGACAAAGTGTTTGCAATGCTGGACAAAGTGTTTGCAATGCTGGCCAAAGTGTTTGCAATGCTGGCTAAAGTGTTTCCAATGCTGGCCAAAGTGTTTGCAATGCTGGCTAAAGTGTTTGCAATGCTGGCTAAAGTGTTTGCAATGCTGGCCAAAATGTTTGCAATGCTGGCCAAGGTGTTTGCAATGCTGGCCAAAGTGTTTGCAATGCTGGCTAAAGTGTTTGCAATGCTCTCCAAAGTGTTTGCAATGATGGCCAAGGTGTTTGCAATGCTGGCCAAAGTGTTTGCAATGCTGGCTAAAGTGTTTGCAATGCTGGCCAAAGTGTTTGCAATGCTGGCTAAAGTGTTTGCAATGCTGGCTAAAGTGTTTGCAATGCTGGGTGAAGTGTTTGCAATGCTGGCTAAAGTGTTTGCAATGCTGGCTAAAGTGTTTGCAATGCTGGCTAAAGTGTTTGCGATACTGGCCAAAGTGTTTGCAATGCTGGCGAAAGTGTTTGCAATGCTGGCTAAAGTGTTTGCATGCTGGCTAAAGTGTTTGCAATGCCTGCTAAAGTGTTTGCAATGCTGCCTAAAGTGTTTGCAATGTCTGCTAAAGTGTTTGCAATGCTGGTTAAAGTGTTTGCAATGCTGGCTGAGGTGTTTGCAATGCTGGCTGAGGTGTTTGCAATGCTGGCCAAAGTTCGCATCGTTTATTGGGGCCTGGTCAAGCCTCCAGTACAAAACCTGACGAGTGGTTCACATCGTTTATTGGGGCCTGGTCAAGCCTCCAGTACAAAACCTGACTAGTGGTTTACATCGTTTATTGGGGCCTGGTCAAGCCTCTAGTACAAAACCTGACAAATGGTTTGCATCGTTTATTGGGGCCTGGTCAAGCCTCTAGTACAAAACCTGACAAATGGTTTGCATCGTTTATTGGGGCCTGGTCAAGCCTCTAGTACAAAACCTGACTAGTGGTTCACATCGTTTATTGGGGCCTGGTCAAGCCTCTAGTACTAAACCTGACTAGTGGTTCACATCGTTTATTGGGGCCTGGTCAAGCCTCTAGTACTAAACCTGACTAGTGGTCCACTTCGTTTATTGGGGCCTGGTCAAGCCTCTATAGTGCAGTGGCCGAAGCTGAAAAAGGGCTCTACAAAATAATTAAAAATGAAAAGCTGAAATATCTTGAGTCAATAAGTATTCAACCCCTTTACTGTGACCCTCAAAATTGATCTCATGTTCATCCATTTTCCTTTGATCATCCTTTAGATGTCTATATAACTTGATTGGAGTCCACCTGTGGTCAATTCAATTAATTGGACATGATGTAGAAGGAAACACAGCTTTCTATATAAGGTCCCATAGTTGGCAGTGCATGTCAGAGCAGAAACTCCACCATGAAGTCCAAGGAACTGTCCGTAGATCTCCGAGATAGAATTGTGAGGAGGCAAAGATCTGGGAAATGGTATAAAACAATTTCTCGAGCGTTGAAAGTTCCCAAGAGTAGAGTGAGAGCTCCATCATTAGGAAATGGAACGAATATGGAACTACCCTGACTCTTCCTAGAGCTGGCCGTCCGACCAAGCTGAGCAACCAGGAAAGAAGGGCCTTGGTCAGGGAAGTGACCAAAACCCAATGACCACTCTGAAAGAACTACAGAGTTCCTTGGCTGAGATGGGAGAACCTGCCGGAAGGACAGCAATCTGTTCAGCACTTCAAAAATCTAGTCTTTGTGGATGATTGTCCAGACGGAAGCCTCCTCTGAGAAAAAGACACATGACAGCACACCTGGGGTTTGCAAAAACACACACGAACGACTCAGAGAGTCTGAGGCAAAATATTCTGTGGTCTGATGAGCCGAAAGTTGAACTCTTTGGCCCCGAATACAAAGCGAGACGTCTGGTACAAACAGATCACAAGTCATCGCTCATCTAACGCCATCCCTACCGTGAAGCATGGTGGTGGCAGCATCATACTATGGGGATGCTTTTCAGTGGCAGGGATTGGGAGATTTGTAGGGATAGAGGGAACAATGAATGGAGCCAAATACAGGGAAATCCTTGAGGAGAACCTGCTTCAGAGTGCAAAAGACTTTAGACTGCGTCGATGATTTACATTTCAACAGGACAATGACCCCAAGTATACAACCAAAGCAACACTAGAATGTAACCAGAACAGGAATGTGAAAGTCTTTCATTGGCCCAGCCGAAGCCTAGACTTTAATCTCTGAAAAGACGACGATTGCTGTTCACTGATACATCCCATAAAACTTGACAGATTATTTTGTAAGAATTTCTAAAACAAAAAATAATAATAAAAATCTACTTTGACATTATGGGGTTTTATTTTGTGTAGATCAGTGAAAAAAAATCTCAATTTCATCCATTTTAAATTCAGACTGTAACACAACAAATGTGAAAAAGGTCAAGGGGTGTGAATACTTTCTGAAGGTATTTTAATGTTTCTGACATTTATCCTGAAACTTCTGAGTTGATGTGATTGTGGATTATGATAAGGTCCAAAAAAGATTATTCTCCAAATAACAGTCACAAGTACCCAGCTTGTAAAATAAGCCGTTGTATTAGTTTAACCCCGAGCCTGACAAGCATTTGCCCTCACTGGCCGGAAAAGCGGCAATATAACTCTGTAATTGCACCAAGAAAAAAACAGGGACAGGTGTAAAGCAAGATGGATTGTGTCCATAAATCTTTCCATTACCAAGCATGCCTCCTGATGCCGTGGAGAAGTCGTCATGGATGGCTGGCATGAACCTCGCATGAATTACATTGTTACCACGAATAAAGGTAACTTGGCTTGGACCCGACTCGCAAGTTAACGTTTTTTGTCGATTTCATCAATTAATTGAGCATGTTGCTCCTGTTATGTAAGTGTAGGATATTGATTTAAACTCAAATTCAACCTGCTCAATTTTAAAAGGAAAAGTTATAAAAGTTGTTGTGATATATTGCATCTTCCTGACAGCAACTGCTTTTGAATATATGCAGAAGTGTCAATGAATGAATGAATGAATGATCGTTTTAAGGCCATTTTCCCCGCTAGAGCGGGGGTTGGCAGAAGCGTCAATGTTCAAGAATATAAAATGTCTTCACTTTTCGCATCAGAACACATCTCTGAAGAGTATTTGCCCCCAAATTGGTCACAATTATACTTTGATTTTCTGATAAGAATGAAATTTTTTTTTTTTTTAATATGATTTTCTGATTAAGTATTGATCGAAAATGTCACAAATCACAAGGCAGTTCACGATGGTCACGGATGGGTTGCGGAGTTGTCTGTAAAATAAAGTACCACGAGGTATTTTGTTACTTCCGCCACCGAAGGTGGATCGAGGTTATGTTATCAACCGTCTGTCTCTTTGTCTGTCCATTTGTGAACAAAATATCTCAAAATGTTGTGGACGGATTCAGACGAAATTTGGCAGAGAGGTAGCGTTGCTTTGGCAGAGATGGAGCCCATCAAGGACGAAATGATTAGATTTTGGTGAAGATCCGGATTCGGCTACAATAATTTTTTAAAGGATTATTCACCATTGGGAGATAAGACCAAAAACGATAAATAGCAGGATATCTCAAAATGTTATGGACTGATTTGGACGACAATTGGTGGACAGGTTGTGTGTGTGACAAGGACGATTCGATTCAATTTTGGTGAAGATCCGGATTCAGCTCGTATAATTTTTAAAAGTGATTCTTCACCGTTGAATGATATGGCCGACCAGGTGGAGGTATGCGCTCTACTGAGCGACGTTCCAGTTTCAATATGGAATCCTTATGGTGTTCTCATGTAATTTGATAATGGACTACTGGATGTTTTTCGGGGTTTTGAATGTTTTTTGGAATAAACCATGATGGGTGTGCTATTTTCAGACCATGAAGGGTGAGTTTCATCGACGATAGGACAGTGCGTAAATAATGGCGAAGTATTTGCGGATAGTGAAGTTTTCCAAGAGAAGACTGGACGTGGTATACAGTTCTTTTATCCGTTGACGAGATTACTGATGACTTTAAACATAAGGTCCATCATTTTGAGTCTGTCCAAATTGAGGAGAAACCTGTTGTCACCTGCAAAGGTGGGTATTCGCTGTTGAGCATCCGAATCTCAGTTCAATGCAACACGTGCACTCACATCAGAATGTCACCGCGGGTACTTGCAGGGTACGCAGACGCAAGGTTGGCACAAACAAGCTGGCTGGTTGGCTTCTGGATGTCAAAGGCGAACAGGCATGCCACCTTACAAAAGGAGCAAGCAAGCCATTGTGTGCCAGGACCTTTGCCAAGTTATAAATTTCTGTTGTAATCTATGGGGACACTGCATCACTGGCATTGCCTTGCCCACACAAATGATGCCAACCTGCATATCCGTCAAGGTGTACGTATCTACGAATAAATGAATTAAATGTACAAACCCTTTCACAATTCATGTCCATCGGAGCTTCATTGCACATGCCCAGGTGTTAAGTTGCGGTTTCCATCAAATTGAAAATTTTTCCGTATTAAATTAAACATCATAAGGGCAATTCCACGGTTACTCACATTACAATACATTACATAAATGCATCTACATATATATATATATGTAATGTGAGTAACCGTGGAATTGCCCCTGAACATTTTCCGTCTTAAATTATGATTACATTTTCACATTGACTGATATGAAAGTAATAATTTGTTTAATAAACCTGTTATCGTACTTTCTCGCAAACTTTCTGGAAAGTTTGATTTATAAAAATCGTTAATATCACACCGAAGGACAGAGGATTGGACCGAACCGTTATTACAACAAGACTGTTTGGTTGTCAATGAGCGCCATCTTGTGGCAGGTTTTCGTTATTTTTACAATGAATGGAGAACTAAATGAAGGAATAAATAATTCGAACCATGAGATCCTTCATCACGAGTATGAACTACCTTAATCACGAGAGAGCCAAGGTTAACCCAGAGTCAAAAGATAACAATGAAAAGGTTGTCAGACAATAACAATTATATTGACATATTTTGGTGCGTTTCGATTTGTGATGTGCGATGTGCACGATGGTTACTTAATGACGTCATTTTGGTGCAAATTATATTCTTAAATATCATGTTTTGTGTGACAATTAAAATATAAAAGAATGTTCAAAAGTGAAAAGAAGTGGTCATCAATTTAGTGCATACGCAAATGTAGTTTGTTTGTTGACTTCAAATAACGCCTCCCCTCCCCCCCCCCTCTCCCTTTCCCCTTCCGACGCTCATCCCCTCTTCCGCAGTCTTGACTTAGCCTAACGCCCTCCCCCTCGCGGCACCCTAACGCCCTCCCCTTCAATCCCACTCCTCCCTCCAGGTCTTTAAAACAGCTGTTCACCACCATCTCTTATCTTTCCCCATCCAAACCTTGATCTTTTCTACCCACACGAATTCACCCCAGATCCACCTTGTTTGAAATTCCAACTTCTTTCCTGGAAGTCCTGGCAGTGTCCATATGTTTTATACCTCTCCCACCCACCCCCCCCCCCCCCCTCCTTCCCATGCCCCCCCCCCATGCCCCTCTCGATGTCTCCATGTCTCTCGGTCCCTGCTCTCAAATGTTGTGTTTGTGTCCTTCCCCCTCTCTCCCCATCTTGCCTACCGCTCCCGATGTTATTTGTTTTATGTGTCTGTTTGTCTTTCTGTGTGATTAATGTTCGCTCTTTCACGAGCCTCGATCTTGTATACAAAAAAAAAAAACAAAAATTGTATAATTTAAATAAACATAAATGCAAATTTCGCATGTGGAAAAAGTAAGTACCCCCTTGGCTCTAATAGGTGGTATTGCCCCCTTTGGCAGAAACAACCTCAAGTAGGCGTTTCTTATAACTGTCTATCAGTCTCTGACATCGACTGGGAGAATTTTTTGCCCACTCCTCCATGCAGAATTCTTTCAGCTGCGCGAGGTTTGAGGGGTTTCTTGCAGGCACAGCTCGTTTCAAATCCCCCCACAACATCTCGATGGGATTTAGATCCGGGCTTTGACTTGGCCATTCCAGAACCCTCCATTTCTTTCTTTTCAGCCATTCCTTGGTGGATTTACTGGTATGTTTAGGGTCATTGTCACGTTGCAAGGTCCACCTTCGGTTGAGCTTCAACTTTTCGACAGATGGCCTCACATTATCCTCAAGCACCCTCTGGTGCAATGAAGAATTCATCGTGGATTCTATGATGGTGGGCTGCCCAGGCCCTGATGCAGCAAAGCTGCCCCAAACCATAATATTTCCACCACCATGCTCTACAGTTGGTATCAGGTTCTTGTGGTCAAATACTGTCTTTGGTTTTCGCCAAACATGTCTTCTGGTACTGTGGCCAAATAGCTCTATCTTTGACTCATCTGTCCAGAGCACATTGTTCCAGAAGTGCTGGTCTTTGCCTCGGTGTTCATTGGCAAACTTTAGTCTTGCCCTGATGTTCTTTCTGGACAGCAAATGTTTCCTCCTGGCACACCTCCCATGTAGATCAAATTTGTGCAGCCTCTTTCTAATGGTAGACTCGTGCACTTTGACATCAACAGTGGCAAGAGCTACCTGTAGGTCCCGTGATGACATTCTGGGGTTCTTAGAGACTTCTTTCAGCATCTTGCGGTCTGCTCTCGGGCTGAACTTGCTGGGGCGGTGTGGGAGAATACCAAAAAGTATATGTGTTCATATATTTCCATATACTTCTCCTTCTCCAAAAAATGTGTTTTTGTCTAAAGTATAGAAATGGAATCTGGAGGAGAAAAGGCTTGCATGGACAGGTCAAGAATTGACCTACAAAGGAGATAAAAAGGTGCTTAATTATCCCAACTGATAATAACTGTCTAAGATGGGTTTCAGAATTCTCCAAGACAAAAACCAGAATGTCTCATTGTCTGAGCCGAGAGAGTCTGCTCGGAGACTTACATTCCATACCATATATGGGAGTGAAGATTAAAAATATAAGGAAGATGGGACTTGGAGAAGGCAGTTGCGCTGGACAAAGGAACGAAGGAGGATCTGCAGAGGAGAAGATCATGCCACGACCGGCTGAACAAGGCTTTGTTAAAGGGTAGTTCATTTAGTATGGTATTTACCTTGCATCAGTTCGTAATTCCCTACCCCGCCCCCCCTTCCCTTTTTGAGTTTAATAAACAACAAAAGAACAACAGTGCTAGTCTTCCTCTTTATCATTATTGAGTAAAAAGGACAGAACAACACTATTCGATCAATTGGTGGCAAGTACGAGGATCGACTGTGCAGTTGGTAGAAGAACAGAAGGGAAAGGTAAGCATCCCGTTTTTGTCATCTGTGCAGTACGATACGAATCTGCTTTGTTGTTTATTTGTATGCAGATGTTTCGGGGTTTTTTTTGTGTGTGAATCATGACGATTTTCCTTTTTCCCAAAAAATTTTTTGTCTCAATTTGTACACATCTCACGATGGTCACTGACATCCACGGAATTTGTGAGAGCACAATTTTTTTCGATAAATAACGACTTTTCCCGCCATTTTTAGCGAATTTTTGTAAATACGTACAAATTTGATCGAAAAATGCGTGGCTTTTTGTAAACGACTTCTTGCTGATGTGTAAATGCAAACCCTGTCTCTCTGTCCCTCTCTCTCCTCTCTCCCTCACTCCCATCGCCTCCTCATTTCATTCATCCCTCATTTCACTCATCCCTCATACACCCTAACAATCACCCCATCACCACCACCCCACCACCACCCTCCACAACCACCGCACCACCACCACCCATTCACCAAAGGTTGATGGAGGTTACCATCGCTCCGCAGTCCGTTTGCACGCACTGACTGACTGTCTACCGCCCACCCTCCCCCGTCCCATTGCGTGAGCTGTGGTTTTGGGATTGTGTAGGGTCGGTAATCCCAAAAGCACGACATATCACCCCATCTCCCTCCCGCCTTTCTGTGTCTCTCAGTCGCCTCTCTCCCATCTCTGCGCACCCCACCCCCCAACCTTAACTTACCCCTACCTTACCCTTCTCACACCTCCTCCGTGCCTGAGTGTTAAATATGACCTCGGCGCGCCAGTTTGCATGCTCGCATCGTGATGCACAAGCGAGTCACTGCAGACGCGTTTACTGCGCATGAGCGAGGAGCGGGTGGGTGAGATCGCAGGGCGTGTTGGCGTGCGCTTTTAATCCGGCTACTCGCAGGCTTAGGTTGAGGGATCGCTTGAGGACGTGAGGACGGGTACTCTGCGCTGTACCGCGTCCGCACTGAGTCCTGCACCGCAATGGAGAGTGCACAGCATATTACATCGTCCTTCTGATTGATACGTACGCGAGCACAATATATATATTTCAAATTATCGACCAGCGCAAATGTTTCGTTCGTGTACAGTATATTAATAGATTGCGATTAATTACAGTACATGGTTATTGATTCCCTGATGCTGATAAAAAGGGCGGCTGTATTTATTGGCGCTGAGGAAGCGCCTTTAGCGATTGTCTTCCATTCCAGCCAGTGTAACGCTAATTCCTGTCACAGGAATTCGGAGATCATATAAGTGGGCGTGGCAGTTCCTGATTGGTTCGTGTTGGGGAACGCCTTCTCGCTGCCGACGTGACGTAAATTCGCGCACGCGCACTGGTGAAGCTTACTCGATCTTACTCGAGCCCATATTACATGTACTTTCATTGCATACAAATTATACTTCCTCCTAGAAATTGCATGCCCGAACCTCAGCGCAATCCAAGAGGATTCACTTGTTATTTTTAAAATATCGATTGAGATAATATGAGATTTAACAGTGTAGGTAGGTGATCGTCTCATGATAAAACGAAAATTGTTAAAATAGTAACGAAATATGGGCTTATAAGAACGTATTTCGTTGGGTGAACATAGTGATATGGGTGTGAAATCTTTTTGATTGGATGAAAAGCGTAAAATACCATGACATCGCTAGAGCGGTGTATAAGTGCGAACAGAAACCCGGAAGTGGCGATCGCATTTTTATCATGAAATTATTTGGTGAACGTTTTAATTGAAATGGGAAATTGTGATTGAGAATGCCTTAACCCGTTAGTATTTCTAATGGGTTTAAATGGAATAAAGAGTACGCGTTTTTTATTAAATAGAAGTCACAACGGCGCATACGTGGAGATGGACATGCACATCGCGTGCGTGTGACGTCCCATAACAGTGAGGGGGTCTGGGACAGATAAAGGGCGGCGTAATCTTAAAGATGACTTGCTCGTGGCACCTTGTGTACAGAGGTGCGTGGCTTTAAATGAACCATGCATTGTGCCCGTTTGGATTGAGTCAGGCGAGGAAGCAAATGCTTCCATGGAGCACATAATCGCCAGTGTTGTTGTTGTTGTTTTTACTCTTTTTTTTCCTCTTCTTCTTCTAATCTCCCTGCATTACCTGTCCTGCCCTCCCCTTCCCCCCACCCTCCTTCCGTCAGCTACCCCTCTCCCCTCAAAACCTTATTACAGCTTGTCCCAGCTTGTCTTTGTACCTTCATCCACCCCTTATTCTTCCCACCCTGTCTTCCGCCCCCCTCGGTCCTCCCCTCATTCCTCTGTGCCCCTCCCCCACTCATTCCCTCCATTCATTCCTTTTTTCCTCCTTCATTCCTTCCCTCTGCCCTTGTGCCCCCTCTAACCCTGGTTCTGGCCCTAATCCCCTCCCATCGCACCCCCCTTCCCTCCGGTACCCCTTTTCCCCTCCCTTCCCAACCCCCCCCCCCCACCACCCTTTCACCATCTTCCCGCTCTGTAATATGATGTGTTTTTTTTTTTTTTTTTTTTTTTGTATACAAGATCGAGGCTCGTGAAAGAGCGAACATTAATCACACAGAAAGACAAACCGACACATAAAACATATAACATAGGGAGCGGTAGACAAGATGGGGAGAGAGGGGGAAGGACACAAACACAACATTTGAGAGCAGGGACCGAGAGACATGGAGACATCGAGAGATCTGAGAGAGGGCGAGGGCTTTGGGGGGGGGGGGGGGCGTGGGAAGGGGGCAGTGGGAGAGGTATCTGGGGTGAATTAGCGGGGGTAGAAAAGATCAAGGTTTTGGATGGGGGAAGATAAGAGATGGTGGTGAACAGCTGTTTTAAAGACCTGGAGGGAGGAGTGGGATTGAAGGGAGTGAGGGAGTTTGTTCCAGAGGCGGGAGAAAAGAGGAATGAAAGAGTGAAGGTGAGCGGAGAGCCGAGATTTCGGCAGTTTAACCATCAGAGGGTTGCTGGCAGATCTTGTGCGACCTGTAGGAATATTTGGGGGACAGAGCACAGAGAGAGCTGGGGGTGCAAGGCCGGAGAGGAGTCGGTAGAAGACAGAAAGACCACCTACCTGCCTGCGGTGAGTGAGTGAAAGGCCCTCAGAGATAGCTTCATCGCGGGAGATTCCAATAATTCTGAAAGCTTTGGTTTCAACAGCGTGAAGCCGAGCTAGGTGTGAGGCAGGAGCACCGGCCCATAGGGGAGAACAGTATTCCATTGAGCTGCGGATGAAAGCCTTGTATGTGGTGAGGAGCTCAGATGTGCCGAGGAAGGACTTCGCACGACGGAGGATGCCCAGTCAGCGACTGGCTTTGGAGGCCAGCTTGGAAATGTGGTTTTCCCAAGAAAGATCATGGCAGATAGTGAGACCCAAAATCTTGAGCGACAGAACTTCTTGGAGAGGATTGTTGAGAAAGTAGATGGGAGGGTTGTCCAGTCGATCTTTTCGGAGAGACATAGTAAGAGTGTGAGATTTGTCAGGATTGAAAGACATGTTCCACTTGTTTGACCAGTCTGTGATTTTGTCCAGGTCTTCAGAGAGTGAGGAGGCAGCAGACTGCCGATCTGAGGGAAGAGGATTGGAGCGGCAGAGAGTGCAGTCATCAGCAAAGAGATAGAGAGGATTTTCGAGAGAGTCAGAGAGATCATTGATGAAGACCAGAAAAAGCACGGGGCCCAGAACACTGCCTTGGGGAACTCCAGCCTGAACAGGAAGAGGAGATGAGAGAAACCCATTCAGGGCCACACGTTGACGACGACGAGAGAGGAAGTCCGCCAGCCATGCGTGGAGATTTCCATGGATACCAAAGGAGGAGAGTTTGGTGAGCAGAGCGGGGTGCCAGACCGTGTCGAAGGCACGTGATATGTCGAGGGAGACAGCTCTAATTTCCTGTTTGGCAATGAGGACCTCCATCCATTGTTGAGACAGCAGAAGCAGCATGTCCAGAGTAGAGTGACCTGGTCTGAAACCAAATTGATGATCAGAGATCAAGCCATTGGAGAAGAGGAAAGATTTCATATCAGAAGCAATGATGGATTCCATGACTTTGCTGATAATTGGGAGAAGGCTGATTGGTCTGTAGTTGCTAGGATCTGTTTTTGCACCTTTTTTGTGCAAAGCGGTGATGTTGGCTGATTTCCAAGCAGATGGCAGTTGACCTTGAGCAAAAGAGAGGGTGAAGAGAACAGAGAGAGGGTGAGATAGAGCAGCAGAGCAGGATTTTAGGACCCGTGGGCTGATGCCGTCGGGTCCAGTTGCAGAATCAGAGTCGAGGGTTGACAGAAACTTTTCCACCTTGTCAGGAGGAAAGGACACGGAGTCCAGGAGCAGCAGGGTACGACTGGGTATGGTGGGTACAGAGAGGGATGGGTTTGGGACACAAGATTTAGAGGCAAACACAGAGTTGAGGCATTCAGCTTTTTCACGTGCGGAGTCAGCTGTGTAGCCGTTTGAGGTAAGGGAGGGGATGGAGGGGGAACAAACACCAGAAACGGATTTGACCAGACGCCACCAGGATTTGGAAGAGGGAGACAGATAAGAGAGTTCGGTCTTGAGAACGGAGAGATATTGTTTCCTGGCTCTCCTGAGGGTGGACACACACTTGTTTCGGGCTTTGTGAAAGGAAATGAGATTTCCTTCCGTTGGATTTGCTTTCCAGGAGACGAAGGCAAGTTGTTTCTGGGCAACAGCCTCACCACAAGATTCCGTGTACCATGGACGGGAGGAAGGGTATGACAACTGAAGACGAGATGGGATAAATCTGTGCATGAGAGAGAGCAATTTACTTTGGAAGAATTCCCAGGATGAGTTGATGTCAGAGGTGGTAGAGATGGGAGACCAGTCCAGATGATTGATGGCTGCTTGAAGACCGTGCCAGTTGGCCTGAGTGAAATGCCAGACTCGTCGACGCTGAGCAGGATCCCTGAGGATGGTCAGAGAGATGTCCACTTTAACAAGGACATGATCAGATGATCCGATCGGAGCAGAAGAAGAGCAGCAGACATTTTCAGGGAAGTTAGTCATAACCAAGTCCAGAAGAGAAGATGTTCCGTTGACTGAGATCCGGGTCGGGAAATTGACAGATTGTGTCAGTCCCAGTGAGTCGCAGAAGTCCTTTGCTGAGGAGCCATGGCTGGTGAGAGAGGTACCCACACCCAGCCAACTGGCATGATGACAGTTGAAATCACCACATATGAGGAAGAGAGAGTTGGGATGAGTAGATAGAAGTTGGTCCATATCATCAGACAGCGAGATGTAGATGGAGTCATCACTGTTTGGTGGACGGTACAACACACATATGAACAAGAGGTGGGAGCGAAGGGGAAGCCGTACCCAGAGGTATTCCTGGGGGTGAGGTGGAGAGAGTGCAGTGCAGGGCGAGTGAGGAAGAGAGTTTTTGATAAAGATAGCAACCCCGCCTCCAGGACGAGGCTCAGGTCTATCATACCGGAGGAGGGAGTAGCCCGGGAGAGATACTATGGAATCAGAGACATCATAAAGGAGGAAAGTTTCTGTTAAGCAGATCACGTCTGGTTTGACAGAAGCAACCTGTATGGAGAGATCAGTTAAGTTTGAACGAAGGCCCCGGATGTTTGAGGTCCATACCGTTAATGAAGAGGAAGGGGGAGCATCAGATACAGAACAGGGGGGAGGAGGGGTAGGGTAAGATGTGGAAGAGGTGGAAGAGGTAGGGAGAGCTGTTGAAGGTGTGTCAGAGATTTCAGAATAGCTCGGAGAAAGGGAAGGATGGGGCGGACAAAAGGTTTGATGGTGATTGGGTGAGCCACAATGAGGTGTTATTTGAGGAGGGGGAAGAGCGAGCCAGAAGGTTGGGGGAGATGGAGGTGAGAGTTTGAAGGGGGAAGAAGCGGGGAGGACGCTTTGAGGAGGGGGAGAGAGAGGGGGGAAATTGAGAAGCAATGAGGGTGGGGAGATTTGAAGGGGAGGGGTGAGGGGGGAGTTTGGGAGGGAAGGGACAAGGGGAGGGATTTGAAAGGAATGGGATATGGGGGAGATTTGGAGGGGAGGGGTGAGGCAGGAGTCTAGGAGGGGAGGGGCGAGGGGGCGTCTTGGCGGGGAGGGGTGAGGGGGTAGTTTAGGAGGGAGGGGGCAAGGGGGGAGATTTGAAAGGGATGGGTGATGGGGAAGATTTGGAGGGGAGGGGTGATGGGGAAGATTTGGAGGGGAGGGGTTATGGGGAAGATTTGGAGGGGAGGGGTGAGATTGGATTTTTGAAAGTGTACGATTTATGGGAAACGAACATTTATTGCAAAATGAGTTTCTTGTGACCTTCGAGTTAAAAATACGTTTAAGGACGCTGGATGGAGGATGGAGTGCAGGAGAGTTTAGGGAATGTAGAAAAAGGCACTATAGGAGATGGATATTTTTTTTGGGATGAATTGATTTGGTGAGCAAGTCGAAAGCAGCCTTTTAAAGAAGAAGAAGAAAAAGGTGTTATAAAATATGACGGAATACATAACTTGAGGGGAAAGTGTAAACATTGAAGGTTAATGAGTGAAAACTATCTGGGGAAATGGGGGAGAAACACGTGGTCGAAGAACGAACGAACGAATAAGAATGAATAAACGAATGAGAACAGAGAAGGAAATGTTTTTTTTTTTGTTTGTTTGTTTTTTGAGTTGAGATTTACACAAGGAAGTAGGCTCTGGGTGAAAAGACTGGGAATACAGAGAACGAAAGTTATTGGATCACAAATGACGGACCACTGAGAGAAAAACAAAGCCTAAGGGTTGTACAGTGCACACTGTACAAGGCCTTGCTCGCGACACGGCAAACAGACGATCAATTTATGAAAGATAAACACCGAGAAACAACCAAAGTTGCACACAATAACTTCACACACCGAAAGATAAATACAGTTTCGACAAAATACAATTGTGAACAGACAACTTCGAAAAACGTGGAGACCGTGTGGAGCTTCGAAAATCCCTGCCGCCGTCTCCAAGATCTCGCGAGATCTCCGATCAAAATTGTTCTTTCACCTGTAATTCTTCCTCAAAATATACATTTTTCAGGATTTTCATTTTTTCAGCCGCCATCTTGGATGACAGCTCAGATTCATTTAAATAAGGTCAAAAATGATGAGAGCCGATCCCATGTCACTGGGATGTAGAATTTATAAGAAAAAATCATTAAACATGCATTTGAAAATATTATTTGGATTCAAATTATGGTAAGACACAGAAATCAGGATTGTGTAGTTTTTGCCAGGATTGTTCTCAGTGATTTTACGTTGGCTGTGTTAAAACACACCGATATGCTTGTGATTTTACACACTTGCACAGGTGATATTACACCTGTGAGGGAAGGGCTTTTGTCATTCATATCAACAAATGTAGAGAAAATCAAAATTGTTCTGTGCAGACAGACAATCATATGGGTTTAAATGAAATATCCTCTTTTGATGGAGATCATAGGATGAGTGCGAAGCATTTCGCTTCTTGGAGGGCCCCCAAGAAGCTGATTTGTGTTTCCCACTTGTAAAATGGGGAATCAGGCTGTATTGAGCTGAATGGTGTTTTATTAAATTTTATTCGGACTAAAATTGGCAGATTTTCCATTGGATGGGACAACGGATTAAAATGGACAAATATTTTTTATCGGTTAAACCTTTTGGCTGAACTTTTGAGTTAATTTTCAAAATTGAAGTTGGACTAAAAGGGGAAAAAAAGGGATTATGCTGGTTTGTCTTTTAATTGTTTTAACAGTGAATTCTTAAAAGGGGAGCATTGACGTCCTTAAATTGAAATCAGAAGGTTGTGATGATTTTTGAGGGAGATGATTGTGATTTTGTTCATCTTATTTTTTTCATTTCATTTTTATTTTAATTTTTTTACATTTATTTATTTATTATTTTCCTTTTTTTTCATTTTTTCATTTTTTTTCTCATTTTAAAAATGATTTTGAATGAAAGTCCTCACTTCCTCACTCCTCAGTCCTTTATCCTCACTTGTCTTTTCTTTTCCCCCTCTCCCGCAAACCATGGCCCCATAGTGCTAAAGTGATGAGTGTGATGATACGACACAGTTCAAATGGTTAAATGATGAGTGTAACGGTTCGCACAGATAGATCAAGGCAGGGGACAGCATGAACATAAAAATCTCTGAAAGCCTTGAAAGGGAAAAAGGTATAAAAACATTAAAGTAATGAGTGCGACCAATAATACACAGTTATCTTTAGGATAATAAAATGAGTGTCGTATTTCGCACAGTATTAATACCCCTAATTATGGCTTGTTCCAATGGCAAGCTCTCATTTTAATTCGCTTCTCTTTTTTATTTTTCAATAAAGATTGATTTATAAATGATTTGTTTCTTCTTCTTCTTTATTTTGAAATGCTTATACAGGAAATGTTTGTTCTGTTGAACGGAAGAAATGTTTATTGTATTCAATGTGGTATGTGGGCAACACCACAAAGCATACCTGCTTTTTAAGGTGTGCAGAAACCCTGGAACATTTCAGTAATCAATACGATACTGAAATGGTGTATTCAATGTGGTAGGTGGGCAACACCACAAAGCATACCTCCTTTTTAAGGTGTGCAGAAACCCTGGAACATTTCAGTAATCAATACGATACTGAAATGGTGTATTCAATGTGGTAGGTGGGCAACACCACAAAGCATATCTCCTTTTTAAGGTGTGCAGAAACCCTGGAACATTACAGTAATCAATACGATACTGAAATGGTGTATTCAATGTGGTAGGTGGGCAACACCACAAAGCATACCCTTTTAAGGTGTGCAGAAACCCTGGAACATTTCAGACATCGTGACGATTTTTCATGTCAACTGAAATGGTGTAATATTGTAATATGGTCGACCCAGTGTATTTTTGTTTGTTGATTATATTTTACGATTGTTTGGAACGACAAAGTGGCAGGCGAAATAGAAGCGATTTAAAAATTTTTTTTAAAGTTTTTTAAACAATTATTCGATATTGCTATGACTTCTTGTCAATAGGTATACTGAGTGGTCAGGAGGTAGCTTTTGCTATATGCAGTTTTATTTTTATTGATGATTATACCACATGGATGTGGTGATGCAGGAAATGTTTGTTTTTCAAATAGATGATTATGATATGACCATGATTATAATAGTGATGATAATTATGATGATGATTTAAAATCATGATGTTATGATTGACAGAAATACGATCATGAGGTTTTCAGTGTAAAATGCTTGCATGGGCTTAAAGGACAACTTTTGAGCCTTGTAAGATTAATGAGATGCTTGACAAGTAATAGGGTTTAATGAAGTGTCAACATTTTAGCATGCTCGGATTACAATTGGCAAATGGTGTGAATTAATTGTCATTTATTGGTGGAACACTTCAGGAGTTTTACGAAATTTTTAATTGTCAAGAAGTTTGGGTACCATTTCAATTGGGACATTTTCTCAGTGACCTGTCTCATACCTGTTTGATTGATCTTGGCTGACTATTTCACAAATGGAGGGTTGGGTTGCCTTCAGTGGTTGCTAAACTTGAATTTGTGATATAATGACCAGACAAGATTGAAAAATATGTCAGATATGATCCAGAGGCAGAACGGTGATTTGTCAATTGACAAAAGGTATAGGTCAAAGGTGACGACCAATGATCATATATCTCCATCAGTGGATGTAACTGTTCTGGCAACATTGGGAAATGCTTAGGTATAGAGTTATCCGATTGGTTAATGTGGTTTATTGATGAATATTGATGAATTGATTTAATTGAATTGATTGATTGATTGATGAAGGTGCAGTCTCAAGAAAGAAGTTTTGGGATATTTGTGAGACATTAGTGTGAAGACAACCTTGAAAAAGAGCAAGGTGGTGAGTTTATATAGATATATTATATATATGTGGTTATTTTCTGTTTGATTCCCCCTCAGCAGAACGGCAAACCTGCTGACCCATTTTTACTGATCCATTTGACCCAACAACAACACCGATCGGTGCGATTGGGGTGTGGACAAGCCACAGGACAGGGAGACTCTCTGGCAATCACTTGAAGTCATCAATTGCAAAGGTGGAGAGATACTTCCTGGGAGACTACGGAGTCGAGCTTATAGGAAATAAGCTAGGAAATCGCGCATGCAACGTTGCTCTGTATAAGGTGGAACAAATTTCAGCGATTTTTGCAGTACACACAGTCGATAGTGGGTGCAGGTGTAATCTAGAGTGTAGTCTTGGTAGTTATCTGGTACATTGCGTGCATATAGAGTGTTACTCACACACAGGTGTAATGGGGAGTGGAGTCAGCAAGGAGAAGCAAGGTCAATTGGACTTGTCCCAAAGAGGTACTTGTACATATTATATGTACGACCGATATGGTGAAGAGGCTATTAGAGAGGTTGAAAATTGGTATTTGTGGACAAAGGGACATGCTAAGGAGTTTCCAAAAGATGGTACATTTGAGCGAAGTCGATTGGAGAGATTAGGACAAAAAATTGAGAGCCAGGAAGAGACAGAATCTAATGGTAGACTGGCCTGCATTCCATCTTTGGGATGGTGAATCCAGACAACGGGAACAGCAAGAACGGATAACGGACCTAGAACTTAAAATAAAAAGGATACAGGATACAGTGGAGGAGATAAATGCACAACTGCCCTCGAAAACTGCAATAAAAGTGACAGTCCCATCTGATTCCCATTTGTCTCCCAAAAAAGAACAGTACAGAGAATCTTTTCGTGTTTCAGGAGATAACCAGAGATCGCAGTGGCAACTCAGGGATCTAGAGATGCAGCCCAGCAATACAAGTGCACAGGTGGACAGACCAGTCAACGACAGAAACCGGTGTTTCAATTGTGGAGAAATGGGGCATTGGAAAAGAAAATGTCCGTATACGATTTCGCAAGGGAAAACCAAGATTAAGGGTACCAGAGTTTACCGGTACCTCAGACAATGATTAGGACTTCATTGCTGCAGATCCCAAATGACGACTGGCCTCAACAGATTAAATCACGAGACCAATATGAATAACTGTTGACGCTTCTTGTGTCTGAAAAGTCTGAGAAGTTTTCGGAGCAAGAATGACTTTTACTTTTTGCTTGGTAGCGACTTAATAATTAATTGATCAGATGCCAAAACTGGATATTTTTGGAACATGAATTAAAAGATCCAGAATTAGAGTTCATTCTGGGAGCTTCATATTTGTAAATTATAAATGTGGTTTTAGGGAGCATTTTGGGCCACACAATTAAAAAAAAATTTTTTTTATATAAAAATGGAACATTGCTTTGCAAGTTTTTGGACGCCAAGTGACAAGCGTCACATGATTATAACGTGGGCATTTTGGATTATTCTTTTGCATGATTGATAGGTCAGTGGTCGACTGACATGTAAATGGATGTATTGTCAAATTTGGATACACTAGGACGTGCCCGTACGTGGGTGCCCGTTCCGTGGCCAAAAAAAAAAAAAAAAAAAATTTCCAAATTTAAATCAAGTGTACCTCCCTGTCTTTGCTAGCCATGACATTCGATGCCATTGACCATTGCCACTCCTACGCCACGGTGAGGCGACAGGGTAGGATTTGTAGGAGACCTGAAAGTGCAGTGTCAGTATGTATTCCATGTACGAATTGTTTTAGTTTTAAAATAGTTTAAAAAAAAAAAAAGGTTTGCAAAGCATATCACCAAATTGAAACAGAATTGAAACAGAGCAGAATTCGTTATTATTATTATATTACTACAAATTATTACAAATTATTACATTACAAATTTTATTCGTTAATGTTAATTCCCTGCCATCACCCACTGCCATCACCCTCTGCCATCACCCTCCCATCACCCTCCCATCACCCTGCCATCACCCTCCCATCACCCTGCCCCATCACCCTGCCCCATCACCCTGCCCCATCACCCTCCCATCTCCCCCCCATCACCCTCACATCACCCTCCCATCACCCTGCCATCTCCCTCCCACCACCCTCTGCCATCACCCTCTGCCATAACCCTCTGCCATCACCCTCCCATCACCCTGCCATCACCCTCTGCCATCACCCTCTGCCATCACCCTCAGCCATCACCCTCTGCAATCACCCTCTGCCATCACCCTCTGCCATCACCCTCCCATCACCCTGCCATCACCCTCCCATCACCCTGCCATCACCCTGCCCCATCACCCTGCCCCATCACCCTCCCATCTCCCCCCCATCACCCTCCCATCACCCTCCCATCACCCTGCCATCTCCCTCCCACCACCCTCTGCCATCACCCTCTGCCATCACCCTCTGCCATCACCCTGCCATCACCTTGCCATCACCCTCTGCCATCACCCTCTGCCATCACCCTCTGCCATCACCCTCTGCCATCACCCTCCCATCACCCTCTGCCATCACCCTCCCATCACCCTGCCATCACCCTCCCATCACCCTGCCATCACCCTCCCATCACCCTGCCCCATCACCCTGCCCCATCACCCTCCCATCTCCCTCCCAAACAAAGAATAATAAAAATTGTCTACATGTACATTGTACACACCTTTATGTCGTTAGCACCACTTCATAAACAACATTGCAGAGGAAACGGCGCTTCTTCTTTGTTTCCTCGTCCTGGGCAAGAATGCGGAGGCTGCTGGATCTGCCAACCCTACAGGTCGCCACGTAGAACTGGCAATGGCTGAAGAAGTCTCTAGGGCAGAAGATCCCAACATGGTGTAGCGACTGCCAAAAGATGTTGTGCACTTATTTTGATGAAATGTTTTCGTAACAATTTTTCTTCAATCAATAAATAAATAATAAGAATTGTCCACATGTACACACCTGTATGTCGTTAGCAGCTCTTCATAAACAACATTGCTGAGGAAACGGCACTTCTCCAGGAGATCCTAACATGGTGTACGACTGGCAAAAGAAGTTGTGCACTTTTTTTGATGAATTCGTTTCGAAACAATTTTTCTTCAATAAATAAATAATAATAAAAATTGTCTACATGTACATTGTACACACCTTTATCTCCTTAGCACCTCTTCATAAACAGCATTGCAGAGGAAACGGCGCTTCTTCTTTGTGTCCTCGTCCTGGGCAAGAATGCGGAGGCTGCTGGATCTGCCAACCCTACAGGCCGCCACGTAGAACTGACAATGGCTGAAGAAGTGTCTTGGGCAGAAGATCCCAACATGGTGTAGCGACTGCCAAAAGAAGTTGTGCACTTATTTTGATGAAATCTTTTCGTAACAATTTTTCTTCAATCAATAAATAAATAATAAGAATTGTCCACATGTACACACCTGTATGTCGTTAGCAGCTCTTCATAAACAACATTGCTGAGGAAACGGCACTTCTCCAGGAGATCCTAACATGGTGTACGACTGGCAAAAGAAGTTGTGCACTTTTTTTGATGAATTCGTTTCGAAACAATTTTTCTTCAATAAATAAATAATAATAAAAATTGTCTACATGTACATTGTACACACCGTTATCTCGTTAGCACCTCTTCATAAACAACGTTGCTGAGGAAACGGCGCTTCTTCTTTGTTTCCTCGTCCAGGGCAAGAATGCGGAGGCTGCTGGATCTGCCAACCCTACTGGCCGCCACGTAGAACTGACCATGGCTGAAGAAGTCTCGTGTGCAGAAGATCCCAACATGGTGTAGCGACTGTCCTTGGGATTTATTCACAGTCATGGCAAAGCAGGGTCGTACCGGAAACTGCCGACGCCGCAGAGTGAACGGGAACATGTTGTCAGATGGACTCAAGGTTATGCGTGGAATGAGCAATGTGCGTCCAGAATTGACACCCATCACAGATTGTGCAACCAACAGATTTGGAAGGATCTGAAGTATGATGTACCTTGAGCCATTGCAGTGCCCGCTTTGCTGGTCGAAGTTTCGCAGCAGCATGATTACCATACCCACCTTGAGAGAGATTCGATGTGGCGGCATACCAGATGGACAGAGGGTGTTCAGGAACTCAGGCGGATACAAATGATCACCCTCAGATTCCGCTGTATCGACGCTACAGCAAACATGTTCCTCCCCTGGAAATATGGTCGTCATGTAGGCATTTACCTGATCGACTTCGGAATTGGTCGGACATAGTATAACACGCTCGCATAGCCACTTGGGGTTGCAAATGTTGTTATGCAAGTCTTCGTACACCCAAGTGACAATATCCTGAAGTTTTTCACCTGGAAGAATGAGCGGTTCCCTGAGCTCAATAGCAAATTCACCCTCTTCTGGATTGACAGGAATCTTCCCTTCACCCAGATCCAGCAGGAATTTTGCAAAATCAGATTCGTCCTGTTGTTCTCCAGCACCCTGCATGATCCTCATGTTTACTCTGAGACGAAGTATCTGCACTTTTCTCCACAGGTATGATGAAGCACCTTCCAACTATGTCAATACGGCTACCGTGTGGCACAACAGTAAGGATCTGCCTCCAGTCACCACTGAAAACCATTGCGATGCCGCCAAATGGTTCCTCTGAGCCCCGAAGCCACTGGAATGTTCGATCTGCTGCCTCCAATGCGCGACGATCCATCATTGAAACCTCATCCACCACCATTAGATTAGTCATGCGTATGAGTGCTGCAGTGGTGTCATTTTCACTGATGTTGCAAGTGGACTCATCAGTGAGAATGAGAGGACACTTGGTCCTACTATGGAAGGTGGCCCCTTTAGGCAGCAGCGTAGCTGCAATACCACTTGCAGCAGTTGCAAGAGCCACTTTGCCCATTGCTCGCACTTTGTTGAGTATATGAGACAATGTGAATGTTTTCCCAGTCCCACCACTTGCATCAACTGCAAGCATGCAGCCATGTCCGTGTTCCACACTCCGCATCACTGTATCGACAACAACGCGCTGCTCGTCATTAAGAAGGCACTCTGTTTGAGCGATGTGAGCCTCAAGTTCTCCTATATTGTGCACTGTTTCGTGCTCGATGACGCGCGGAATGCGGGACTGGAAATGAACTGGTTCAGGCTCAGGAAGGCCAAAGGTCTTACTGAGCGAAAAGCCGTGGCACTCAACTTTGTTCCTCAGCTCTAGTAGCACTGCACTCACAATGCGTCCATTTGGTTCAGTCACACCTGCTGCACGCATGAAGTCCTCGCACAGCACATACTTGTGCCTTTCCCAGAACTGCACGTGGTTGCCTCTGAGAACGAATATGAGCATGTTGGCAAATACTTCGCGGACTGCAGGGCCAAATGCAATATTTGCAGCCTCTTCCATAACAGAATCCACCTCCTGGTCATTGTCAACGATGCCATATGCAATGCAGGCTGCCAGATAGGTCTCCATGACCCTACCACCAACACGACGGAGATCCTGAAAGCATGTGGGGCCAGGCACGCGGTACAGTAGCATGCGGAGATAGTACAACTCGGCAGTATGTGAGTTGACGGGAATAATGGGGAGCCGCCCAACCGTATCAGCCTTACGGTTATCCTGGAAACTCAGCCTTCTCTTCCGCAATTGAAACCTTTTCCTCAAGTAGGTGAAGTGTTGGAATACATCTGGATATAGAACATGACGCATGTGTGGATGGAGATGCATGGCTTCGAAAAAGGCGGTGAGGGTTGTTGCAGGGGGTCCTGACTCTGCCACGTTCTGTACGGCACCTTCGTCATTGAACGTGATCACCTGCTCATCCTGTAGATGGAGTGCCAGCATCTCGACTGGTGGGTACTTGCGTTGAATGGGGAAATCGTATATGCGCCAGTATCCCTCAGATGCGGTGATGTAACGCCCTAGTTCGTAGCGTGCCACTTCATCATGTCGTAATGCCTCTCGCATCCTCTCATGAGGCTCAAGTCTGACCAGGCACTGGTCCGGGCCCTTTTCAAGGTATTTGTACAGGTACTTGACACAGGTGACAGCACAGACGATCTCAAGGTTGATGTGAGCATCGTACCTGAGGACAATATATGGATTGTAAGGCACAACCCATGCATTGTTAACTAATACGTTAGCACCGCCTCGTATTGTCTTCATGATGGGATCACCAGGTGCAGCTTCTGCCCGTCTTCTGTACAGGGGATAGGAGTCATCAGAGAAGCTTGTCGTTTGTCGTAGGGCTTTGGGATAGTCCTTTGTGCACTTCCGGTCTGCCATGCAAGGGCTCAAGATGTTCCATTCCCCACATGGGCCGTGAATCATGTGTGATGTCACAATACGGTGTAGTTCCGGATTTGTGAGTCTGTCAGGAATCTCAGCAGAGACCACGCGATCGACATCTGCTGGTGTTCTGGGCTTGTCGCGAGGAACCACGGTCAGGAGCATGTGTATATGGGGAAGGTGACGCTTTTGCGTTTCCTTCACCATCACGTAAGCGTCCACATGCCCCAAGATGTCATGCTTGAGGATGTCTGCGAGGAGTGCTTCCACCTTCATATGAAACACCCGGGCGATGATATCAGGTCTTGCATTGGGTGGCTGACCCTCAAAAACCGATTCTTTAATTTCTGGCCACTTTGGGTTGCAGGTGAATGTTAGGAAAAAGTCTGGCTTTCCCTTGACTCGGACTAAAGCCATTGCATCCTGAAACTCTTTGGCATACCAACGTGGCGACCCATAAATTGACGGTGGCAGAATGGTGAGGCGTCCAGGTAGCACCTCAGCATCACTGTTCAACGCATCAACGATGATCTTATACTTTTCTGCCTTAATTGACTTCTGGTTGCAGCGAATCCAAGTGAGACGGTGTGACTCAATTTTTGCCATCATGTCGCATACGTACTGCTGTGTCAACCTTCCACCACGAAGCAGTAGATTGAAGTGATGAGTAGGATCACGTACTTGTAGATGGTAGCGGTAGAAAGTTGTTGGCGTTGTCCCTGCCAACTCAGTGTGGTACCCCTGAGAGCCGCAGGGTAGCAGAAGTATGTATGATAGTGGGTCATACGCTGGATGCATGGCGTCTATTGTCTGTAAACCTCCTCCTCTGAGGTGAACAGCGACTGCCAGCCTTCCAAACTGCTCAGTTGTCATTGCCCCTGGAGCAATGACAGCCACATCGCTGTCTGGGGAGGGAAGGTTGACGGTACCATGATGAAGGTCTCGGCGCCGCGTGCGACCTGTTAACACAATATTCAGTTCATTGGCGCTATCATTATGAACCACATACTCAATGGCTGATTTGAATTGCTGGACGTATGGGTTGCACTCATGAATGGCCTGTTGTGCTCTTAGCAAAAACTGCTCATTCAGGCCACTGTTCGAGGTGTGGGCACGACGATAATCCAGCTCATGGGCTGGATCGTGAAAGTAGATCTGAGCAAAGCGTGGGGTACAACCCAGATCGGCAAGAGGAGCACCAATGTAATGGTAAACCTTACCTTGTATGCGCACTCCAGGATTGAAGCCAGGCATACGTATCTCTCGGACACCGATACTTGCCATTGCCAGCGCGTTGTTGTACTGTTTCGCGTGCTTCACAAAGGCCTGGTTAAGGAAAAGGTTTTTAATAGCATCTGGAGGATGTGATGGAATTGAACCGGGTTTTGGATTCGTAGGATCATGCATAAGATCGACCTTGCCGTGGTTGCAGCAAAATCCTCTTCTCTCCTCATTCCACACCAAAGCAGCACAATGCGAGCATTTAGTGCATTGAAATATTGAGGTCCTGTTCAGCGCGTGCCTGTACTCACCATGAAGTACCTCTCGGAAGAAATCGGTATCATCGTATCGAGCAAGGTTGCGATTGTCATGGCGAGCCTGCTCTAGTCTCACACGGTGTACATCCTGATGGCGCAGGGCATCCCTTACTTGCCGGTCTTCTCGCTGGTGAGGGATTTCTTCTGCACGACGCCTTGTCTCGCGTCCAGTGTTGTCTGCCAAGCGAGCAGTCCGTTCCGCATCCGTTTCTTCTGCACGACGACTTGTTATGCGTCGAGTGTTGTCTGCCAAGCGAGCAGTCCGTTCTTCATCCGTTTCTTCTGCACGACGACTTGTTATGCGTCGAGTGTTGTCTGCCACGCGAGCAGTCCGTTCTTCATCCGTTTCTTCTGCACGACGACTTGTTATGCGTCGAGTGTTGTCTGCCAAGCGAGCAGTCCGTTCTTCATCCGTTTCTTCTGCACGACCACTTGTTATGCGTCGAGTGTTGTCTGCCAAGCGAGCAGTCCGTTCTTCATCCGTTTCTTCTGCACGACGACTTGTTATGCGTCGAGTGTTGTCTGCCAAGCGAGCAGTCCGTTCTTCATCCGTTTCTTCTGCACGACGACTTGTTATGCGTCGAGTGTTGTCTGCCAAGCGAGCAGTCCGTTCTTCATCCGTTTCTTCTGCACGACCACTTGTTATGCGTCGAGTGTTGTCTGCCAAGCGAGCAGTCTATTCTTCATCCGTTTCTTCTGCACGACGACTTGTAATGCGTCGAGTGTTGTCTGCCACGCGAGCAGTCCGTTCTTCATCCGTTTCTTCTGCACGACCACTTGTTATGCGTCGACTGTTGTCTGCCAAGCGAGCAGTCCGTTCTTCATCCGTTTCTTCTGCACGACGACTTGTTATGCGTCGAGTGTTGTCTGCCACGCGAGCAGTCCGTTCTTCATCCGTTTCTTCTGCACGACCACTTGTTATGCGTCGAGTGTTGTCTGCCAAGCGAGCAGTCCGTTCTTCATCCGTTTCTTCTGCACGACGACTTGTTATGCGTCGAGTGTTGTCTGCCACGCGAGCAGTCCGTTCTTCATCCGTTTCTTCTGCACGACCACTTGTTATGCGTCGAGTGTTGTCTGCCAAGCGAGCAGTCCGTTCTTCATCCGTTTCTTCTGCACGACCACTTGTTATGCGTCGAGTGTTGTCTGCCAAGCGAGCAGTCCGTTCTTCATCCGTTTCTTCTGCACGACGACTTGTTATGCGTCGAGTGTTGTCTGCCAAGCGAGCAGTCCGTTCTTCATCCGTTTCAGCTGCACGACGACTTGTCACGCGCGTAACGTCGCGTGTCAGGCGAGCAGCTCGTTCTTCGTCAGATTCCATTGCGCGTGCATGCCGTGCAGCTTCGTTCCTTCGTTCTCGTAAACGACGACTCGATTGGGGCATTGTATAATAGATAATAGAATAGATAATAGAATAGAATAGATAGATAGAATAGATAGATATAACAATAAGACAGTGGGAAGATACAATCGAGACAGTAAGTCGGCACTTTCGTAAGGCCGGAAGTGAAGTCCTCACTGTCCGGAAGTTCGCATGTCGCAGTTACGATTATTCGCCATTTAGTGTTAATGCCCAAGTATTCAATTAGCGCCAACGTATTTTGGCTGTTTGCAATTTAAGCGCAAGGAATCAATCAATTCAATGAAAAAAATGAAAAGGAAAAACACGCAACAACAACGCAACAACGTGTTCCGTGATTGGCTGTGGGAAGTGAGGTCTTTGGCTGATGGGTGATTGGCTGCCGGAGGAAGGTCGCAAATCGCAGTTACGATGAAACGCAAATTAGTTTTAATTAGTTTTAAAACATAGTTTAACGGCAACATAGTTTGCCGACGGGAAATAAATGAATACGCTCTCAAATGTGCCATCCGAGGCAGAGTCTGTTCGCCACGTTCGGCACACGTGATAGCTCGCTGCTCTCTGATTGGTTGAATCGTTTTTTGGACATAGCTCGGTAACTACTTCTGCGATTAATTTAAAACCTTGAAAAGGCACATCCTCGGGTCCCCAGCAATATACCTGGCAAGTTTCAAGTATATCGGACCGGTAGTTGTCGAGAAACAGCGGTCACAGACAAACATACATACAAACATACAAACATACAAACATTCAAACATACACACAGAGATTGCTGGAATTATAGATAGATTATAGTGGGAACCAAAGGGTAATTTCAATGTGACGTTACGTGATGTAACGTCACGTGACGTGAGTGACGTTAGAGGGGTTTTCTGAAAATAAACTTTTTGTCTATTTGTGTGATTAGCGTTAAAACATTAAGGGACAAATTTTATGAAATAAAAAATAAAATTGACACACATCTTGCTCTGTTAATAATGGTTCCAACGCAAACAAATATACATACTATTTGGGTTTGTGTACGTTTGTGTGTTAATGTGTGTGTTTTTGTTTTATGTGTCAATCTTCCAAGATTGTTGAAACCAACAATGTACTTGTCTGGAGATAGATAGTTTCATGTGGATGGGATTAAATATCCAGAGGATTCGTAAATTCAAATAGAAATATAATTTGATTATGAACATTATCTCTTTTGTCAAGGGAGATGGAATATACAGATTTGATCTGCTGGGTTATGAGCAGCCATTAATTAATAGTAAAATTGTGAGGAGTTTTGGGATTCCGTTGTTAATAGAATTTATATGAGAATAAAAAGCTATTTATGGATATGAGCTTCATAAAAGATGAGGGAGTACAAAATTAGCCAAATTTGGAAGAGGTCTTATACTGACTTCCCAGAGTACTCTGCTCATGGATTTTGACATATATAAACTGGACTTTAATCAGCATATAAATTGTGCTGTATGTATGGATATGTTTTAGGCATAGATGATATGGGCAGATAGTAAAGAAAATTTTGCTGAATTGAACTATTGTAAGTTTTAAAACGGAATGCATTGTGCATCTTAAAACCAAGGGGCAGACATGAACGCGCTGTTACGTTATTTAAACTCAGAATGCGATGTTACGTGTACCTGCAACATATTTTGTCAATCTGGCACACCTATATTGGCATACAGGTGTTAGTAGTATACACTAGTTGCATAGAAATGGATGAGCAACAGTTAAGGGGGCGTAAAACCACTTATTTGGATATTTTCTACAAAAATAGGGGTTTCAATAAGTGGTAGCTGTACACATGGGATTTATCAAATTAAGTTATGGAGTGTAAACAAAGCTACTAGTAAACAGAAGGGGAATGAATAGTAAATGAATTCTTCAATGCTGGGTAGATTAAATGAGATATTACAAAGACTTATAAGAGCTATTGTTCTTCCTTATAGCAGTAGGGGAGAAAATTAGATCTGTTTATAAAATGAATTTGTTGACCCTTTGAAATTAATTCTTTGAATTGATTGTTTCACTAGTATTTTGAGTTCAAATTGGAAATAGATTGGTAGAGCTTTAGTCAAAACCTTTGGTTGCAGTGTTTTGGAATAAATTAACAGACCATAGGAAGTTGATAAGAATGGAAACAAATATGGACCCCGGGAGATAGGGGGATCCGGGTAAGGCAAATAATTAGATTTATGCTACATATTAAGGAATCTTTCTTTATTTACCTTTTAGGAAGCTTCTTAGTTGGTATATAATGTTGAATGTCATTGACATATAATTATGTTATAGGTATGAACATATACAAGGGATAGCTTACATGTTTTACAGATGGATACAGGTGGGACAAAGGGAAAGACCTTATCAAGATAAGGCAACAAATCAGGGGAAAACAAAGACTTCTACTTCAGATACTCCTTGAAAATGGTGATATTCATCCTAGGAATGAGTTCTCTAGTAGTGGGGACTCTGTGTTGCATGCATTACTACGGGGTAATGAGAGAACAAAACGCAACATTGGTGGCCGACATACAGATATATGATTATGCAGTACGACATAAACAAAGGAGAAGTTTGATGGAAGATAGGGACACACCTTTAGAACCCGATGGATTACACGGGATTAATACTTTTTTACATTTAGCCCACACAAGGGCTGATATAGCAAATGAAAGTAATTGTTGGATATGCACACAAATGCCAAATTCTAGTGAGAACGGAGTACCATTGGAGGCAGTTCCCTTTGGTTGGGATGAATTATGTAGTCGCTTCCCAAAGAGGTTGGTAGCAACAAAACATTATTTACCAATGGCGATGATGCTAGGGAATGTTGGTTGGAAAAAAGGGGGATATCAATGTGAGGAATTTGCAGACAGTTATAGGCCTAAATATGACAATGAAGTTATGCCCCCTTCCGTAACTATTCAACAACAAATGAAAGGGCTCCTATGTTTCGTCCGACATCGAACCAAGGAGAATAATAAGTTTATGGGAAACTCCACCTGCCACCATTATAGTTACGAATTGGGCTATATAAGATTGCTTGTCCCAGTAAGGGACACTAGCTTAAAGATGATATCTTTGTATTGGGAAGGAACTTGGATGTCAGATACTACATGGACCTATAATAATACATATTTTATATGTGGACACAAGGCGTATGCGTATCTCCCACTGACATGGTCAGGATCATGCTTTCTTGGTTTTGTACTTCCACACATGTGCTTGTTAACAGAGTCACCAATGCGCATCCTACATGCTAGGCAGAAAAGAACTGTTAGTATGGGAGAATGGGTTGGAATGGTAGTATTTCCATTTTATGGAACCTGGAAGGCAGGACATGAACTACGGCAAATGGCATTGGCTATAGAAACATTGGCAAATAAAACAGCTAGTGGATTGACAAAACTTACAAGTGAGCTGGCAGCAACAAGAACCATGGCATTACAAAATCGTATGGCATTAGATATGCTGTTAGCGGAAAAAGGAGGTACATGCGCAGTGATTGGTACAGATTGTTGTACATATATACCTGATAATTCGGGAGATGTTTATAACATAGCCGACACAATAAGACAAGAGGGAGCGAAATATCACGATTATGTAAAAGGGGGTGCCTTTGCATGGTTGGAAAACACATTCGGAGGAGTGGCAGCTAAGATACTCCGATACTTGTTTGTTGGACTAGTAGTTATATTGGCAATAGTTTTAGTGGTGGCTTGCTTGAAAACCTTAGTAACGGTGGGTTTGAATAAGATAACAAATAATACTATGATAGTGCATGAAGCACCACATGCAGAAATAAATGAAGCAACAAATGAGGAAATACATGTGGAACCACAAGAGGACTTTTATGGCAACATAAATGTTGAGATTAAAAGATTGAATCAAGTGATGTTGCAAATGGGTATAGTAGAGCTAAGATAAGGGCATAACAAACCATTGTGAATTGTGTCCGTTTTACGAGTTAGTGAACTCATATCACCATAAGTTACACTATTAAAAGAAAAAAGTACAAAAAGTTTTAATTAAAACAAAAGCCGCGTCGATGTTACACAATGCCTAGATGCAGCTGTGCCTATAACGTCGATGTTTGATTTACTATTGATTCCTATTGTCGATTCCTATTGTCGATTGTCGATTCCTATTGCTATTGTCGATATTGTCGATTGTATTGTATTGTCGATTCCTATTGTCGATTGTATTGTCGATTCCTAGAGTCGATTCCTATTGATTCGATTACTTGATGTTATTTTTGTGCAAAGTGAAAATATATCTCGGCAATTTCCCGTGTGTGGCGACACGTGAACGAAGCTATGCTCCTCTCTCCACATTATTGTGACGACATATAAATTAAATATTTCATCGTGACGATTGTCATCAAATGGACGAATTTTTAATATATCTCGGCATTTTCCCATCTGTTATTTCGGGCGGTGTATGACTGACCATGCCGCGATTTAAACAAAATATATATATATCTCGGCATTTTCCCGTCTCTTATTTCGGGCGGTGTATGACTGACCATGCCGCGATTAAAAAAAAAAAATCTCAATGGACTTGAAGTTAAAGGCCTTTGAGAATTCATTTCGTTCTATAAAGGGCAACTTTCATCGGATTTTCTTCCCGTTTTTTTTCAACCGAGTCTAAAACTATGTTAGCGACTGTGAAAAATGAAATGATATATCGAATTTGATTTGAAATAAAACTGTGTGAGAGAGGAAGACACCACGGGCCTACAAAACAGGCCTCAAAGCTATGCGAGTTAATAAAACTAGGGCATGCCCGTACTATATATAAGCTAGGACGTGCCCGTACGTGGGTGCCCGTTCCTTGCCAAAAAAAAAAAAAAAAAAAATTTGTGTAGGGGTGTGTGTGTGTAAACATCCTAGGGCGTGCCCGTACGTGGGTGCAAAAAAACATGCGTGCAAACAACAACAACAAAAAAAAACTTTGAAACCACGTGGCAGTAACGACCACAGAACCCCCCCCCCCCCTCTATTTACATGAATGGTTTGGTCCATTCGCAACGACCACAGAACCCCCCCCTCTATTTACATGCAATGGTTTGGTCCAAAGCGAACGGCTTGCAGTGTTTGGTAAAGAAATCGCCATAGCTCGGTAAGTACTTGTCCGATTAATATGAAACCTTGAAAAGGCACATCCTCGGGTCCCCAGCAATATACCTGGCAAGTTTAAAGTATATCGGACCCGTGGTTGTCGAGAAACAGCGGTCACAGACAAACAAACGTACAAACGTACAAACAAACAAACACACAGAGATTACTGGAATTATAGATAGATGGTGGATATTTGTTTATATGAAGGCTCTCCCAGAATGGGTGGAGCTATGGTTCCCAGAATGGGTGGAGCTTTGAGGTTTTGTCTTCTCTGCAAGAAGAAGAAGAAGAACAAGAAGAACAACAACAACAACAGCAGAGGGCACTCTATGAGCAGCGTCTGTGACGCGGCTAAAAAGTGGGGAGGGCTATGCTAATAATACATTATGCATAGTTTGCTGTTTGCAAGATTTGTTGGGAATTCGATATTCCTGTTTGTGATTTTACTTATATACACTCAACTAATAATGCATTTATTTCTTTGAGTAGTGTTAAAATAACTGCATGAGTTTAATTTTTGAATTATATGAACCTGAAAGAAATTGTGGATGTTATTCTTAGTTTAGTAGTATAAAAACATATACCTGATTTGAATATTATTCGTGTAAAGTTGTTATAAGATATACATGATTAGTTAAAATATAGTGATTTCATGTTACAATGTACCCCATCTGATTCAATCTGTGTGGCGAGCAGATATAAATGTGGCTGAGTAAAGGAAAGACCAGGTCCCATTTCAAATGGAGTGATAACGACATCTGGAAAGAAGTTCGAAAAAGAAATTTGTGGCTAAAATGAAGTTAATTTTGGCATACACCCTCCTTCTCAAAGAATGATGAAGACATTCTCCTTTGTAACTTGAAGATGGATGCTTACCTTCACCAAGGGAGACTTATGTGACCATTGGCCTGGATCACACTGCAACATATGAAAGAAGGGTGATCACCTGCTTTGTTCACCTACATTCATTACGTCAGCAATTGCAGGACGACGACATTTTACCTGCAACTTCTACGGGATGCGGTGACGTGTGTTAGCACTTCACCAACTTCCGGGGAGCCAGCATGGAGCTACAAGTGAACGGCTGTGCCTTTTCTTCACAACAGCTGTGCACAATTTTGCTGGGTGCTCCTGGTATGGACCATGGACAACTTGAGTACCATGGTCCCAACATCATCATTGCGGATGCATCCGGCATCCCTGTTCCACATCTTGCTGGTCAACCAACATCACATCAACACTTGAGCAAGTGTTGATGTGATGTTACCTCCATATGACTCCAAGTGTTGATGTGACTTACCTCCATACTCATGATGAGTGAGGAGGCAAGTCAACAACAATTGGATGAAGGCCTTGTTCAAATCTACTTTGGCTCACAGCAAGAGTGGCAAGAATGTTACATGCAAAAGCAGGGTCAGTTTGTGACTCTGCCCAGCTATCACAACAGCAGAAAATCCTACGCAAAATAGTGTAGGTGCCATGAAGACATCAGAAGAAAATGTTTCATACTTGAATTTCAAACACGAGTGATCAGCCCCTTCTTTTCAAACAAAAAGTCAACATTTGTTTTGAAGTAAAACGTATTGCCAAATGTTGCAGATGTTTTTATTATTTTTTAATGGTGAACTGAAATTATTGTGTTTTGGTAAAAGTGAAGTGTTGTATGCTTTATGCAAATGAAGTGAATTGCATTATTAATATGGAAAGAGAAATGTTTTGTGATCATATTCTTCCAGAATAACAGTGTATGCCTTATGTATGGGAAAATTGGATTACCAAATTTATGGTTCGAATATTAAATAGGTTGGTATTTAGATTAATGATTAATATAAACAACAAAAGAAAAAATAAGGGATTGTGGGAGAATACCAAAAAGTATATGTGTTCATATTGTTGTGGATATGAGAATGTTTTTTTATTTTATTGTTGTGGTAAAATGTTGTTGTAAAAGGTTGTTGTAAAATATCACCCCTCCTCCCTCCGTTGTGGTTGTATAAAGGTCAAAGGGCGTTCCCGTAGTTAGTCCATAAAACACATGCAGGACACGATATATCTTTTTTGACAGTTATATCCTTATTATGTGTATTAGCGTAAGGCTGTGTCTTCCATTAATTGAAATACTCCATTGCACCAGTGAAAGAGAATAGATCCCCTTTCCTTCCCATCCCCAAAATCTCCATTTCATATTACATCCCCTCTCGTCATTGCCGAGCCTCGATTGCCCATATTACCTCCCCTCCAATAACCGCCATTGACCACGAGGCTCGAGTCGGGGAAGAAAGGCGTGTCTCCACCTCGTCATAGAGGGGAGGAGTGAGCCAGCCCCACTCGACCAACCATGAGCCAGGGGTTTGGCTAGAGAGGGCGGAGGAAGAGCGATCGGGGAGGTTCGCAAAGGTTGAGGGGCGGGGGCCTATATAACCCAAGGCAGGGCGTGTCCAAAAGGAGATGCGTTTTTACAGAGGAGAGCAGAAGACAGAAAGGCCAGAGAGTCGGTTGCCAGAGGGAGTTGGTCTGAGTCGGTTACCAGAGGAGGGTCAGTGGTCAGTTGGTTGCGGTGAGGAGTCGGTGGTGAGGAGTGAGAGAAACAAGAAAGAGTTGAAGGTTTGGACCAGACGAGTGGGACAAGGCCTGGCAAAGCACGCGACGAAAACAGCAGCCAAAACAGCAGCCAAAACAGCAGCGTGGGGCCTGGCCTGAACGGCGGCTGCTAAACGCGCCGGTTGTGCTGCGGGACCCCCTTGGACCTCCCTCTCCCTCCAGCCATCCACATCCTGCCATTCCTGCAATTCCCCGCGTGAGTCAGTGTCTTTTGTTTGTTCTGTCCTGGGTTAATTAAGCTGTATAAGTTAATAATTGCACTGTGTCTCTAATCCTTCTGTATATTATTTTATTATCTTTCCTTCTCCTTGGTTACTTTGAGCATGTAAATAGTAGGAATAAATTTAGTGGTATTTCCAACCTTTTTGTCTTCTGCTTCTTCTTCTTCACATCCGTGTCGCCTTTGTCTTTTCCCTATTGACTAGCTGTGGTGCGATCCGGCCAAAGCCCTGGGTGAATCGGGTGAGTCAGGGATCCTGTTAGGTCGTGGCAATACCAAACCGCTCGGTAACTAACATCTTAAACCGCGATCTGAAACAATTGGTGTCTGGGAGTGGGATTCGGGGCCCGAACCAAATTTTTTTTAAAAAACATCTAGACAAAATTTGGTTAAAATTTGGAGCGGACGAAATTTGTTTTGTTTAAAGCAAAACCCGAATTTTGAAATCGCGCCATGGCTGGTCAAGGCGACGGGATGCCGGTGGGAGAGATAGACGGGGTAGAATCGACCCAGGACCTCGGGGAAATGTATGTGGAGGAAAGAGAGGAGGAGAACATTGGCAATGTGGTTGAGGAAGTATCAGGCATGCAAAATGGCGTCCTCGCGCACGTGGGTGGAGCGGCACCAAATTTTGCCGCGCCCGCGACCGCAGCAGCGCCGCTAGTGGATTTGAACCTTTTTATGATGCAAATGAAGGCCCTTATGGAAAAGAATAATGAGCAATTGGGAGACCAAATTAGAGGTTTGAAAAGCAGTATGGGAGAGATGGGGGGCCAAATGGGGGTAATGGGGGGCCAAATGGGGGTAATGAGGGACGAAGCGAGGGGTACCGTTGAGGAGTTAGACAAGAAATTTGGGAAGTTAGACAATAATTTTGAGGGGTTAGACAACGGGATAAAAGAGGTGAAAAATGGGTTAATGGGGCTAGAAAATAGGATGGAGGACAAATTGCGGGAGATAGGGGAACAATCTGCCAGGGAAATCAAACGAATGGGAAACCAGATAGAGGAGGTGCAAATCGGGTTAGAAAGTAAACTGGATGCTCAGAGGGATGAATTGGGACAGATGAGGGTGGCATCTACAAAAGAGATGGGGGAGATGAAGGAGGAGATACGACGAGGTGTGGGTGAGGAGCTCTCGGGGCTACGCGAGGAGGTAAAGCGAGGTGAGAAGCGTATGGAGAAAGAGGTGAGGAATAATACGGCTAGGTTACAGGGGGGAATAGAAGATCTGACGGAGGAGGTGGAACAGCTGACGGAGGGACAAACGAAATTAGTGGAGCAGGTGCAAAGGAACACTGCAGTACTCGGAGGGTTAAAGGCGACACAAAAAGAAATTAAAAACGAATTAATAGCGACACAGAGGCAATGTCAGATGGTACGTGAGGAACTGACAATGAGGGTGGATGAGGTGACAGAGATAATGGAGACAAAGGACCGGCAGGTGAGGATGCACATAGAGACGGTCACGGTAGCCTTAGAGGACGAACTTGAGGAGACGCACCGAGAAATAAAAGAGGTTAAACAAAAATTAGAGGAAGTGGAAGAAGAGGTGAGTGAAATTAAGAAGGGACGAACAGAAACTAAAAGAGAAATCCAGGAGGAGGTGATGGAATATGTGCAAGGTCGGTGCTCAACTCATAATGTGGTGCTCACTAACCAAATAAAAAGTTTGCAGGTGGCAAAGGAGGTGCGGAGACGATGTACGGAGGTGAGTGGCAATGTATATGATGTGAGGAAAGCTTCAGTCGGCTTGGGGATTGGTTTGGATCCGGGTGTTCGTGAGAGGCCGTTGGTGAAGTGTGCGACAGGTCAGGTGTGCGAAAAAAGAGGTGTGCGAGAATGTCCGACCATGGGGTGTGTGAGGAAAAAGTGCACGCCGAGGAGTGAGTGTGCCGTCAGGAGTGAGTCGGTCGTAGCGCTTGTGCGAGGGAGCACAGGGAAGCGCGGTGTGGTGAGTGTTACGGAGGAAGTAACGAAAAAGTGTGCGCGAGAGGATGCGCGAGAAAGGTGTGTAACGGACGGGTGCATGAGGAAAGAGTGTGCTGTCGAGAGTAAGGGTGAGTGCGCGGTCAAGAATGGAGGTGAGAGTAGTGAGAGTGAAACGGAGCGTGAGTTGGTTATGACAGGTGAGCGAGGATGTACACCTGGAATGGAAGGATGCACACCTGGAATGGTAGAGCGTGTGTGGGAAGGCACATTTGAGTTGGTAGTGAGGCACGTGGTTGGGTGTGCGAATGAGAGCACACCTGTGATTGTCACAGAGGAAGTGACCGAGGAGGGGGCGCGAAGAGGTGTGTTGGTGAGGTGTGCGACCAACGAATGTGTGCCAAAGTGTTCGGTGGTCAGGTGTGTGACCAAGGCTGGGAGTGGAATGAGTGTACCGAGGTGTGTAAGGAAAGGTACGAGGAGCATGGAGACGGCTGGATGTGTGAGCAAGGAACGGGCTGCGGGGTGTAAGCATGCAGGTGAAGCATCGACGTTAAACGGAGCAGCGGTTAGGTCGACTTTTAGCCGAATCGGGCCCTCGGTGCGTGCCGGGCCTCGCTTTGAACGGCCGCGTCCGGGCTCCACTAGGCGGAGCGGGCAGCCCGATAGGACGGGTCGTCATGGCGACCACTTTCTATTGAGACGTGCCGGCAGGTCGAGATCGGGACATTGGATGGCTCCACGCCGAGGTGGTGCGTGGGATCTCGGCCCGGGTAAGCCCCCGCCCCTGCCCCGAATGCGGGACGCATCCAGCCGCCGGCACAAAAGAACCCGCGTTCATGGCTCGGCTGTACGAAGCCGAGCTTTAGAAGGGAATTGGCGCACCGAGAGGATGTAATAAGTAGACGGGTGATGATAGTGTTTCGGCCCCGAAATTAGAAGAAGGCGAAATTTGATGATTGGTACGATGATTGGCAGAATTTTTGATTGGTTGGGTTTAGGTGAACAAAATTTATAGTGAGAGACCCCCGATGTGGTGGGATGGCAAATCCACCATCCCTCACAGTGGGGGGCAAAGGAGCACTAGGTTTATGGGGTGTATGGCAGTGAAAACTAGCCCGGGTGGGTTAGGTTATATTGATAGGGATCTAGCGAAGATGACATTAGGTGACGTTAAGGTTAGTTAGTGACTGATACCTGTAGTGGGGACGCAGGTAGTTTAGTGTGGATGATAATGACGTGGGAGCGCAATAGTTTAAAGGGACGACTGGGAAGCGCAAGTTTCAGAGGGGAGTAGTTAGCTGAGATGATGCCGTGTGTGTGAAGATTGAACAGGTGAGAATTGAACAGGTGTGATTGCACAGGTGTGCAACTGAACAGGTGTGTGGAGCAGTGTATGAGGGAGTAGTGGTGATGTGTGTTGTGTTGACCAACTGGTCCAGGAAGAGGAGGAGGGTGCAGGTGGCACCAGGTGTGATTGCACAGGTGTGCAACAACAGGTGAATGGAGAATGGTTGTGTGAAATAAATGGTTGTATGGAATAAATGGTATGGAGTATAGGAATGGATGGTCGTGGAGTGAGTATGGTGGAAATTGTGGAGTGGAGTGGATGGTGCGAAGGTGTGAATGGGGGAAGAGTGGACCCCCATCACGGATACCCGGGGCGGGTAGTGTAAGTGTTAGGTAGAGGGTATAGGTAAATTGTGGTTGGATATTGGCATTTGTGGTGCGGGTGAAAGAATGGTCTTTGGATGGGTGCATTAGTGTTGTGGAAATGGCTGGGCGTGTAGCCTGTTAGTGTGTGTAGTTGGTTTGGGCACTCCACCACTGTGAGGATGTCGGCCAGGTGAGGCCGCAGGTGGGCTCTGGGAGCCGGTAGTAGTTGTTGTGGATGGGGCCCGAGGATCCGGAGGACGGACCCGGGTAGCCCAGTGCCAGAGGGCACCGAGTGGGGTGACAGAGCCAGGAGGGGCCTGCCCCAGTTAGATAGGTTAGGGTGAGGAGCTAGGTAAGCTCGGGTGGCAACTACAGTGGTGGAGGTGTGCAGGTGGGTAGACCTGCTGGGAGAGCTACACGTCGCGGCCCAGAAATTGTGCGAGGGCACCGGGAGATGAATCGGGGGAGTGAGACCCCAAATTGAGCACCACAGTTTGGTCAATGGGAATTGGTTTTTAGAACCCATAGTGTAAGTTGTCCAATGGATTGGCAGGGAGAGACCCCGGGTAGTGTAAAGTGTGTTAAAGTCATTTAGAAAGTAGTTAGGATGAAGTCTCCTCGCACCATCTGCATCCACTCACCTGAGGTGACAGGTACTCCACACCATGCCATGTTTTGTTATTTTTACTGTGCAAATGTTTGGATTGTGAGACGCATCATGACGTGGGTGTGACATTGTGCGTAATTCCATCTCTGCCTCCTTATGAGGATTGATGATGAATTTGGTGATGGAAAATTTTGAAGTAGAGGGATTGTGGAGACGAATTTGGTATAGGGGAAATATGGGGAAGACGTGACAGTAGTGACGAATTTGTAAATGTGTAGATTTTTGTACATATGGGGTAAGGGCAAGGGTAGGGTAGGTGACAGGGGGGTGACGTACGGTAGGGACGAGCTTTCTCACTTCGCCCTCCGTACGCATTTCGCCTTGCATTGCCTTATTGATGTGTACCCTTGTGACCTTACCCCTCGCTCAATTGTCTTTCCCCTTTTGTCTCCCACATGACCTGTGCGCCGTTGGGCGCCGAGGGGAGCGTGCGTGGGTCGGCCATTGTGCGCCCGAAATTCCCAGAACCAGCTGTCTGCATTGATGCACCACATTATGGACCACATGTCTGTGGCCGAGCACCACCTATGGACCCCATGGGTTGGGGCATGGCCCCTCTGCTGGAACCGGCCATGAGGGCCTGAAAACTTGCTGGCGGACCTTGGCCACAGGGCACCGATGCCCCACAGGTGAACCACACATAGTCGGCCCTGTGGGCCATAAATAAAGCAAATAAAAAGGACACATTGGGCACACTTCATTGAAAATAGGCCGCCAGTAAGCAAAGCAAAAGAAAATGACAACATCTGGAAGACAAATAATAATCACCAGCAGAGGGAGCCGAAGAGCAAGAGATCACCTGCAGGGTTAGGGGTTGTTGAATTTATTTTATTGTTGAACATTGATGAACAATGGTGACTGCACCGATTGGTGCTTGAGGGTGCTTTGGTGCGTTTTTGGGTGCTTTAATGGTGCATTGATGCAGAGCAGACTGTCTCCCCCCCAGAAAGAACAATTACAGGTCCTGGGTTAGTTTTGTAAATAAAAATAGCGTCATTGTAAATAATGCTTCCCACCGTCAGTGTATAGTTTGAAGACCATTCCGCAATTCGGTTAACTGTGGGCGTAAGTCTGTTAGGCAGGGTGCAATGGAGCAGCGGGACACATTTATTTATGTTTTAAAACTGTCGCACTCAGGGTCAGGTTAAAAGTAGAGGGAACTACACCTACGTGCCACACTAAGGTAAAAGTTATAGGCCCGGGACGTGCCTAAGGGGAGGAGGGTGCAGTGTTGTGGATATGAGAATGTTTTTTTATTTTATTGTTGTGGTAAAATGTTGTTGTAAAAGGTTGTTGTAAAATATCACCCCTCCTCCCTCCGTTGTGGTTGTATAAAGGTCAAAGGGCGTTCCCGTAGTTAGTCCATAAAACATACATGCAGGACACGATATATCTTTTTTGACAGTTATATCCTTATTATGTGTATTAGCGTAAGGCTGTGTCTTCCATTAATTGAAATACTCCATTGCACCAGTGAAAGAGAATAGATCCCCTTTCCTTCCCATCCCCAAAATCTCCATTTCATATTTCATCCCCTCTCGTCATTGCCGAGCCTCGATTGCCCATATTACCTCCCCTCCAATAACCGCCATTGACCACGAGGCTCGAGTCGGGGAAGAAAGGCGTGTCTCCACCTCGTCATAGAGGGGAGGAGTGAGCCAGCCCCACTCGACCAACCATGAGCCAGGGGTTTGGCTAGAGAGGGCGGAGGAAGAGCGATCGGGGAGGTTCGCAAAGGTTGAGGGGCGGGGGCCTATATAACCCAAGGCAGGGCGTGTCCAAAAGGAGATGCGTTTTTACAGAGGAGAGCAGAAGACAGAAAGGCCAGAGAGTCGGTTGCCAGAGGGAGTTGGTCTGAGTCGGTTACCAGAGGAGGGTCAGTGGTCAGTTGGTTGCGGTGAGGAGTCGGTGGTGAGGAGTGAGAGAAACAAGAAAGAGTTGAGGGTTTGGACCAGACGAGTGGGACAAGGCCTGGCAAAGCACGCGACGAAAACAGCAGCCAAAACAGCAGCCAAAACAGCAGCGTGGGGCCTGGCCTGAACGGCGGCTGCTAAACGCGCCGGTTGTGCTGCGGGACCCCCTTGGACCTCCCTCTCCCTCCAGCCATCCACATCCTGCCATTCCTGCAATTCCCCGCGTGAGTCAGTGTCTTTTGTTTGTTCTGTCCTGGGTTAATTAAGCTGTATAAGTTAATAATTGCACTGTGTCTCTAATCCTTCTGTATATTATTTTATTATCTTTCCTTCTCCTTGGTTACTTTGAGCATGTAAATAGTAGGAATAAATTTAGTGGTATTTCCAACCTTTTTGTCTTCTGCTTCTTCTTCTTCACATCCGTGTCGCCTTTGTCTTTTCCCTATTGACTAGCTGTGGTGCGATCCGGCCAAAGTCCTGGGTGAATCGGGTGAGTCAGGGATCCTGTTAGGTCGCGGCAATACCAAACCGCTCGGTAACTAACATCTTAAACCGTGATCTGTAACAATATATTTCCATATACTTCTCCCTCTCCAAAAAATGTGTTTTTGTCTAAAGTATAGAAATGGAATCTGGAGAAAAGGCTTGCATGGACAGGTCAAGAATTGACCTACAAAGGAGATAAAAAGGTGCTTAATTATCCCAACTGATAATAACTGTCTAAGATGGGTTTCAGAATTCTCCAAGGCAAAAACCAGAATGTCTCATTGTCTGAGCCGAGAGAGTCTGCTCGGAGACTTACATTCCATACCATATATGGGAGTGAAGATTAAAAATATAAGGAAGATGAGACTTGGAGAAGGCAGTTGCGCTGGACAAAGGAACGAAGGAGGATCTGCAGAGGAGAAGATCATGCCACCACCGGCTGAACAAGGCTTTGTTAAAGTGTAGTTCATTTAGTATGGTATTTACCTTGCATCAGTTCGTAATTCCCTACCCCCCCCCCCCCCCCTTTTTGAGTTTAATAAACAACAAAAGAACAACAGTGCTAGTCTTCCTTTTTATCATTATTGAGTAAAAAGGACAGAACAACACTATTCGATAGCGGCCGGGCCTGAACAAGTTGGCAGTTGTTTGGAATCTTCTCCACTTGTAGATTATCTTCCGTACAGTCAAATGATAGATTTCAAATTGTTTGGAGATCTTTTTAAATCCCTTCCCAGACTCGTGGGCATCTATAACCTTCTTTCTGAAGGCCTCAGAGAGCTCTTTTGATCTAGGCATGGTGGCGCCGCACACTTCAACAACAAAGAGCAAACCAAACTAAATGTCTGAGGTTTAAATAAGACAGGTTCCTCCAAGATCCTCTCTAACGATGTTCTAATCATTTGCACCTGAGCTGGTGCACCTGATTCTAATTTTAGGTATTTGAAGTAGTGATAAATGTAGGGGTGTACTTACTTTTTCCACATGCGAAATTTGCATTTATGTTTACTTAAATTATACAATGGACTACAAAATGTAAATGTTTCATGATATTTGTTATATTATATCACCTTTATCTATCAATATTGTTGAAATGAAGATCAAATAGCTGTATGTTGAAATATGTTGAAAAAGTCAAAACTTTACATGGGGTGTACTTACTTTTTCACGTGACTGTAAATGTTATTAATGTGAAAGGTTTAGGCACTATAGAGCATTTTTTTAATCCCCCAAAAAACAGAACTAAAAAAAAAACGATTTCCATTTATTTGTGTGTGTGTGTGTGTGTGTGTGTGTGTGTGTGTGTGTGTGTGTGTGTGTGTGTGTGTGTGTGTGTGTGTGTGTGTGTGTGTGTGTGTGTGTGTGTGTCTATATCAAAAAAATCTGAATATATTATTATGTCGAATATATTTTTTAATGTCTATATATATATATATATATTTATATTGTGGCGGGCACAAGGGGCAATAATTCCGCGCACCAGTGGGTGGCGCGAGCGCCCAGGCGGGGATCAAAGGCACATGCCCCGCCCTTCGACCGATCGGCCACGCCCGGGGATTAGGCGTGGCCTCGGCACATATATGCGGGCTCTAAGCTCGAGCCTGCCCAGTGCTGCAGTACGAGCTTTGGAATAAAGACTCTTTGTTATACAAACGCGTTGTGGCCTACCTCTCTGGCAATCGAGTCGTGTGTGTGTAGCACCCACACTGGTGACCCCGATTGGTTCAGCCGTTGCTGACCACCGAACCCGCCATGGCTACCAACGCCGTTGCAGTCAAACTCCCCGAGTTTTGGAAAGCGCACGCCGACATTTGGTTTTTGCAAGCCGAAGCTCAATTCCACCTCCGAGGCATAACAGCGGATGAGACCCGGTACTGCCACGTGGTCGCCGCACACGGGCCCGGCAGTGCCGCCCGAGTCGTGTCCATCCTTCGGCGCCCGCCGGGCGACAACAAGTACGAGGTGCTCAAACGTCTCCTCATCGCCACGTTCGGCCTCACGGAGATCGAACGGGCCGACCGCCTCCTGGACCTTCCCGCCCTCGGCGACACACGACCATCCGTCCGGATGGATTCCATGCTATCCCTGCTCAGAGACCAGCCCCCGGATTTCTTATTCCGGGTGCTTTTCCTATGCCAGCTACCTGCACGGGTATGCCTCGCGCTGGCCGGTTCCAAAATAAAGGAACCCCGAACCCTGGCCGTAGAGGCCGACAAGTATTTCGCGGCCTGCGACACGCGGTCGGTGTACGGTGCTGCCGGAGTGGATCCCGGCGCGGAGGCTCCAGCGCTCCCGACTTCCCTCGTGGCCGCTGCTACGCCCCGTCCATTACCGCCGCCACCACCACCACCGCCGCCGGCATGGCCGCCACGGCCGCAAACCTGGTGCTACTACCATGCCAGGTTCGGCCGCCAGGCTAAAACGTGTCGCCCGCCGTGCTCTTTTGACAGGTCGGGAAACGACCGGCGCTCACTTGCGGCCATGAGCGTCGGCCATTCCGGCAGTCTCCTTTTCATCATGGACACCTTGTCCGGGCGCCGTTTCCTTTGCGATACAGGAGCGCAGGTAAGCATCCTCCCCGCCTCCACGTCCGACAAGCAAACCGCGGGCCGGGGCCCCGCTTTGCTTGCCGCCAACGGTACACCCATCCGCACATTCGGGAAGCGTTGCCTCTCCCTGCGGTTCGGAGGGCAGCGCTTTCAATGGTCGTTCGTGACCGCCAGCGTGCCAATGGCACTGCTTGGTGCGGACTTCCTATGTGCGAATGGGTTGTTGGTCGACGTGAAGCGCAGGCGGCTCGTCCAGGCCGAAACCTTTAGCTCGCTCGCTTGTTCGCTGAGCGGCTCACTGAGCGGCTCATTGAGCGGCTCACTGAGCGGCTCACCGAGTGGCTTGCCAAGCGGCTTGCTGGAAGGTTCCATCCCGACGAGTTTAGTTTGCACGCTTCCGGCAGCGGACGACTTTACCCGCCTCCTCGCCAGTTTCCCGGCCCTCACGCGGGCCACCTTCTCAGCGGTGGCCGTTAAACACGGGGTGGAGCACCATATCCCCACGGTCGGGCCGCCGGTTTATGCCCAGGCACTCCGACACGAGCCTACGAAGCTCGCCGTGGCGAAAGCGGAGTTCGCCATGCTGGAGCGGCTGGGGATCGTACGGCGCTCCAACAGCGCTTGGGCTTCTCTTCTGCACATTGTGCCGAAGCCCGGCGGGGGATGGCGGCCGTGCGGGGACTACCGCCGGCTCAATGATGCCACCACCCCTGACCGCTACCCGGTCCCACATATTCAGGACTTTTGAACCCGGTTGGCAAACACGACCGTCTTTTCTAAGGTGGACCTCATCCGGGGCTACCACCAGGTCCCCGTCCAACCGGACGACGTCCCGAAGATGGCCGTCATCACCCTTTCGGCCTCTTCGAGTTCCTAAGAATGCCTTTCGGGTTGAAGAATGCGGCGCAGGCGTTCCAGCGGCTTATGGACAGTGTCTTGCGCGACTTACCTTTCCTGTTTGTCTACCTGGACGACATCCTAGTTGCGAGCGCATCCCGGGAGGAGCACCTGCTCCACCTCCGCATGCTTTTCAAACGCCTGGGCCAGCATGGCCTAATCATCAACCCCGCCAAGTGCCGTTTCGGCGTCGCCACCATCGACTTATTGGGGCACCGCATCACCAGGCACGGGGCCGTCCCTTTACCGGCCAAGGTGGAGGCGGTCAGGGATTTCCCGCAGCCCCGCACGATCAAGGGGCTCCAGGAGTTCCTGGGCATGGTAATTTTTTTACCACCGCTTCGTGCCCCACGTCGCCCAGCTCCTCCGCCCCTTGCACGAGGCCCTCCGGGGCAAGCCGGGCAAAGGTGACATCGCCTGGTCGGAGCCGATGGCCACGACGTTTGCGGGCGCAAAGCTGGCCCTGGCCAACGCCACCATGCTGGCGCACCCGGCGCCCGATGCACCGATCGCCCTCACCACCGACGCGTCGGACTATGCGGTGGTCGCGGTGCACGAGCAATGGGTGCGTGGTGCTTGGCAACCGCTAGCGTTTTTTAGCCGGCAGCTTCGCCCGCACGAACGCCGCTATAGCACCTTCGACCGCGAGCTGCTCGGGCTCCACCTGGCGGTCCGACACTTCCGCCATCTGCTGGAGGGCCGCCCGTTCACAGCTTTCGTCGACCACAAGCCCCTTGTGTTCGCGATGGCCAAGGTTGCCGAGCCATGGTCGGCACGGCAGCAGCGTCACCTCTCTGCCGTGTCCGAGTACACGACGGACATCCGTCACGTGGCGGGTAAGGACAACCCGGTGGCGGATTGCCATTCCCGGTCCGTCATGCACGCGGTCCAACTCGGGGTCGACTATGCCCGGATGGCGGAGGACCAGACCGCCGACCCCGGCGTCCAGGCCTTGCGGACCGCCGTCACGGGCCTCCGCGTCACCGAGGTGCCGTTCGACGGCGCGGGCGCGGCCCTCTTGTGCGACGTCTCCCTCGGGCGTCCTCGCCCCATTGTGCCCGCTGGCTGGCGGCGCCCCGTTTTCAAAGCCATCCACGGCCTGTCCCACCCGGGCACGAAGGCATCCCAGAAGCTCGTCGCGGCGAAGTTCGTCTGGCATGGCCTCCGGAAGGACGTCCGCGACTGGGCCAGGACGTGCCTCGCGTGCCAACGCGCAAAGGTCCAACACCACACCCAGGCCCCGTTGGCTCCGTTTGCGGTGCCAGAGCGTCGGTTCGACCACGTGCACGTCGACTTGGTGGGACCTCTGCCCCCCTCGCGGGGGTTCACCCACCTCCTCACCATGGTCGACCGTACCACACGGTGGCCGGAGGCCATCCCATTGGCGGTGACGTCTGCAGCTGAGGTGGCGCAAGCCTTTATCGCCACTTGGTTTGCCCGGTTCGGTGCCCCCTCGGACATCTCGTCCGACCGCGGCCCCCAGTTCACCTCGGAGCTCTGGGCCGCGGTGGCGCAAGGGCTCGGGGTGAAACTACACCGCACCACGGCCTACCACCCCCAGGCCAATGGCCTGTGCGAGCGCTTTCATCGCTCAATGAAGGCCGCGCTCCGGGCCAGCCTCCGCGACTGCGGCTGGGTCGACAGACTCCCCTGGGTCCTGCTGGGCCTCAGGACGGCGCCCAAGAACGACCTGCGCGCGTCCTCGGCGGAGCTGGTCTTCGGGCAACCACTGCGGGTACCAGGTGAATTTATCCCCGACTCCACGGCTCCTTGGTCCGCGGCGCAACAGCGCTCCACCCTTCAGGAGACCACCCGGAGGTTCGCCCCGGTGCCAACGGCACAGCACGGTTACCCGCCTTCCCACGTCGCCCCGGAGCTTCGCACGGCAAAGTACGTCTTCATCCGGCACGACGCCCACCTGGCACCGCCACGGCCCCGTACGACGGACCCTTCCGCGTGCTGGAGACCGGGGACAAATTTTTCACCATCGACATCGGCGGTGCCCCGGATCGCATTTCCGTGGACCGCCTCAAGCCGGCCCACCTCGATCCGGACCACCCCCCCGCCAGCAGCTCTGCCTCCGCGTCGAGGCCGCCCCCCGGCGGTCGGACCCCCGGCACCCCCCAGCCCCGCTACCCCCCAGCCCTGCACCCATCGCCAGGGGGCGTTTCAGCCGGGTCATCCGGCTTCCCCGCAAACTCACCCTTCAGGTGCGCGGGAATTCTGGGGGGGGGGGGGGCGCGTGTGGCGGGCACAAGGGGCAATAATTCCACGCACCAGTGCGTGGCGCAAGCGCCCGGGCGGGGATCGAAGGCACATGCCCCGCCCTTCGACCAATCGGCCACGCCCGGGGAGTAGGCATGGCCTCGGCACATATATGCGGGCTCTAAGCTCGAGCCCGCCCAGTGCTGCAGTACGAGCTTTGGAATAAAGACTCTTTGTTATACAAACGCGTTGTGGCCTACCTCTCTGGCAATCGAGTCATGTGTGCGCAGCACCCACAATATCAAAAAAAAAACCCAGCCACCCCCTTGCCCCCTATACTAACTCACAAACCCCTGAAAGTTTGACAAAGATCCATTCAGTCATCTCTGAGAAAAATGGTGACACAGACAAACGGCTCTCTTATAGTATATATTGTACACGAGCTTATACGATTCACAAGCAAAACCTCAAAACCTCATCTGTACACCAATGGTCGTTTTCACCTCCCATACTCAAATGGTGAGCTTGTTATACTCTTACACGGGCCACAACCATTCCTTTAAAACAAAAGAGTACATTTTAATATCTACCCCCCAATTTCCCAGTTTTATAAATTGCAAGTTTAGCATTCCCTCACAGGCAATTCAAGAAGGGGACCACTGACTCCCTCCTCGTGCTCCTTTCAATCCCATACACAAAAACTGGAAAATAAAAAATAAAGTTAAATTTATAGAACAACTGCTGCAGGAAACGAAAATGGGGCGACCATCTCCAACATTCAACAAATGCATGGGCCACGTTTTAAACTTTTTCACAAAAAAGACATTTTGTGCAGAGGGATCAAACGTGTGCAGTGGTGTCTGTGTGACCAGGGCCTGGTGCACTCGTCTCCAGTTTAAGTCTCCCGTCTGTCCAAGAGTTGGAGACCTACACATTTCCCTCCACACAGGAAATAAGAAAGATCCAGCTGGTAAGAGCCCCTCCCATCGTTTTTTTTTATTTAAGTTTTGTGAAACCAGGTAAACCACCTCTTGACATATCTTATAAATTGATTCTTTCCCCATCACATGAAATACACCAATTTCATCCGAACTTGAGAACACACCCTGTTGTTTTTTTTTGATGTAATTTGAAGCTCTGGGAAATAAAGGCGATTGTCCATCCACACCAGTCCACCCGATATTGCGTTTCCGAAAAGTTTGCATTACTATTTTCAACACTTTATCCACTTTTCTAGATTAAATTGATATATGTGGGAAAATTACACACCCAGACCAGGAATCACATCCAGGTCCTCTGGAAAACCGTATCAGTGCTCTGCCATCTGAGCTATCTGGGCGACCCTGACAAATCATGCAATTTTCCCACACATATGATTGCCACTCTCTTTCCATCAATGCTTCTGGTGTGACGAATAACCTCAGATGGCAGATCACTAGTCCGGTTTGCTAGAGGACCTGGGTTCGATTCCCAGTCTAGGCATGTAATTTTCCCACATATATCAATTTAGTTATTTAATCCTGTTCATTAATCTAATTACTTTTATAGATGATCGAACCCCAGCATTTGAGGTCAGAGAGCTAGTGGATAACCATCCGCGGAAGGCTTCATCAGGTCTCGCACTCCGTTTATTCCATTACCGGTGAAGCAATGCATAAACGACCTGGAGGATGACATTTCCAAGAATAGAGAATTCTCAAACAGTGGCTCATGTACAAATTTTTTTGCATCATATGACACTTCTAACCGTTGCACTCCGAGGACTTGCCAAGCATTCAAAAGGCTCTGATGAATTCTGGGGAGCCGAGTCATATCGACATGTTGCAGCTCCACTAGGAAGAGTCCTCGGTCATATTTCAGACCATCTGCTTCCCGCAGCCAGGCGTGTGTGAGAGGCCGCCAAGGAACACACTCATTGTACAGTAAGCGCTTTATCATCATCATACGAAACACCATTATCCGTCTCGGGACATACATAAAGCTTTGGCCACCTGCATTTCGGGGCCTGCACACCAGATCAGGCCCAAGCCAATGGTGGTCTCCCCAGAAAAACTGAGTCAACACCCTCTGAATGCCTGTGACTAAGTATTTAGGAGGCTGGAGTGGAATAACCTTATGCCAAATAAATGGAACCACCAGGTTATGTATTATTGTCAACCTTTTCTTCAGCGATAGAAGGTGGTGCAACCTCTTCCACCTTGCCAGTTTCTGTTTAATCTTTCCCAGAAAACCCTCCCAATTTTTTTTGTTCATATGCTTCAATTCCTAAGAATAGTCCTAAATGTTTAAATCCCACCTTATCCCAATGCACCTCTCCTGGTAGGCTGAGGGTTGAGGAAGGAGGCCTCGGCCCCACTCACAAAGCTATGCTTTTGTTCCAATTCACTTTTGCAGTGGAAGTGAGCTCAAACTGGGACAGACAACGAGAGACTTCACAAACATTATTACGATTAGAAACCACAACACAAATGTCGTCCACATAAGCTGAAACTACCATTTTGGAGTTTTCTGACAAGGAGACTCCTGCCACTGAAGTTTGGAGCAGAGCTAGTAAAGGTTCGACCAAAGGATTGTACAGCATACTCGATAACGGGCAGCCCTGTCGGATACTTCGCTGCAAGGGGAAAGGATGACCTAGACTATTATTTATCTTCAACAGACAGGATGCATTATTATGCGAGTATAATAACTTAACATAAGAAATAAAAATTTCCCCGAAACCTGCTTTACTTAGTTCAGAAAACAAAAAAGAATGGTCAATGCTATCAAAAGCTTTTTCTTGATCTAAAAGTCTCAAACCAAAAACGTGTGGTGCAGTGCGACCAAGACGGATTAAGTCTCATACCAAAAAAATGTTAAGGGGTGTTACAAAACATTTTACCTTTTTTTCCCCCGAATGCGTGCACAACCGTAACGGGTTCTCGGGGGAAAAAAGGTAAAATGTTTTGCAATGCCCCTTATCATCATTGAACGTTCTGGAATACAATATGACTGATCAATATCAATCAAAAAGGGGGTGACTTCCTTTAGACGCACCACAAGCACCTTTGACAGAATTTTATAATCCGTGTTCAGGAGTGACACGGGCCTCCAGTTTGTGACCTCTTGCAATTTCCCCTTCTTAGGAAGGAGACACAAAACCGCCCTCATGCAGCTCAGTGGCAGTTCACCTTGTTCAAGGCGCTATCATGAAATATCTCAAGTAGAGTAGGGCCTAGAATGTCCCAGAAAGCCATATAAAATTCAACCAGAAGTCCATCAAGTCCAGGGGCTTTTCCATCTTTGATTCCTTTAGGAGCATTAGTAAGTTCTTCAAGATAGAAGCCAGGCTCCAACTGTTGTTGGTCTTCAGACAGAGAAGGGAACAGTTCAAACATCTCATTTCTGTACTCCTCATTCACCGTTCTCAATGCAAACAGCTTTGAATAAAATTCTTATAATTCATGCTTGATGTCGCTATGAGAGGTCAGAAGCGCACCATCAGCAGAGCGCAAAGCATGGATCTGTCGAAAGATCATGGCCGTTTTCTCCAAATTGAAAAACTTTGTTTGACATATCAAGTTGGATTTTGTTTTCCCTCAGGTGTACAGCAAGTAAAGTTCAATGAAGATTCTTGATCAATTGTGAAGAAACTGTTTATAATCTGAGAATCCTTTTTGCATTTACATCTAATTTGCTCATTGCTATTATTTCTGTTGGAGCACAACATGGCCATTATTTTTGTAACAGTCTGTTTGCATAATTTGGTTAAACGAAGGAATTATCCCTGCCGAGACCGACCATGATACAATACGTGACAACTTGCCAGGACCAAACCAGCGACCACACAGAGAGACAGCTGATTTGCGAGGGAACAGATTTCGACAGTTTTATTATGGAATACTTTATTCAGTAAGTACAATATTGTTATGTTTGTGGGGGTAGAGGATGAAATACCATAGTGCAGGCAGGATTGTATAGGTATAGCATGGACCGTGGACGCGTAGGAGGCATTTCGATGTATTAAGTAGGGAAACGAGCTTAAGATTGTTTATGTGTCTTCACACGGGGAGGGGGGAGGGTGGAGCTATGTTAACTAGGTAGGGATTAAAGTTAGTCTCCCCAGTCTGTGATTGCTCCCTGTAGTTTTCTCTACATTTTTACATTAACAAGGCCGGCCATAAAAACTCACGTTCGTTACAACAACAACAACAATAGCAACAACCTCCCATTAACCAACAATAGCTGACATAACTGCCGACAGAACCACAGAACATTCCCAATCGGGCTAAACCCCGCCTCACCACCGCCGACAGGACCCAAACATGTGCCGATCGACAAATAAACCACGCCTCCCAGGGATCATGCCCGACAGGCCATGCCCCGAGCTTCACCATTGGTCGAGAGGGCCATGGGGTGTTTCGAGGGAGCTCGACGATTGGGGAGAGTGACGTCAGAACTAGAAGGTTCAAGAGCAGGAAGGAAAAGTCTCTCTCTCTCGGTCTGGTCTTTGTTCTCGGCCGGTAGCTTTTGTGCTGGCTCTTCTGGCTCGGTGCGCTGGTGCTGAGAGAGGGTAGTGTGGAACTTTTGGGATCAAGAGGAGGTGTTAGTGGCAGTTTGTGGGGCTCTTGACGCTTCGGATGAGTGGGGACATCAAGAGGACCACCCGCACGAGTTACCTCACGTACGTGGGGCTGTGGAGTGTGACTCGGCGTCATTGTTGGCGCATTTCCCATGTGAGCGGCTTCAGGTTTGTACTGCCGACTTCATTCAACGATCTCGTTGAGCAAGCTGAGTGACGGCCGACCAGAGAAAACAATTTATTTTATTTTATCATTCCCCTGTTGTATATTTGTGTCTGGGAGGAGACGTCTCAAAGTAGAAATTAGATTTTTTTTTTTTTTTTTGGTTTTTTTTTTTTTTTTTTTTTTTTTTTTTTGTATACAAGATCGAGGCTCGTGAAAGAGCGAAAATTAATCACACAGAAAGACAAACAGACACATAAAACAAATAACATCGGGAGCGGTAGACAAGATGGGGAGAGAGGGGGAAGGACACAAACACAACATTTGAGAGCAGGGACCGAGAGACATGGAGACATCGAGAGATCTGTGGGAGGGAGAGGGCTTTGGGGGGGAGGCATGTGAAGGGGGGAGGCATGTGAAGGGGGGGAGGCATGTGAAGGGGGGGGGGGTGGGAGAGGTATAAACATATGGACACTGCCAGGATTTCCAGGAAATAAGTTGGAATTTCAAACAAGGTGGATCTGGGGTGAATTAGTGGGGGTAGAAAAGATCAAGGTTATGGATGGGGGAAGATAAGAGATGGTGGTGAACAGCTGTTTTAAAGACCTGGAGGGAGGAGAGGGATTGAAGGGAGTGTGGGAGTTTGTTCCACAGGCGGGAGAAAAGAGGAATGAAAGAGTGAAGGTGAGCAGAGAGCCGAGATTTCGGCAGTTTAACCATCAGAGGGTTGCTGGCAGATCTTGTGCGACCTGTAGGAATATTTGGGGGACAGAGCACGGAGAGAGCTGGGGGAGCAAGGCCGGAGAGGAGTCGGTAGAAGACAGAAAGACCACCTACCTGCCTGCGGTGAGTGAGTGAAAGGCCCTCAGAGATAGCTTCATCGCGGGAGATTCCAATGATTTTGAAAGCTTTGGATTCAACAGCGTGAAGCCGAGCCAGGTGTGAGGCAGGAGCACCAGCCCATAGGGGAGAACAGTATTCCATTGAGCTGCGGATGAAAGCCTTGTATGTGGTGAGGAGCTCAGGTGTGCCGAGGAAGGACTTCGCACGACGGAGGATGCCCAGTCGGCGACTGGCTTTGGAGGCCAGCTTGGAAATGTGGTTTTCCCAAGAAAGATCATGGCAGATAGTGAGACCCAAAAGCTTGAGTGACAGAACTTCTTGGAGAGGATTGTTGAGAAAGTAGATGGGAGGGTTGTCCAGTCGATCTTTTCGGAGAGACATAGTAAGAGAGTGAGATTTGGCAGGATTGAAAGACATGTTCCACTTGTTTGACCAGTCTGTGATTTTGTCCAGGTCTTCAGAGAGTGAGGAGGCTGCAGACTGCCTATCTGAGGGAAGAGGAATGGAGCGGCAGAGAGTGGAGTCATCAGCAAAGAGATAGAGAGGATTTTCCAGAGAGTCAGAGAGATCATTGATAAAGACCAGAAAAAGCACAGGGCCCAGCACACTTCCTTGGGGAACTCCAGCCTGAACAGGAAGGGGAGATGAGAGAAATCCATTCAGGGCCACACGTTGACCACGACCAGAGAGGAAGTCCGCAAGCCATGCATGGAGATTTCCATGGATACCATAGGAGGAGAGTTTGGTGAGCAGAGCTGGGTGCCAGACCGTATCAAAGGCCCTTGATATGTCAAGGGAGACAGCTCTGATTTCCTGTTTGGCATTCAGGACCTCCATCCATTGTTGAGACAGCAGAAGCAGCATGTCCAGAGTAGAGTGACCTGGTCTGAAACCAAATTGATGATCAGAGATCAAGCCATTGGAGAAGAGGAAAGATTTCATATCCGAAGCAATGATGGATTCCATGACTTTGCTGATAATTGGGAGCAGGCTGATTGGTCTGTAGTTGCAAGGATCTGTTTTTGCACCTTTTTTGTGTAAAGCGGTAATGTTAGCTGATTTCCAGGATGCTGGCAGATGACCTTGAGCAAAAGATAGGGTGAAAAGAACAGAGAGAGGGTGAGATAGAGCGGCAGAGCAGGATTTTAGGACCCGTGGGCTGATGCCGTCTGGTCCAGTTGCAGAATCAGAGTCGAGGTTTGACAAAAACTCCTCCACCTTGTCAGGAGAGAAGGACACAGAGTCCAGGAGCATTTGGGTTCGACTGGGAAAGGTGGGAACAGAGAGAGATGGGTTTGGGACTAAGGATTTCGAGGCGAACACAGAGTTGAGGCATTCGGCTTTGTCACGTGCGATGTCAACTGTGTGGCCATTTGAGGTAAGGGAGGGGATGGAGGGGGAACAAACACCAGAAACGGATTTGACCAGACGCCACCAGGATTTGGAGGAAGGAGACAGGTTTGAGAGTTCATTCTTGAGTGAGGAGAGATAGTGCTTCCTGGCACTCCTGAGGGTAGACACACACTTGTTCCGAGCTTGGTGGAAGGAACTGAGATTTCCTTCAGTTGGATTAGCCTTCCAAGAGGCAAAGGCAAGTTGTTTCAGGGCAACTGCCTCACCACAAGATTCAGTGTACCATGGACGGGAGGAAGGGTAAGACAATTGAAGGCGAGATGGGATAAATCTGTGCATGAGAGAGATCAGTTTGCTTTGGAAGAATTCCCAGGAAGAATTGATGTCAGAGGCAGTGGAGATGGGAGACCAATCCAGACGATTGATGGCTGCTTGAAGACCGTCCCAGTCGGCCTGAGTGAAATGCCAGACTCGTCGACGGCTGAGGAGGCTCTCTGAGAATGGCCAGAGAGATGTCCACTTTGACAAGCACATGATCAGAAGAACCGATTGGAGCAGAAGAAGAGCAGCAGACATTATCAGGGAAGTTTGTCATAACCAAGTCTAGAAGAGAAGATACTCCATTGGCTGAGATCCGGGTCGGGAAATTGACAGATTGTGTCAATCCCAGTGAGTCACAGAAGTCCTTTGCTGAGGTGCCATGACTAGTGAGAGAGGAACCCACACCCAACCAGGTGGCATGATGACAGTTGAAGTCACCACATATGAGGAAGAGAGAGTTGGGATGAGTGGATAGAAGTTGGTCCATGTTGTCAGACATTGAAATGTAGATGGAGTCATCACTGTTTGGGGGACGGTACAGAACACATATGAACAAAAGGTGGGAGCGGAGAGGAAGCCGTAACCAGAGGTACTCCTGCGGGTGAGGAGGAAAGAGAGCAGTGCAAGGAGAGTGAGGAAGAGAGTTTTTGACAAAGATAGCCACCCCACCACCAGGCCGAGGCTCAGGTCTATCATACCGGAGGAGGGAGTAACCAGGAAGAGATATTAAGGAATCAGAGACATCTTGAAGGAGGAAAGTCTCTGTTAAGCAGATCAAGTCTGGATTGTCAGAAGCAACCTGTATGGAGAGATCAGTCAGGTTTGAGCGAAGGCCCCGGATGTTTGAGGTCCATACCGTTAATGAAGAGAGAGGGGGAGCATCGGGTACAGGACAGGGGAGGGGAGGAGTAGGGTAAGATGAAGGATGAGAGGGGGAGGTAGGGAGAGCAGTTGATAGTGTTTCAGATGTTGCAGAAGAGTTCCAAGAAAGGGAAGGATGAGGAGGATGAAAGGTTTGCTGGTGAAGGGATGCGGCACAGTGAGGGGTTGTTTGAGGGGGGGCAGAGGAAAGTAGAAGGTTTGGGGGGGTGGAGGTATGAGATAGAAGGGAGACGAAGTGGGGAGGAGGCAGCTTGGAGGAGGAGGGGGGAGGAGAGAGAATTGGAGAGGAATGGTATGGGGGGAGAATTGAATGGGAGGGATTGGGGGGGAGTTTTGAAGGGGAGGAGTGAGGGGGGAGTTTAGGAGGGGAGGGGCAAGGGGGGAGTTTAGGAGGGAAGGGGAAAGGGGGGAGATCAGGAGTGGAGGGGCAAGGGGGGGGATTAGGAGGGGAGGGGCAAAGGGGAAGTTTAGGAGGGGAAGGGCAAGGGGGGAGTTCAGGAGTGGAGGGGCAAGGGGGGAGTTTAAGAGTGGAGGGGCAAGGGGGAAGTTTCAGAGTGTAGGTGCAAGGGGGGGGATTTGGATGGGAGGGGCAAGAGGGGAGTTTAGAAAGTGGATGATTAATGAAAGACGAACATTGATAACAAATTGGGTTTGTTGTGATTTTCAAGTTAGCAATCCGGTTCAGGATGATGGAGGAGGGATGGAATGAATGTGAATTTAGACCATGTAGTGAGGGAGACGTATAAGATATTGAATTTCTTTTTTTTGAAGTGGAATGAGTTGGAGAGGAAATTGAGAAAAGCCTTTTAAATAGGAAGAAAAACAGCGTGTTGTAATATACCACTGAATAAAAAACAGAAGGGGAAAGGTTAAACATATTTAAAAATATTTAAACAGAACTATGAACAATCTTATATGCACAAAAATACCAACGGGGGGAGAGCCGAGAGGGACCACCACGAGTCACGTGAACAGGGCAAACGGTGGATGGCAAGGAGATAATGGGGGTGGGGCGAACAGCACACCTGGACAGAAAATACAGGATGAGACAACAGTACACGTGGAGAAAATAAAATAAATGTTTTTTTTTTTTTTTTTTTTTTTTTGGGGGGGGGGGGGGGGGTGGGGAATTAGAACGTTAGACAGTATTATGTTCGGGGTAGAAGGGAAAAAACCAAAAGCCAAGCAAAACACACTTAAGTTAACAAAACACCGACGGGGGTACAACTACAAGGCCACACACAAGGGCAGAAAACGATTAATTAATTACGAGTTACAGGAAATTCAAACCAAAACTAACAATAATCAAACAATATCACATGGACGATAAAATAACGAATTGAAATTTGACAATCTATCTGGGGAAATGGGGGAGAAACACGTGGTCGAAGAACGAACGAACGAATAAGAATGAATAAACGAATGAGCACAGAGAAGGTCGTCTTTTTTTTCTTTCTTTTTTTTGAGTTGAGATTTACATAAGGAAGTAGGCTTTGGGGTGGAAAGACTGCGAAAACAGAGAACGAAAGTTATTGGATCACAAACGACAGGCGCTGAGAGAAAAACAAAGCCTCAAGGTTGTACAGTGTACACTGTACAAGACCTCGAGACGACACGAATTAACGCGATTTAACTCACCTTTCATTTTTATCGATTTACATTTACTTTTATTAAATCATTATTGTGGTACTTTAATTTGTTGTGTCGTGTGTCTATTTGTTGTGGGTTTCAGGAATCAACCTGTGTGCTTCGTCCAGGTAAGCACCCCGTTGCCTTCTGTCCCGCGCGCGACAGACCAACCGCCAGTTTCGCCAACGCGCCTCAGAATTAAGGACCATTACGGCTATTCGTCATCCAGCGGTGTTAACCGCCGGGGCGACAGGACAATATATCACAATTTTCATGGTGTAGCCTGTAGGACAATGCCGTCTGGAACAGCGTTTGTCTGTCCATCCATACGTATGTACACTACATGACCAAAAGTATGTGGACACCCAAACATCACACATGTCATTCCAAAATCATGGGCATTAATATGAGTTGGTCCCCCCCCCCCCCCCCCCCTTTGCTGCTATAACAGCCTCCACTCTTCAGGGAAGGCTTTCCACTAGAATCTAGATGTTGGAACATTGCTGCGAGGATTTGCTTCCATTCAGCCACAATAGCATTAGTGAGGTCAGGCACTGATGTTGGGTGATTAGGCCTGGCTCACAGTCGACGTTCCAATTCATCTCAAAGGTGTTCGATGGGGTTGAGGTCAGGGCTTTGTGCAGGCCAGTCAAGTTCTTCCACACTGATCTCGAAAAAAACATTTCTGGATGGACCTCGCTTAGTGCACGAGGGCAATGTCGTGCTGAAACAGGAAAGTGGCCTTCCCCAAACTATTGTCACAAAGTTGGAAGCACACAATCGTCCAGAATGTCATTGTATGCTGTAGCGTTAGGATTTCCCTTCACTGGCAAGAAGGGGCTGAGCCGGAACCACGAAAAACAGCCCCAGACCATTATTACTACTCCACCAAACGTTACAGTTGGCACTATGCATTCGGGCAGGTAGCGTTCTCCTGGCATCCGCCAAACCCAGATTCGGCCGTCGGACTGCCAGCTGGTGAAGCGTGATTCATCCCTCCAGAGAACGCGTTTCCACTGCTTCAGAGTCCAATGGCGGCGAGCTTTACACCACTCCAACCGATGCTCGGCATTGCACATGGTGATCTTAGGCTTGTGCGCGGCTGCTCGGACATGGAAACCCATTTCATGAAGCTCCCGACAAGCAGTTGTTGTACTGACGTTGCTTCCAGATGCAGTTTGGAACTCGGTAGTGAGTGTTGCAACCGAGGACAGACGCTTTTTACGCGCTATGCGCTTCAGCACTCGGTGGTCCCGTTCTGTTAGCTTGTGTGGCCTAACACTTCGCGGCTGAGCTGTTGTTGCTCCTCGACATTTCCACTTCACAATAGCAACACTTAGTTGACCGGGGCAGCTCTAGCAGGGCAGAAATTTGACGAACTGACTTGTTGGAAAGGTGGCATCCTATGGCAGTGTCACGTTGAAAGTCACTGAGCTCTTCAGTATGTCCCATTCTACTGCCAATGTTTGTCTGTGGAGATTGCATGGCTGGGTGCTTCAATATATATATATATATACCTGTCAGCAATGGGTGTAGCTGAAATAGTCGAGTCCAACAATTATGGGTGTGTCCGCATACTTTTGGGTGTGTCCTAAAAATGGGTGTCCACATACTTTTGGTCATGTAGTGTATGTCGCTTCCGCTGGCATTTTGTGGGTTTATTCCCTTTAAAATTTGTTTCCTTTTTTTCTTTTTCTTTTTTGTATACTGAATCGAGGCCCGTGAAAGAGCTGACATTTACTTCACAAAGAAATCAACCAGACAAACAAAATATATAAAAAGAGGGAGCGGAAGACAAGAGAATGGGAAGCACACAAACACTTGAGAGCACACAACATTTAAGAGCAGGGAGATGTGTGGGAGGGAGAGGGCTTGGGGGGAGGAGGCGCGGGAAGGGGGGGGGGGGGGTGGGAGAAGTATAAAACACAAGGACACCAAGGACTTCCAGGACAGAAGTTGGTATTTCAAAAAGTGGAATTGGGGTGAAATTATCGGGGATAGAAAAGATCAAGGTTTTGGATGGGGGAAGATAAGAGATGGTGATGAACAGCTGTTTTAAAGACCTGGAGGGTGGAGTGGGATTGAAGAGAGTGAGGGAGTTTGTTCCAGAGGCAGGAGAAAAGAGGAATGAAGGAGTGAAGGTGAGCAGAGAGTCTTGATTTTGGCAGTTTAACCATAAGAGGGTTGCAGGCAGATCTTGTGCGACCTGTAGGAATATTTGCAGGACAGAGCCCAGAGAGAGCTGGGGGGGCAAGGCCAGAGAGGAGTCGGTAGAAGACGGAAAGACCACCAACCTGCCTGCGGTGAGTGAGTGAGAGGCCCTTGGAGTTAGCTTCATCGCGGGAGATTCCAATGATTCTGAATGCTTTGCTTTCAACAGCGTGAAGACGAGCTAGGTGTGAGGCAGGAGCACCAGCCCAGAGGGGAGAGCAGTATTCCATTGAGCTGCGGATGAAAGCCTTGTACGTGGTGAGGAGCTCAGGTGTGCCAAGGAAGGACTTCGCACGACGGAGGATGCCCAGTCGGCGACTGGCTTTGGAGGCCAGATTTGAAATGTGGTTTTCCCAGGAAAGATCATGGCAGATAGTGAGACCCAAAAGCTTGAGTGACAGAACTTCTTGGAGAGGATTATTCAGAAAGTATATGGGAGGGTTGTCCAGTCGGTCTTTTCGGAGAGACTTCGTAAGAGTGTGAGATTTGTCAGGATTGAAAGACATGTTCCACTTGTTTGCCCAGTCTGTGATTTTGTCCAGGTCTGCAGAGAGTGAGGAGGCTGCAGACTGCCGATCTGAGGGATGAAGAATGGAGCGACAGAGAGTAGAGTCATCAGCAAAGAGATAGAGAGGATTTTCAAGAGAGTCAGAGAGATCATTGATGAAGACCAGAAAAAGCACAGAGCCCAGAACACTGCCTTGGGGAACTCCAGCCTGAACAGGAAGAGGAGATGAGAGAAACCCATTCAGGGCCACACGTTGACTACGACTAGAGAGGAAGTCCGCCAGCCATGCGTGGAGATTTCCATGGATACCAACAGAGGTGAGTTTGGTGAGCAGAGCGGGGTGCCAGACCGTATCGAAGGCACGTGATATGTCAAGGGAGACAGCTCTAATTTCCTGTTTGGCATTGAGGACCTCCATCCATTGCTGAGAAAGCAGAAGCAGCATGTCCAGAGTAGAGTGACCAGGTCTGAAACCAAATTGATGATCAGAGATCAAGCCATTGGAGTAGAGGAAAGATTTCATATCTGAAGCAATGATGGATTCCATGACTTTACTGATAATTGAGAGAAGGCTGATTGGTCTGTAGTTGCTGGGATCTGTTTTTGCACCTTTTTTGTGCAAAGCGGTGATGTTGGCAGATTTCCAAGCAGATGGCAGATGACCTTGAGCAAAAGAGAGTGTGAAGAGAACAGAGAGAGGGAGTGAAAGAGCGGAAGAACAAGATTTTAGGACCCGTGGGCTGATGCCGTCAGGTCCAGTTGCAGAATCAGAGTTGAGGGTTGACAGAAACTTTTCCACCTTGTCAGGAGGAAAGGACACAGAGTCCAGGAGCAGCTGGGTACGACTGGGTACGGTGGGTACAGAGAGGGATGGGTTTGGGACACAAGATTTAGAGGCAAACACAGAGTTGAGGCATTCAGCTTTTTCACACGCAGCTCTGCAACCGTTGGTTCGACTGTCACAAAACTTTCACCTCCTCCTGTAGAATTTTTAATGGTAATTATGACACAAGATGTCACGTGGTATAGACGCCATCTTGGAAAAACTTTGCACCTCTATATCTCCGAAACCACACCATGGAAAAATTGAAAAGTGGCTCATTGCAAAGTACTCCCCATGGGGGGGATAAAAAACATGTCGACGATGATGTCAAAAGTGCCTTCATTATGTCATAAATCGACAAGTAAAACACTTGATCCGATCAGTTTGAAATTTCTTCAGCTTGGTCTAGGGATAAATTGGTCGAGAAAAAAAAAGATGACGTAATCGGTCGATTGTGCAAAAACACTGAGGTTCATGATGGAACCCTTTATTCAGCAAGTACAATATATCACACTTTTTCCTTAGCAGCCATATAGCCCATAGGGCAATGCCATCTGGAACAGCGTTTGTCTGTCTCTCTGGTGTATGTTTGTCTATCCCTCACGAACGTCCACAAATCAGAGCTGAGGATCAGGTCACATGACAGGGGGACAGCAGCTCCTCCACTCAGCACAGATTCAAGCCCGGCTACACCGTTGTTAGACTTTCGGTCCTGTTTTCAAGAATCTAATCAATTTCACAGATCTAAGCAAAGCCGTTTTCCTTTTTCGATATAATACCGTACTCCATTTTGGCTTCGCAAGCTCTTCGTTTACATTTTTCATTGTCTTGATGAAAAGTAATCAGTGTCATCTTGCTTTCGTGCTCTTCTTTCAGGCAAGACAATGCTTCAGTAGTCTTTAGCAGTACCGGATTCACCTGCTGACCTGGAGATGTCGACGATTTATTGCCTTTCTTGGAATAAAAGCACACGCACGTTCCGTAAGAGTGGACAAGACGGAGCTGATTGTGTATAAAGTGAAGTGCAGCCCCTTAAACATTTTATAAACAGGAACGCCAATCATTCCTTATCCTTGGCCTTTGGACATGCCCGTTTTGTTTGTATGAGCATTCTGCTTTAAATCGCCATCATCATCGTCTTCTTCTACTTCAAGCTCTTCCAGCAGAACTCTGTCTTTCTCCTCAATGGCACTACAATAAAAAAAGAAGTTCATGCATTTTTCAATAAGCATATCAATATTTCAATAGATTAGAAAGAATGTGCATGGATTTACAAGGTAATTATTGTATTTTCATCATATGATTTCTATTAACCGCACAGAAAAAAATTTAATAACCTTAAGTGAGAACCAGCTGACCTGGTCGATGAAATCAGACAAATCAAGACTCTCTGCTCACCTTCACTCCTTCATTCCTCTTTTCTCCCACCTCTGGAACAAACTCCCTCACTCCCTTCAATCCCACTCCTCCCTCCAGGTCTTTAAAACGGCTGTTCACCACCATCTCTTATCTTCCCCAATCCAAAACCTTGATCTTTTCTACCCCCGCTAATTTCACCCCAAATCCACTTTTTGAGGTGCCGACTTCTTTCCTGGAAGTCCTTGGTGTCCTTGCGTTTATGCCTATCCTGCCCCCCACCAGGCCCTCTCCCTCCCACACATCTCCCGATGTCCCTGCTCTCAAATGTTGTGTTTGTGTGGTTCCTCCCCTTCTCTCCCCATCTTGTCGACCGCTCCCCTTTTTATATACTTTGTTTGCTTGTTTGTTTGATTTGTTTGTTTGATAAATGTTAGTTCTTTCACGAGCCTCGATTCTGTATCAAAAAAAAAAAAAAAAAAGTCATCAAATTGTTTCAGACTACCAGCTGCTGATGGCGCATCATAATCGACGTCATTATGTACTAGATCCAAGTCTCCAGCTAGAATTGTCAATGTAGCAACAATTCTCTTCGCCCAGTTCAACGGTCGCAGCATCATCCACTTCCTGTTTTTTGCATGTCGAGTTTCTTCTCACAAGCCAGTGCCTTTGCCTTCATCTTCCTCCTCCTCCTCCAGAATTCTCGGACATCCCTCGCAGATGATTTTGTGCACTCTGGGGAATGGGCCACCATCTTTTTGAAATGTATTCCCATGCGAGTTGCTTTTTAGCTCACCTGGAACGAAGTTCAGGTGAGTTTATGCAATGGCACGTTGTCCGTCAGTCCGTCCGTCCGCAAACACTTAAAACTTCTTCTCCGAAACCGCTGATGGGATTGCGACCAAATTTGGCACAAATGATAATTGCTGTGTTGTGACTAAAGTTTGTTCACGGCATTAAAAATATCGGGGTCAAAGGGGGTTTACTGTGGGGTCAAATTGGATACAGGTTTGACCCCCCCAAAATAGGAATTTACTTTTTCCTCTGAAACTATTTGGGACGATGGGACACACTATTTCGAGGAAACTTGACCGTAACCTTCACCACCCAGGATGTACCTTAGTTTGTTCACGGCACTAGGAAAATAAAAGTCTAAGAGGGTCTACGGGGTGTAAAAGTGGGTCCAGGTTTGACCCCCCAAAATAGGTAATTGCTTTCTTCACAGAAACTACACACACTATTTCGATGAAAGTTCACCACAACCTTAGTCACCCATGATGTATCAATGTTTGTTCAAGGCATTAGAAAAATTGGGATCTTAGGAGATATATGGGGTTGGGGGAGAGGGGGTTGCCCCCCAAAATAGGTATTTTTTTCTTTGTTTGTTTAAAGCCTTTTGATTATGTTAGTATGATTCTACATGCTGCCCTGTCTTCTAGAAACCATTGAAATTGGTTTAAAATTCCCTTCGTCGGTACAGAAACAGTACACTGTTTATTGTACCAGGTGAGCGCAAGGGGTATTGCCCCTATGTTTCTTATTTGGGCCCACATCACTTCTCCTGTCTTGGATTGTTCCTTGGTGAACCTTCATCACCTCGATTAAACCAATTCGTTGCTGAATGAAAAATTGTCCCCTCTTTTCTTTGCCGACATGCGACATGCTGCCGCTGCCGTGTTGTTGTCGAGTGAGGCCAATGCGGGGTCATTGAGGTTAAATGGTTTGGTCACCTTGTATATGGTGCGCTGATGAATCATAACTTAGACATTTTTAGATGAGATGAGACGCTCGCTAAACGCGTTTGGACATTCACTGAATTTACTGGGTGTGTAAAAAAAACCACCTTTCGAGGCCATTTTTCTCCGCGGAGCAGGGGTTGGCCTTTTTCGGGCAGCGTGGTCCCCTTTTTGAAGCAATGTTTTATGGCCGGATGCCCTTCCTGCCGCCAACCCTGTTAGTCACCTCCAGTGACACACAGGGAATTACCAGTGAACTGGTACTCAATTTGCTGACCTCGGAATGATGACAGGCTGAGTCAACCACCCTGGTGTTCATTCAGTGTTCGACCGAGATCGGGTGTGTGATAAGGACAAATTGATTACATTTTTGTTTCATAAATAAATAAATAAATTTAATATAATTTCATAAATAAATAAATAATTTCATAAATAGATAAATAATTTCTTAAATAAATAAAAATTTTGTCTCATTAGTAATTGATTACATTGTCTCAAAAACACGATATCTCAAAAACTTGAAGACGGATTATGACAAAACTAGGTGGATGAGTTGGGTAGGTAACAACAACAAGCCAATTAGATTTTGATTCAGGTTCGGATGCAGTTCCGGCGTAACAGTGGAATACAAAGCTTAAACTATTCAACCTGACAGAGTGATGTCTCTACTGAGTGCCATTCTAGTTTCAACTTTTGTTTAAAGAGTGAATAATTATTGACCAGATTTGGTGGCGTAATGGTGAGAGTGTCCGTTCTGAGTCCAGGGAGAGGGGATGGGGGTGTAGATGGTTCAAACCATGACCGAGTCATACTAAAGACTATTTTAAAAGTACGTGTTGCTTCCTTGCTTGACTCTCAGCATTTAAGAGGATAGTGTATGGACAAACAACGCTGGGTGGGCAATGGCAAAACACCCAGTATCACCCTTGCCAAGAAACTGCTTGGGCAGCACAAACACTATGTAAAGAGTATGGTAGCATTTAATTATTTACCCATCATGCTTCTGACTCGCAAAGATAATCGCAAATGGGTAAAAGTTGCTCATTGCTATTTCTGGAAGGAGTGTAAATAGAATTGTACACCCATTTCAGTCCTTGACAATGCCAGTTGGGACAAACCTCCCAAATGGAACTATATACAGCATGTATATATATATATATACATACATACACATACATACATACATACATACATACATACACATACATACATACATACTGTTATGAATTTGGTAATGCAACATCTAGAGCTAGGTAGATCTGAATAGGTAGGTATTCGGCTGTCGTGACAGGGACTCTACATGTAATAAGTTATTGATGTTCAGGCGGTTGTCGGGGTAAGATGTATGAGTGTGGATCTACCTGGAGATTCGAGTGTTAAATAGTGAGGGATTAAAGGTAACGCCCCTGTGAGTCTCACCTAGTAGTCAAACCTTTGTCCATTATGGCACTGCAAACCACATAAACATTAGTTAGGTCCTTAGCGCAACATTAAATAATCCCCTTTCCCTGACAAGGACTTCGTATTAAATTGGCAGGAAACCAGGTCAAAAACACCGCCATAATTGGCCGCCACCGTGTACACCTCAAAAGGCCTACAAACCTGGCCGGCACGTGTTATGCCAGGACCGCGGGGTCACGGACGGGAGATGTCAGGAGTCGCATGCCGCAGAGGGCGTGACCTGGGCGAGTTGGGAGGCTTTGATTGGCTGAGGAGTGCGCCAATGTGACGTCATCGGCCACCAATATAGGCGACGGTCGGACGCCATTTCAACAGACACGGACACACACGTCGATGAGCGATCAAGTCGGAAGTTCGAGTGGAGTCCAGAGTTGAGAGAGTTGAGTCGCAGAGTTCGTTGTTACAGTTCCGTACCAGAGTTCGTGGCAGTTGGCACAGGACACGGTTCGTTGCACAGTTCGTCGGAGTTGGCACAGGACACGGTTCGTTGAACATTCGTGACCACAGCTCGTTGCAGTTGGCAGTTGGCACTTGGTTTTGGTTGCTTCGTGCAGCCCTGCGGTGGACCGTTGGAGCAAAGGAGCTCGTGGTGTGTGTGGGCCGTTGGACCGACGAGGCCTGGTGGCGCTTGGAGGCGGACGCAGAGGGCCGTGGAACTTGGAGCGAGGTGTGCGATCGGGCCGAAAGGAGCGGTGTTGGACGGCAGCCACAAAGACGACGAAAGACCAGATAAGCCCGAATCCGCGTACATTTTGAACGACGTGACGTGTTCTTTTCGTAATTAATCTCCCTCGTTTTGTGTTTGATATCAGTCGTGTGGGGACGTCCCGATTTAGTTATTAGTATTACCGGCGCGTGTTTTTTTCACTGTTATTACTTTTCAATAATAAATCCTTATATTATTTTCTGTACATATTTGAACGCAGTTTCCTGGGTGTTTCATTTTAATAGATAAGGCTGTGGAGCTCGTTGCGTCTGGCCTCCCGCGCGTTTAACTTTGTGTTGAGCTTGAATCCGCCATTGAGTTTTCGCCTCGGGAGTGTAAAGTCTTGCAATCGGTCATCCGTGTTACCCTACGGTGTTCACCAAGGGTAGTCACGCGACAAGTGGTGTCAGGAGTGGGATTTGAACCCGTCGGACAAATTTTTTGTCCGCGGCGAGACATCGACACGGTCGGACAAATTTTTTTGTCCGCGGGGAGACATCGACACGGTCGGGCGTACATTGCGCCCGACGTTCGAACGCAAAATTTTTATAGTCGAGGCGGAGAAATTTAATAATCAATCGGGCAAACGGAGCGCGATATCGCGTCTTCGTCAAATTTAAATTGTTTCAGGAATTATTAAAATAAATACGCGCGCGGGAAACAATCTTCCGGAAAGCGGATGTCGGAAATTGATGAGATGGAAGTACGCAGCGAGGCCTCCGTCAGCGTCGGGAGTGAGCCGGAAATAGGGGAATTAGATGCAGAGGTGAGCCTTGGAACCTCCCTCGTCCCGAGCACCAACTTATCCCCCTCCCCCACCGGGGAGTCGGGAGCAGTAGGAACGGCCCCGACAACCGACCAGATGTTGGGTCAATTGCTTCGAAAAATTGACGGGCTGGAAAATAAAATGAGTAAGGAATGGAGGGAAGGAATGAAGGAAATGAGTGATCGATTGAGTATTAAAATTAATGGGCTGGCAAATAAAATGGGGGCACAGGAGAAGCCAAAGGTGGCAAAAATTGAATCGGAACGGGGGGAAGCTAGATTGGGAACAGGAGAGAGTACGGCCCATGCAGATGTGCACGGGGCTCAGGAGCCGGGAATGGCAAAATTGGGAATTGCACAGGGAATGGCAATTGAAGTAAATGGGGAGACCGCAGGTCCACAGGTGGATGGGGAATGTCCACAGGTGGATGGGGAATGTCCACAGGTGGATGGGGAATGTGTACAGGTAGAGGGGGAATGCCTGCAGGTAAACGTGGAGAGTCCACAGGTGAGCGGGGAAGGAAATTTGGAATGTGAGAGTTGTAATGGGGAATGTTTCCCACATTCTGGCCTGGTTGTTTATCGGGACCGTGTGGATGTCACAACACCCCAACCGGGGGATGAATTTGGAATTGTGCAGCACCAGGGCGGTGGTGCGGAGCAAGAGGGGGTAGAGTTTTTGGGGGTCCATGCGATAGAGCCGGACCGGGTATTTATTGGGGATATTGATCAAAGCCTGGCGGGGCCAGGAATGATTTCTAATGATGAGGATGAGTTGATCCAGCGGCTGGAGACCTGTGACAGTCCCATGGAGGTAGAGCTTGTTCAGGCCCAAAGGAGTCTGGGGGAAGAGGTGAGTTGGTCCAAGGAGGTGGTTGGAATGACCGAGGGGACGCTCACTGTACACTGCTATTTGGAAACAGAGGCTCCAAAATTGGACAACCAGTTGGGGGAGTGTGTTGGCTCCGGGCTGGATTTGGATCTTGGAGGATCGGGAGATAGAGCCTCTGGAGATTTGGTCCCTGTAGGGAATTTGGATCAACTGCAGGGAGGGGCAGAACAACCGGTGGTAGAGGTTGTTCCCTGCAGCTGCGGAATGGCAGTGGGAATGAAAATTTGTAAAATAAAATTACAATGGGAAATTGATTTGGAGCAGCCATGGTTTGGATTGGTCCCCGGGCTGCGGGATCTGGATATGGAGAGGTCATGGGTGATGGCCTCGGGCAAAAGTTGCCCCTTTCAAAATTTGGGTATGCCAGCCAGCTGGGGGGCTGTGATGGCGAGATTTGGACGTGGGGTCCAGCCTTGGGTGTCGAGGTACGACCTGGGTCCCACGGGGGGTCTGGTGGAGTGTGGCGTCCCTTGTCCGTCGGGGCGCCGTCCGAGCTGGTGGCTCGGGCCGGCAGGGTCACCGGACCCTGGTGGGGGTTAAGACCTCCAGGGAGGTCCGAGGTGGTTTCTCAAGCCTGGGATGGCAAATATTGAGGACCACTAGGGGGAGGTGTTGTGGGTCGCGCTTTGGTGGTGGCACCGCAGATGGCCAGGTTGGGACTGATGTGGTGACCACCCGGGCATGCGGCCTGACACCCTCTCCCTGAGACTTTGGGACAACTGGCATGTGATGACCTGCCATGCCGTGTGGTCGATGGACGCGGGTCAAACCGAATGGACAGGGATGGAGATAGCCTGCCGGACAACCATTGGGGCATCTGTGGAACGTGATGGTGTGAGTGACCTTCCACAGATGCTCCGTTATGATTTATGGACTCTCGGGTTGGGAAGAGAGCCATGGGGATGTGAATCGGGAGATGTGTAACGCGCCGAGCATATGGGCCATGCTCGGCTGGCATGTGTATGGCAAAGCATCCTTCTTTGGTGAGGTGAGTGAAATGTGACAAATGGTTGGCATGGGTAATCTGTGGGTTAGATGCAAATTTAAGGGTGGATTGTGAAATGCCATGGTGGACACTGTATAGTGACGCCATTATTGATCCAGGTGTGTAGACCAAAGTGTTGGAGGCTGTGATGAAATTAATAGGGTAGCAAGGCACAGCTTTCAACTGGTTGCGGGGGCAACTGTGCTGATATTTGGGACGCGGGATGATGGGGATGTAGTTGTGTAGCCTGAGGGTCAACGTGGTGCTGTGCGTGTCCGAGGTGTGTGGACCATGTCTTCTGGGTGGGTCTCCTGGTGGAGCATGGCTGTTGACTGGACCTTGGTGTGGTCAAGTGTGGGTGAGCACTGGGGGGGCTGCAGTTTTGTAGTCGGACTGGGGGATGATGGGGAGGTGCAGGGGACGTGGCTGTAGGGATGCCACGCACTGCGACCGTGCCCCCCAGGGCCGAGGTTGTGTGTGCGGTAGTGTGTGTTTTGGCAGCAAGTGCTCACCACATTGGCCAGCTGGGGCTGCTGCAGCTGTGTTCCTCGCAGGGGGGCCGAAGGATGGATGGTGGGTCGCACCCTTATGGACACTCATGGGCCATGTTGGCGTTTTGACTGCTCACCTTGTCCCGGTGACCCTTGCACGGTAGAGGTGCAGAGCTGTCGTGGCCACAGGTAGTTGTGTAGTGATGATCACCGTTGGATGCGGATCCACATACCTGCCAGTGTAGTGGGGACAAAAGAGAAATTTGGAAGTATTTGGTAGGCCCAATGTGAAATTTTGGGATTGTGAAGGGTGGATGACGCTCTTGGACCTGACCAACCTGTAACTACCTGCACTTGAGGTGAGTGTTTTGAGGAGTACTGTCCCAGGCTTCAGGATTTGCTTTGGGAAATTGGGGACATGTAATTTGGAGTTGGGAGGTGAGAGCGAGTGATGACATGGCCGGTGAGGGGATGGAATGGGAGCCACAGTGTCTTGTGGGTGGCGTATGTTTTTGTATTGTGGTTAGGTGTTTTGATGTGGTCGTGAGAGTGGAACCTGGAGAGTGTGTGATGATTATTGGAGATAATGAGGGGTGATAATTGTGCTTTTGGAAATGTGCTTCTGGGAAGATGTGATGGTTTAAATGTGAACTGGGGGAATTTCACATGTAGCAGGCCATGGCAAGCCTTGTAACACCTTTTACACCATCTATGGAATTGTACTGAATTGTGCTGAGTTGTGTGGAGAATTGAATGGCAGTGGGGGAGGAAGTGTGTTTTGGGGTCTTGTGGGTGGGGACGGTGTGTGTGTCCGCAGGTACAGAGCAAGCTCTGAGGAGCGATGCCTGCGGGCCCCCCTCTGCGGCAATTACCCCTGGCAGCCGGTGGTAACTGGAAATTGGAGCTCGTCGGTGGAGGGTCTGGTTGGGCGCCGCGGGGTGAGGAAGTCCCCCGGTGACCCGTGTTGCTGCGCGAAAGCAGGAGGCAAAGGAGCCTGGTGTGTGTGGAGACCCTCACCGGCGAGGTAACGGCGGAAAGGGGCTGTTGGGCTGTCACGGGGCCAAGAGGTAAAGGGGGGGGGGGGCAATGAATTTGTAAGTCGGTTGACTTGTTTTTGGGACTGCGGGCACCACAGCCTGATGCGCCCCCACCATCTTTTTGTGCGGTACCTCCCCGCTGCCTAGTTGAGGAATGCACACACACGTGAATGACATCAATGCCATGGTCCTGCAGGGGGTGTATTGGGAATAAGTGCTTTGTTGATTTTTGCAATGCCTTGATGACCTATGGAATGAGAATGAGTGGTTAAGGGGTCTGTGTAGCATGAATGTGGGCGAAATCCACCGAGCCGTGTCACTCACCTGTAACATCTGGACAGGGCCCGAGGAAATTTAGGGGGATGCATTGGGGATGGCCCCGCAGGTAAGGTTGAGTCTTGTGGCATCCACCGGGGGACGCGGTCTGTAGACCGGGGTATGTACAAAGGTTAGAGTTTTGAGTTTTGGAAAGATGGTTAAGTTTTGTGGTTAAGTTAGTGTTGTGTGTTGTTGTTTCCTCCCTCCACAGGAACAACGAAGAAGATGTACATACTTGCATGATGGTTAAGGGGTTCAGCATGTTAAGGAAGTGTAGGTAGGTAGTCCGACTCACTTCCCACAGCCCTTCCTGATTTATTTCATAGGTTAATTAAGTGTGTGACAGTAAGTGTTAAGGCTGGAATGGTAGCCCTGCGGTGAACCTTGCAGGAGCTACGGTTCCAGGGGGGGGGCTGTGTTATGAATTTGGTAATGCAACATCTAGAGCTAGGTAGATCTGAATAGGTAGGTATTCGGCTGTCGTGACAGGGACTCTACATGTAATAAGTTATTGATGTTCAGGCGGTTGTCGGGGTAAGATGTATGAGTGTGGATCTACCTGGAGATTCGAGTGTTAAATAGTGAGGGATTAAAGGTAACGCCCCTGTGAGTCTCACCTAGTAGTCAAACCTTTGTCCATTATGGCACTGCAAACCACATAAACATTAGTTAGGTCCTTAGCGCAACATTAAATAATCCCCTTTCCCTGACAAGGACTTCGTATTAAATTGGCAGGAAACCAGGTCAAAAACACCGCCATAATTGGCCGCCACCGTGTACACCTCAAAAGGCCTACAAACCTGGCCGGCACGTGTTATGCCAGGACCGCGGGGTCACGGACGGGAGATGTCAGGAGTCGCATGCCGCAGAGGGCGTGACCTGGGCGAGTTGGGAGGCTTTGATTGGCTGAGGAGTGCGCCAATGTGACGTCATCGGCCACCAATATAGGCGACGGTCGGACGCCATTTCAACAGACACGGACACACACGTCGATGAGCGATCAAGTCGGAAGTTCGAGTGGAGTCCAGAGTTGAGAGAGTTGAGTCGCAGAGTTCGTTGTTACAGTTCCGTACCAGAGTTCGTGGCAGTTGGCACAGGACACGGTTCGTTGCACAGTTCGTCGGAGTTGGCACAGGACACGGTTCGTTGAACATTCGTGACCACAGCTCGTTGCAGTTGGCAGTTGGCACTTGGTTTTGGTTGCTTCGTGCAGCCCTGCGGTGGACCGTTGGAGCAAAGGAGCTCGTGGTGTGTGTGGGCCGTTGGACCGACGAGGCCTGGTGGCGCTTGGAGGCGGACGCAGAGGGCCGTGGAACTTGGAGCGAGGTGTGCGATCGGGCCGAAAGGAGCGGTGTTGGACGGCAGCCACAAAGACGACGAAAGACCAGATAAGCCCGAATCCGCGTACATTTTGAACGACGTGACGTGTTCTTTTCGTAATTAATCTCCCTCGTTTTGTGTTTGATATCAGTCGTGTGGGGACGTCCCGATTTAGTTATTAGTATTACCGGCGCGTGTTTTTTTCACTGTTATTACTTTTCAATAATAAATCCTTATATTATTTTCTGTACATATTTGAACGCAGTTTCCTGGGTGTTTCATTTTAATAGATAAGGCTGTGGAGCTCGTTGCGTCTGGCCTCCCGCGCGTTTAACTTTGTGTTGAGCTTGAATCCGCCATTGAGTTTTCGCCTCGGGAGTGTAAAGTCTCGCAATCGGTCATCCGTGTTACCCTACGGTGTTCACCAAGGGTAGTCACGCGACAATACATATATATATATATATATATATATATATATGTATGTATGTATGTATGTATGTATATATATATGTATATATATATGTATGTATATATATATATATATATATATATATATATATATATATATATATATATATATATATATATATATATATATATATATATATATATATGCTATTTAATGGAGAAGCAGGGGGCTGAAAACGGCCATATTTTTCATATTTTTCAAGGTACCCAAACCAGGAAGACATTTTCCAACTCGGTTCCAACTGATGCCCAACCCATACATGATGAGAAAATGCTTCTTTCTACCCTCTATCCCCTGGCAATGTAAAGACGTGGCCAAAAATATTGGCACCATTGCACCTTTTTCAAATAATGCACCATTTCTTCCAGAAAATTGTTGAATTAAAAATATATTTTGGTATCCACATATGTATTTCTTTGGTTTGCAGTGGAACAAAACAAAAACAGCTGAAAAAATTACTAAATCTCAGCATATTCCACACAGACATCCTAAAATGGCCCGGACAATATTATTGGTACCTTTTAGAAGTTGTTAGAAATAATTAGATTTCAAGCAGGTGATTCTCCTTTACTTTGGAATTGAACTCACCTGAAGTGAGTTGCAGGTGCTTGTAATATAAAAATCACTCATTCAACCAGTTTGAATATAGAAAACGAGTCATTCTGCTGTTTTGTGTCGCTGTGTGTACCGCAATGAGAATGGAGAAAAGAAAGAAAACCAGAGAATTGTCTGAGGAGGTCAGACACAACATTGTAGCCAAGCATGGACAATCTCAAGGCGACAAGTCCATCTCCAGAGACCTTGACGTTCCTGTGTCCACCATACACAATGTTATCAGGAAGTTTAAGACGCATGGCACTGTAGCCAACCTCCCTGGACGTGGCAGCAAGAGAAAACTTGATTGAAGATTGCAGCGAATGATTATTCGAATGGTGGAGAAAGCACCTCGATCAACTGCCAAACAGATTCAAGCTGACCTTCAGGCACAAGGTACGACAGTTTCCACTTGCACCATCTGTCGCCAACTTAATGAAAGGGGGTTCTATGGTAGGAGACCCAGAAGGACCCACTGCTGAGAAAGCCTGACTGGAATTTGCCAAAACACAGCTGAACAAGCAAAAATCTTTCTGGGAGAATGTCCTGTGGACAGATGAGACCAAATTAGAGGTTTTTGGTGAACCACATCATCTCTATGTTTACCGAAAACAAAATGAAGCCTTCAAAGAAAAGAACACCTTCCCCACAGTCAAAGATAGAGCAGGTTCAGTGATGTTTTGGGGTTGCTGTGCTGCCTCTGGCACTGGGTACCTTGAATGTGTGCATGGCATCATGAAATCAGGAGATTACCAAGGCATGTTGGAGCGCAATGTTGAACCCAGTGTCAGAAAGCTGGGTCTCTGTCGAAGGTCATGGGTCTTGCAGCAGGACAATGACCCCAAACACACTTCAAAAAGCACCCAGGATGGTTCAAGACAAAACGCTGGACTGTTCTGAAGTGGCCAACAATGGGTCCAGATCTAAATCCCATTGAACACCTGAGGGAGATCTGAAAACAGCAGTTGGGAGAAGGCACCCTTCAAATCTGGGAGAACTGGAGCAGTTTGCACAAGAAGAGTGGGACAAACTGCCAGTAGAGAGGTGTAGGAAGCTCATTCATGGCTATCAGAAGTGCTTGACTACAGTTATTTTGTCCAAAGTCTGTGCTACCAAATATTAATTCAAGGGTATCAATAATTTTGTCAATGCCATTTCTTTTTATTTTCTGATTTAAAAGGAAACAAGTACACATACATTCAAAGTACACCGCCCCCATGCCAAATAATTAAATATCCTACAGCGCGGCATTGCCGGGGCGCCTTCGGCGCCCGGCAATACCGCAGTGCAGCTCATAGAGGTTGCATTGGGAGGGATAAGGTGTACACTAATTGATTGATTAATTGTATAATTAAAATCAATAAAAGATTATCACAAAATATTTTCTGAATCAATTGGCTAATAGCATAACTAAACCACTAGTGCTTCATACAAAGATGTATCTTTTAGAAATTTAATTAAATAACTCATTAAGAAAAAATTAAATAACTAATTGAATTATCAATAATTAATTAATAATAATAATAATAATAATGCATTTATTTTATATAGCGCTTTTCAGGAAGCCCAAAGACGCTTTGACAGAGTGCAAAACATAACGCATAGCAAAACATAAAGACAATTGCAAAAAAAGAAGAATCAATAGGGAAATATTCAAAGCACAAAGGAGGGAGAAGGAGAGGAGATAGTCAGGGGTTAGATGCTGTGGGTTAAATGTTGAATGCAGTGTTGAACAGGTGGGTCTTGAGTGATGTTTTGAATGTGGTGAGTGAGGAGGAGTCTCTGATGGTGTGAGGTAGCGAGTTCCAGAGGGTGGGAGCAGCGATGGAGAAGGCCCTGTCCCCCCAGGATCTAAATTTGGTCCGGATGGGGGGGGTCAGGAGGTTGGTACCAGCAGAGCGGAGGTTGCGGGTGGGAGTGTGTCTGGAGAGGAGGTCAGCCAGGTAGGATGGGGCCAGGTTATGGAGGGCTTTGTAGGTCAAGAGGAGGATTTTGTACTGGATTCTCTGGGAGATGGGGAGCCAGTGAAGCTTGTAAAGGACGGGGGTGATGTGGTCACGGGTCCGGGAATGGGTGAGTAGACGGGCAGCGGAGTTCTGAATGTATTGGAGTTTATTGGTGATTGTTGAGGGTGAACCATAAAGGAGGCTATTGCAGTAGTCCAGACGGGAAGTGATGAAGGCGTGGATGAGGGTTTCTGCAGCCACAGAGGAGAGGGATGGACGGAGACGGGCGATGTTTTTCAGGTGGAAGAAGGCTGTCTTTGTGATCTGTTTAGTGTATTTGTCGAAGGAGAGGGTTTGGTCAAAGATGATGCCAAGATTCCGGATGTGAGGGGAGGTGGACACTGGGAAACCGTCGATGTTGAGGGCAAAGTTATGGGTGGACTTGGTGAGCGTTTTTGGGCCAATGATGATTATTTCAGATTTATCACAGTTAAGTTTGAGGAAGTTGATTTGAAGCCAGGATTTTATTTCAGTGATGCAGTTTGTCAGGATAGAGTGGGTGGCGGTGGAGATGGACTTGGTGGAGATGAAAAGCTGGATGTCATCGGCGAAGCAGTGGAATTGGAGACCATGACGGCGGATTAAGTGACCGAGGGGGGACAGGTAAAGGATAAAGAGGAGGGGGCCAAGAACTGAACCTTGGGGGACACCTTGGGGGAGGGGAGCAGTGGGGGATTTGCAGTTATTGATGGAGATGAACTGACGTCTGTCAGAGAGGTATGATTTAATCCAAGAGAGGGCAGTGCCGGTAATGTTAAAGGTGGTTTCAAGTCGGGTGAGGAGGATGGTGTGATCGATGGTGTCAAAGGCAGCGCTGAGGTCGAGGAGGATGAGAATGTTGAGGTTGCCAGCATCAGAGGAGAGGAGAAGGTCGTTGGTGATTTTGAGGAGAGCAGTTTCAGTACTGTGGTTGGACCGGAATCCGGATTGGAATGTTTCATACAGGTTATTGGCAGAGAGGTGATGCTTGAGTTGAGTGGCTACAGCGCGTTCCAAAACCTTTGACAGAAAGGGTAGGTTGGAGATGGGTCTGAAGTTATTTAGGGTGTCAGGGTTTAGTCCAGGTTTTTTCAGAATGGGGGTAACAGCAGCAATTTTGAGGGATGGTGGGACGATGCCTGTAGACAGGGAGGAGTTTATTGTTGCAATGATAAGTGGAGAAAGAGCAGGAAGGGAGGCCTTGACAAAGCTGGAGGGGATGGGGTCAAGAGTGCAGGTGGCAGTTTTCATTCCGATGAGGAGTTCAGAGAGGTCAGTAGGGGAGACTGGGGAGAATTGAGACAGGGGATGGCAGGATAAGGGGGGGCAGGTGGTTTGAGGGGGAGCGGGTGCGGCGGTGGTCAAGCTGTTGTAGATGTTTTCAATTTTGCGTTGGAAGAATGAAAGGAAGGAGATGCAGTTGTCTATTGTGAATGACTGGGTGGTGGTGTTCAGGGGGCTGAGGAGTTTGTTTATTGTAGAGAAGAGTGCTTTTGGGTTTCCGGAGCCAGAGTGGATAATTTGAGAGTAGTAGGCGGAGCGGGCGCGGGAGAGGGCATCTTTATAGTGTTGTATGTGGTCCTTGTAGGCCTGGGAGTGAACTGTGAGACCTGTTTTATTGCGGAGTCTTTCAAGTTGGCGAGCACGAGTTTTCATTAGGCGGAGCTCAGGGGTAAACCAGGGAGCAGAATGGGTGAAAGAAACTGTTTTGGTTTTTATAGGCGCAATTTGGTCAAGGCAGGAAGAGAGAGTGTGGTTGTAGTAGTCAGTGAGGTCAGAAGGGGTGTGGAGGTCAACGAAGGGAGAAGTGGACATTTTTTCAGAGAGGGTCGATGAGAATGAGGCAGGTGAAAAAGCGTTTAGCTTACGGAAGTTGATAGTGCGATAATGCCTTGGTGCTGGGGTGGGGATGTTGATGGTCAGAGTGATGGCTAGGTGGTCAGAGAGAGTGAGGTCGGAGCCAGAGAGATGGTGCAAAATTAGTCCAGTAGAGCAGACAAGGTCCAAAATGTGACCACGGTTATGGGTAGGAAAGTTGACATGTTGAGTGAGGTTAAAGCAGGTGAGTAAATCAGTGAAGTCAGTGGTTATTGTGGAGTCAGTGGAGTCCATGTGGATATTGAAATCACCAAGGAGGAGGATTGAGGGGGAGAGGGAACATAGCTGGGTCAGAAAGTAGGAGAAGTCAGACAGGAATGATGGGTGTGGTTTGGGAGGGCGGTAGACAACAGCCATGACTGACTGTGTGTGACCAGAGAGTTTAAAAGCCAGGTGTTCAAATGATGGAGCAGATGAGATGGAGATGAGGTTGGTCTTGATGTCTTGTCGGTGAATAACGGCAATTCCACCACCTCGGCCCTCCGAGCGTGGTTTATTGATGTAAGAATATCCATTGGGTGTGGTGAGGTTGAGCGTGTAGTAGTCCAGTGGTTGTTGCCAGGTCTCAGTGAGACAGAGAAAGTCCAGTTTATTTTCCAGGATGTAGTCGTTCAGGATGAGGCATTTGTTGTTGAGGGACCGGGTATTGAACAGGGTGAGCTTGATGTTGTTTTGTACGGCGGGTATGAATCCAGGTGATTTGGCCAGGGTTCGCAGACAGGAGGTGCGATTTTGTGCGTTGTTGTGACCAGGTGTGTTGGGACGATGAGTGGGAGTGCGCTGAGCCGACCAGAGGATGGGGATGGAGTGACCTGATTGTAAATAAACAAACTTACGACCGGAGCCACGGTGAATGTACCTGGGTCGACGCAGGAGTCCATTCGATCTGATTGCAGAGATGCATGATGGGGTGGAGCGGGTTTTAAGCAGGAGAAGCCTTGCGGCAGAGTACCGCAGAGCCATGCCAGCAGGAGCGAAGGCAAAGCGAGCACGCGGCCAAGGGTGAGGAGGCGAAACAATCGACACAACCAACGGGAGTGGGCCCGAGGAAACAGCGATGGAGCCGAGCAGGTGAAGCCCGGAGCAGCAGAGCAGAGCCGGGACCGCGCAGAGGAAGACTCAATGGCCATAAATCCGCCACGACCACCAGGAAAGCAAGACACGGACAATGGTCCAGTCAGAGAAGCGGCGAGCAAACGACGCCAGCGTCCTCTCACGACCGGACCGGAAAACGGAAGTGATATATCATTGTACAACATTTCTCATTAATAACTTGATAACTCCTTAACCCGGGTACGAGTACCTTATTGGCATGTCCAAATTAATCGATTAATCAATAAATAATTAATCGATTAAATGATTAATCAATAAATCAAAAATATCCTTGATAGCCACATCCCTTGGTCACAGTCATGTCCAAATGTTAGCTTCCCAGCTCAAAAGGTGCCTGAGATATTGGCCAAATGAGAAAGAAAATAAATAAATGATTAATAATGAAAATAAATAAATAATAATCATAAAAAAATTAAATTATTAATCAATTCGGTCAGAGAACACATAAACCACCACCATTTCATCAGAATCTGTAACTAAAAAAAAAAATTTTTTTTGTCATTAATCGAATAATTAAATAATTAATCGATTAAGTGATTAATTAATAAATCAAAAATAGTGTTTGCAGCCAAATCACCTGGTCATTGGCATGTCCAAATATCAGCTTCCTAACTCAAAAGGTGCCTGAGTTAATGGTCAGAAGAGAAAGGAAATTTAATTAATTAAATAAGTACTTTTTTATTTTATTTAATTAATTATTAATTTAAAATTAATTAATTAAATAAGTACTTAATTAATCGCTAATAATTAAATAACTCCTCAATTAATTGATTATTCAAAAAACAAAAAATACCGTTTTTGACAAAGGACTTGCTCACTACTGTGCCGAAATTTCAGCTTCCTAGCTCAAAGGATGGCTGAGATATCGCCCGGACAAACAAACAAGAAAGCAAGAAAACAAGAAAACAAACAAGTACAGATACATTCAAAGTACACCGCCCCATGCCAAATAATTAAATATGCTGCAGCGCGGCATTGCCGGGGCGCCTCCGGCGCCCGGCAATACCGCAGTGCAGCTCATTGAGGCTGCATTGGGAGGGAGAGGTGTACACTAATTGATTGATTAATTGTATAATTAAAATCAATAAAAGATTATCACAAAATATTTTCATAATCAATTGGCTAATCGCATAACTAAACCACTAGTGCTTCATCCGAAGATGTATCTTTTAGAAATTTAATTAAATAAGTCATTTATAAAAAATTAAATAATTAATTGATTACTCAATAAATAATTAATCGATTAATCAATAAATAATTAATAGATGAAATGATTAATCAATAATTCAAAAATATCCTTGATAGCCACATCACTTGGTCACTCATGTCCAAATATTAGCTTCCCAGCTCAAAAGGTGCCTGAGATATTGGCCAAATGAGAAAGAAAATAAATAAATGATTAATAATGAAAATAAATAAATAATAATCATAAAAAAATTAAATTATTAATCAATTTGGTCAGAGAACACATAAACTTACCACTATTTCATCAGAATCTGTAACTTTAAAAAAAAAAATTTTTTTGTCATTAATCCAATAATTAAATAATTAATCGATTAATTGATTAATTAATAAATCAAAAATATCCTTTGCAGCCAAATCACCTGGTCATTGGCATGTCCAAATATCAGCTTCCTAACTCAAAAGGTGCCTGAGTTAATGGTCAGAAGAGAAAGGAAATTTGATTAATTAAATAAGTACTTAATTAATCGCTAATAATTAAATAACTCCTCAATTTATTGATTAATCAAAAAAAAAAAATACCGTTTTTGAAAAAGGACTTGCTCACTATTGTGCCGAAATTGCAGCTTCCTAGCTCAAAGGATGGCTGAGATATCGCCCGGACAACCAAACAAACAAGAAAGCAAGAAAACAAGAAACCAAGAAAACAAACAAACAACCAGAGTGAAAACTGAGTACTCTCTTTCAGCGTGCGTCACTGCCGAGCCCCCTTCGGTGCCCGGCAATGACGATTTGCAATGCCTGGAGATGGCATAGGAAAGGAGCGGTGTACAACAACCAGAGTGAAAACTGAGTACTCTCTTTCAGCGTGCGTCACTGCCGAGCCCCCTTCGGTGCCCGGCAATGACGATTTGCAATGCCTGGAGATGGCATAGGAAAGGAGCGGTGTACAACAACCAGAGTGAAAACTGAGTACTCCCTTTCAGCGTGTGTCACTGCCGAGCCCCCTTCGGTGCCCGGCAATGACGATTTGCAATGCCTGGAGATGGCATAGGAAAGGAGCGGTGTACAACAACCAGAGTGAAAACTGAGTACTCCCTTTCAGCGTGCGTCACTGCCGAGCCCCCTTCGGTGCCCGGCAATGACGATTTGCAATGCCTGGAGATGGCATAGGAAAGGAGCGGTGTACAACAACCAGAGTGAAAACTGAGTACTCTCTTTCAGCGTGCGTCACTGCCGAGCCCCCTTCGGTGCCCGGCAATGACGATTTGCAATGCCTGGAGATGGCATAGGAAAGATGCGGTGTTCAACAACCAGAGTGAAAACTGAGTACTCCCTTTCAGCGTGCGTCACTGCCGAGCCCCCTTCGGTGCCCAGCAATGACGATTTGCAATGCCTGGAGATGGCATAGGAAAGATGCGGTGTACAACAACCAGAGTGAAAACTGAGTACTCCCTTTCAGCGTGCGTCACTGCCGAGCCCCCTTCGGTGCCCGGCAATGACGATTTGCAATGCCTGGAGATGGCATAGGAAAGGTGCGGTGTACAATATTAAGTTCTGAATCAAAAACAAAGGTTTTGTAATATTAACAGTGAAATAAAGAATTGTGGAAACCAAATACTTTTGTCAATTTCAACTTCTTTTTAGCGAAAATTGTGAGTTATTTGAAAAAAGTGCAAGGGTGCCAATATTTTTGGCCACGGCTGTATGTGCTGGATTATGAATAATGAGTAGGGAATATGGTTCGAACTATATCAGCTAACTATTCATACACCATGTGCACCCATCAGTATTAAATAAGATTGAACACGACTGGTAATGTACAGGTGTCAGTAATCCACATCCATAGGGTAAACTTGGCTAAATAACCGTAAATATGGCCAATTTGCAAGTGCTCCTACGATGTAATTTCTGATGAGAGTTCTTACACAATATATTTTGGAATGTTTCACTAATTTGCAAGTTATTTCAACACTATCGACCTTATAATAAACCAATAAAGATGCCTCAACCCATGTTTGAGCCATCTGCCATTATGAATTAACTTAAAATTCAAATCGACTCAGCAAGTGTTTTGAAAGTGAAGCCTCTAGAAATGATGTATGTTTTTGGTGGAAGTTGTGGTGTCTTCCATCAGGAAGAATCAGAGAACATTTTCCTCCAAGGGGACCATTCCATGCCAGCCTGCAAGGTGAAAGATCCACTACGGCATCAACAGTGCCATTCAACCCTATCTTTATGGTTGCACCAACAGAGCTATCCACTCTGTATACAACTCTCCGGAGGACTATCGCAAACGCATCTTCATGGTGGATGGACCCCCCCAATCCAAGTCGGGGGCCAAATCCTCCCCCATTCTTCCCTGCTGCCCGGATTTTTCTGGGCAGCACGGTCACAGCCAGAGTGGCGATCGATCCCCATGGTCCGGCATTTTCCTTCTTGTCTCTCTCTCTCTCTCTAACTCAGTCGTGGCCCTGACCTCGTGAAGGCGGAGTACACCATCCTGGACGTGGGGGAACTCTGGGTCGCTCCTGCGTGATCGATCAGCTGTCTCGATGCCACGGGCTTGTTCGAGAAAACTGTCCGGGGCTATACAACAACAACTCTCCGGAGGGCAAAACAAACCCAGACTAGACGACTCGGAGGAGATTGTGCGTCCCGTAAGCCATCCGGCCAGTGTACCAGTCCTCGCTGAGGCTCATCTCAGGTGTACTCTACACTTACAGGAATGAACACAGCACAGCAGTTTCTGGATAATAACAAACAGGAACTATATATTGTGTAGTTAAATAACTTTACCATCGACTTGCTGGTTAACGATTTCAGTTCAAGTCGTTTATACCGAAAAATGAGATAAAAATAAATGTAGAAAATGACAAAATAAAAAACAAACGTCACAAAAACGATTCAGCCAGCTTTACAAAAGCCTTTCCAGCGCTGTCTGATCAAAATGAGGACAGTATTGAAGTTCGATGGTGAAAGTACGTATTCCATTGCATCCTCAGTGTTATCTACTTATTACATAAGACTAGAAATGGTGGAATTTCTTTCCTTGCTCCCACACCTCGACCTATCCAGGTGGGTCGTTTTCTCCACCTTATCCATAACTCCCACAGGTATTTTACCCACAATCCTTCCACCTTCCCTTTATCATATCATCATCCGTCAACTTACTCGTCCCTTAATTCCCCCATCCCACTCCCCTCGCGTATGTAATATGTCGACATTAAGTATCGATTTCATGTACATCATACATGTTGATAAAGAAACAGATATTAAATAATTAAATAACGCATCATGTTTCAGTTGGTATCCAATTCGTTTGTGAGAACGAACGTTGTAACGATCTGTGACGTTCGCGACCTTCGATCCGGATCACAGGGCATTCCCGATTTGCGCAAGCGCGAACTTTCCCGGGAACTGGGAAGAAGCGTCAGATGATTTTAATGGAGGTGGACGGCCGATCGAATTGAGATGACGGGACACACCGACTACGGGAGATGCGAATCGCCTCTGCTCGGGAACCGCGAGTTCGCCCCGACCTCCCCGGGACACTCGGGGTGCGCTCAGCGAAGGTCGTCCCCGCATCCGGTCGCCGTCCTGGGCGGAGGGGACTTCGCGCGCTCGCTCGCCAGACGCCTCCTCACGGCCGGTCACCCCGTGGTGGTCGGGAGCCGGCTGCCGAGCGCCGCCGCGGCCTTGTTCCCGCCTCAAGTCGAGGTGACCACGCGAGAGGGGGCGGCGGGCGGCACGGCTCACCTGGTGCTCGTGGCGGTGCCCCGTGAGCATTTCAACACGTTGCTCCCGCTGGCGGACTCGCTGCGCGGAAAGGTGGTGGTCGACGTGAGCAACCGGGACCGCCGCGGGGCTACCGGGCCGAGCAACGCGGAAATGCTGGCAGAGATTCTACCTGAGGCGCGGGTCGTCAAGGCCTTCAACACCCTCTCTGCCTGGTCCCTCCAGCACGGACCACGTGACGCCAGCAGACACGTGAGATCCTGTGGGGTTCGCGCGGGAAGCGACGGCCTGGTTCTTACACCGCATATGTTTTTTGCTTCGGGATCCGGGAGGGAAAGGTGCACTTTGGGGGACGAAGTGAGTGAGTGACCGATGGGCCAAACAAGACCTGCAACCGGTCGACAAACGTCACAAGCCGCGCTAACCGACGGCGTGAATGGAGACTCCGATACGTAAATGATTTATAAATATGCTGAAATTAGAAATTAATAATCCTGCAATATATTAATGTTCAAACTTAATGAAAAAAAAGAATTATGTTATCAATTTGTTACCTGGAAATCTGCACTGCAAGATAAAATGAACTAAGTGACCAATAACTCGCAGTGTGCCTGTGACGTCACTACGTTTGCGATCCGCCATCTTGGAGTACAACACCCCGTCCTTACCACCATCTTAACGCTCATCTCCTTTACTCCCAGGCTATGGCCCTTTGTCCTATCACTGTTTGAATATTTCTTCTGCACTTATTTTGTCTCTACCCTTCATTATCTTAAACATCGATATCATATATCCTCATACAGCACCGGATTTATGAAGGTGCAGGCCACAGGGCACACGTGAGTGGTGGTGCCCCTTTCTGCCACCAACGATGAAGTAAAGCAGTGGTTTTCAACCTCTTTCACTGATGGCATCCTTAACTCATATCTTAAGATGTGGCACCCCTATTCAATTTTATATTTGTATTGTTGCCTTAAGAACATTATTTGTATAGTTGCCTTATGAATTCCACAAGTTAAATTATTGGATAAAATACATACTTTCAGAAGTGTTTTTGCAGGCTTTTATTACCACTAATGGATTCCAGACACAAACACAACTGAAGATAGGTGGGTCCGCCCACCAATTTACTAATACATAGTCTGTCTGTCCTTCCGTCCAAACATCCAATCAAAAACCACAGTTCCGCTAATTAGTCATGGCAATAATCCTGGATAAGCCTTTGGGTGGTGGAGGTCCCAATGCATGTGTTGGGTGATGGAGGTCCCAGGGCATGTGTTGCGTTGCGTGGTGGAGGCCCCGAGGCACTTGCCCCTGTTGCCCTTGTGTAAATCCATCTCTGCCATCGTAACCGCCTCCTCTCTAATGTATAAAGTCGTCAGAGAGCTAATCCGATCATCTGTTCAGACAAATACTAGAGATGTCGTGTGATCCCCTTCCCTGCCCCACTGCAGCAACTTCCCTATCAGGATAGCCTTGGAGAGTTTGAATGAAGTCCAAAATATTATTGGGGGCCCACGGTGGAACTAACTGCCAGTGGCGGATGTAGATGAGTGAGACATGGTGCCACTCGTCTCAATTTCCTGGCTTCACGTTCCATCATGATGAACTCATTCTTGAACAGATTGATCGTCAGGGCATATATGGCCTTAGCCATCCATCAAGCAAGATGATATGATATTCACCAGGAGAGGGGGAGGGCAAAAGGAAACTTTGGCAATTGTTCCCCTATTTAGACTCCACAGCCCCCATTCTAAACTCAAACAACCTTTCGACTCCACAGACCTTTTAGAGTTTAGACCTTTAATTTATTTTCTTTTTTTAAAATCTTTGTCACTATCAAAGGCCTCCTTTCTCTCCATAAGTCCCAAACAACACAGATGTGCTTTCACAAATATTCCTTACACCTGATATTTATTTTCCTTTCCCTCAGAGGAATCCCTATCAGCCTTTTCAGCATCTGTATCTCCATTGTCTGCAGCACTCTCTATTTCCTTCCTTTCTCAAGGCCCTTGCCTCATTCCATATAAGAGAACTGATATTACTCCCGTTTTGTAAAATTGTTGCTCTTAGCCGAGCCAGAATTCGATCATAGCCCATGCAAGAGACATCACTCTCACTGTTACACACACACACACACACACACACACACACACACACACACACACACACACACACACACACACACCTATTAGAACAGAATCTAGGTGAGGCTAACTTGATTAATATCTGAAGGTGCTTTACTGATACTTTACTCACTTGAGTTGGGATCCCACTCCAAAAATAACATGTAGTACTTTCATTGATGGCAGGTGCCCGTGTGCAGCGATTGCATGGAGGCCAAGGCGGAGGTGATGCAGCTTGCACGCACACTCGGTTTTACACCGGTTGATATGGGATCACTTCTATCAGCTCATGAGCTTGAAGAAATACCCCTGCGTTTGTTTCCTGATTGGCGAATGCCAGTTTTGCTATCCCTGGGTTTGGCAACTGGAGCTTACATCTACGCTTTTCTGCAGGACGTCATCCATCCTTTTATTATGAAACAACGCAGCGAGTTCTACCGGTGAGTTTATAAAAACAGGTGCATATTTTGTTTAGCAATACGTGACTTTCGAAATGACATAATCCGACCCAGATTGCTGGTGCGCATGTGCAGAAACTCCTAGTAACGAGTTAAATTGAGGTGGCCTGAACATCTTTTATGCCTCCCAGGTAAGGATTGTAGAATACAACAGGCATTTTAAGGCCATTTTCCCTGCTAGAGTGAGGGTTAGCCTTGCGGTCCCCATGACAATCTTCTCCATTTTGCCCTATTTTCTGCATCTCCCCTTGTTAACCCCCTTGCCCGCATTTCTTCTTCCACCATCTTTAGCCAAGTCTTTCTCGGTCTTCCCCGTCCTCTACTTCCTTCTACATTCATTTCCATCACTCTTCTCAACCAGTCACTTTCATCCTTCCTCAACACATGACCAAACCATCTCAACCTGTTTCTCTTCACAGCATCCATCACAGGCTCTATTCCCATCATCTTTCGCAATTCATCATTTGTCTTCCTCTCTCTCAACGATACTCCACACATCCACCGAACCATTCGCATTTCCACCCTTTCCAGCCTTCGATGCTGCTCTACGTTCATTACCCATGTCTCGCTCCCATAAATCATAACACTTCTCACACATGCAGCATACACCTTTCCCTTCAGCTTCAACGACACTCCCCTCATCATCAGCACGCCACTCAGTTCCCGAAACTGCTTCCATGCACATCTCACTCTAGCAACCGTTGCAGAGTCTGATCCACCTTCTCCATTCAGCATGTCTCCGAGGTAGCAAAATGTTTTCACACCTTCCAGTTTCACGCCGTCTCCAAGATCCAACTCAACATTTCCTCCATCTGCCGCTCCCTCTGTGCACACCTTACACTTGAATGTAGCTGCCACACTGGTTAATGACCCTAATGTTAAATCCACTACATTTTTGATGAACCCACTCAGCGCACATTGTACATTGAATGGAGTTCACTCCGACACCCTTCCTGCACACAGCACACGGCCACTTCCCAGTTCTTTCCACCTCACCACGTGCTTTACCACTTGCCATCACCTTCCTTTTTCCGATATTCACCTTCAGACCTTTTGTCTCCATACATTCCTTCCACTTGTTCATCTTCTCCTTCAGTCCATCCATACTTTCCGCAATCAACACCAGATCATCTGCATACAACAACTCCCACGGTAAACCCTCCTTTACATTCCGACCCAGCACAGCTACAAATAGTAGTGGACTCAGTACTGACCCCTGATGCACTGCCACCTTCACCTCAAACTTCACCACGGATTGTAGAATGAAATGACTAAAAAGGTTTTAAAGAACCTGGAAGTACTTTTAAACGTACCTGTGAGAAAGGGGTGTACCTCTGCACAACAAAACAGTTGAAGAACTTCTTGATCAACCCGTCCACAAAGCTTATATCTTGCAGTCTGTACTGCAAAAACTCCCGGTGATGTACGCCCATGAATGGTCGGAGATTTGTAGATGGGTTTGTTCTAACTAAACCCTTATGCTTCCTAACACCGATGGGAAGGTCATATCTGGGGCTTATCGATGCACAGGGTACATTTAAACTTCTGTTGTTCATTAGATGGGAAGGTCATACTGGTAAAACTTCTCCTCCTCTTCATAAGGGGTGAGGTCCAATGGTGAGGTGAGGTGCAAGCTCCTGCCCTGCATTGACCATGATACTCCTCCAGTCCCCTCTGTCCTCAGCCAACTCTCTCCACTATCCAGCTACCTTTACCTTACTGATATACCTCTTCACCCAATTCTCCAATCTCAAACGTGGTCTACCTCTTTTCCTCCTACCATGTTCCCTCAACCTATCCGCTCTCTTTGCCATTCTCTCTTCCCCCATCTGCACAGAGGGTGTTTACTATTAATCATTGGCTCCAAGGCTTTTTGGTTGGCTCCAAGGTTTCAAGATAAATTATACTAGATTTTTGCATCTATTGGTAAAAGGACAAATGTGTGTGTGTGTGTGTGTGTGTGTGTGTGTGTGTGTGTGTGTGTGTGTGTGTGTGTGTGTGTGTGTGTGTGTGTGTGTGTGTGTGTGTGTGTGTGTGTGTGTGTGTGTGTTTATGTGTGTGTGTTGAAAGCACGGCCACCGCTAGCTAATTGTATTAACAGCAAATTATAGGAATCTGCGTCCTCTCTGCCACGAATATTTCTCTTATTTGCTATATTTGCTCGAGTCCGATTTGCATTCAGGAACAGAACAATTGTGGCTAACCATCTTGAAATTGCCACTCTTTATTCTAAATGCTGAATATTATGTTTAAAAGTCTGTTTCACTTTCAGAATTTGCACTCGCAACAGCAGGTTAAAGTTCCCTGTGAGTCAAACCGAGTCAGTGTAAACACACAGCGAATGCACAAAAGGCCGCAATTAGCCTTCACATGCCATTTTGAAAATTGTGTATTAATGGGAATGTTGGGCAGTATCATGTATGCTGTGTTATAATTGTATTTTTGGTAAAACGTTCAAGGCTCGTGTATAAGCAAATTTTTTGACAGGTAGTGGCTGGGAGGAAAGCCAGAAGTAAAAATAATTTGCGTGTTCAAATATAGAATACAAATGAGAGGAAGTTGCTAAGAATGTAAGAACTCATGGACCATTTGTCGTGGCATTGTTTTTGGCCAGTATACCGGTGGAACTGGTGAACAAAACCCTGCCTGTGGTGGCCCTTGTGCTGCTCTCGCTGGTGTACCTTCCGGGTGTTCTTGCGGCTGTGCAGCAGCTGAGATACAGAACCAAGCGGCGTCGCTTTGCGCCCTGGTTAGATTCTTGGCTCCGCTCTCGAAAGCAGCTTGGCCTTTTATCTTTCTTCTTTGCTGCTCTGCATGCTATCTACAGCCTTGCTCTACCCTTACGAAGGTCATACCGATACGGACTGCTGAACGAAGCGGTTCATATGGTGTGTGATACTGACTTTTTCCCCACTTAATGGCAATTTGCACTTTATTGTGAATCAAAATCATGTTATGATGATAATTTTTTATATTGTGGTGGAAAGAATATATAATTAAAATAACATTTTAATTTTACAGTTTGTTTTAAAATTTACAACGCTATTCGTTTTTTTCATCGTAGTTGTCTGATAAGTTTTGTTCATTAAACAGCTTAAAGATAATTATCAAACGCTTGATGGAGAGCAGGAAGATAAGTTTTAACAAAATGATATACATTATTATACCAGCCTTTGGTATAAAGTTTGGTTTGAAACTAGATTTTTTTTTATCAACAATAGCTTGTTTAAATAGTGGCACGGACACACATCAAACCATCCATAATGCAAAATATAGCGAGCAGGGCCTGGTCTACTCTGCAACATCACAATTTTAAAGTGTGTGTTGGCCCCCTTCAAGGTCCATTGTGAGATGAAGTATAATTTTGCCTTTATAACGACAGTTGCCTGCAATTGTGACGTCAACTCCTGTATCTTCAGATGCATACGGCTGCCGAAGCAGTTTCTTGACTAGTGGGCACAATCCTGGTTTGGGCGTCGCTCCTACGCAGGACACTCAAATGGCTCATTCATCCCAGTAAGCTGGTACTCATTTCGAGTGAGATGGTGAAATCTTTGCCCATTCTTCACGTGAAAACTGCTCTAGTTCTGCCGAGTTTGATGGGGATCGTCAATGGACTGCAATCTTCGAGTCTCGCCATAAATGTTCAATTGGGTTCGAGTCAGAACTTTCACTGGGCCACTCAAGAACATTTGTTTTATTCTTATTCAGCTACTCCGGTGTGGCTTTATCTTTGTGCTCCGGATCATTGTCCTGCTGAAATGGGAAACTGCTGCCCAGTTTCAGATTCAGGGTTGCACTGTGTCAGAGGAATGCAACCTGGAGAGAAACTCCCACCTCTGTTCTCTTCTTCCTCCTTACTCCTCAGTGCTGTCATGGATTGGGGGGGTGAGGGATTTATCCATATTCTCCCTCCCTCTCCCACCATACCCCAACCTCTGAACAATCCCTGCCCGAGGCCTCCCACCAAACCAAGTCTCTGCCCCAAGGCTTTCCTCCAATTCAACTATTGCCCTCTTCTCCCACAAACCTAACAATATCATAGTTCCACATATTCACACTAAACGAATTTTCATGATTTTGAAAACTCGTTCAAGTCAGACTGAAATGCTCAATGACAAGAACATTGTGCGTATGGTTGATTAAATCACCAGTCTTTGTTGACTTTGTTGACACCAGCATCTGACATTAGCTGAACAGAGCCAGAATGGGGGGAGATTTTAGGAAAGCCATCTATGATATTTTTTATTCCTTTTATCTTCTCCATTTAGTTTGTCTTCACTCATCTACCATATAAAACACAACGCCATTCTGTGTGTTTGTACAAATGTCTGTCCCCCTTCATCTGGGTATGTTTTAAAGGCCAATCTTTTAACACGAATGTGTGTTCAACTACGGTCTATTTTTGAGGATAAAACAAACTCGAAAAAATATTCAATAAAAGAGCAATTATGTCTCTTCTATTGGAATTGTAGATGGTGGCTTTGAAACCGAACCTCAAGGGTGGTGTACAGAAGCGGTTTAAAAAAAAAAAAAACAATAAATACAAAGTGGAAGGAGGTGAAATTCGCTGCACATGATGTGCAACGTGTGCAGAGTAAAACGAGTGTTCATTTACATCTGTATGATGTCTAATAAATAACTAGAACGACACTCAGTAGAGAGCATACCTCCACCTGGTTGGCCATATCACTCAATGCTGAAGAATCACTTTTAAAATTCCACAAGCTGGATCCGGATCAGGTCTTCACCAAAATGGAATCGATTCTTCCTTGTCACACACACAACCTGTCCAACAAGTTTCGTCCAAATCCATCCATAACTTTTTGAGATATCCTGCTATGTATCGTTTTTGGCCCTATCTCCCAATGGTGAAGAATCACTTAAAAATTCGAGTAGCCGGATCCGAATTCGGATCTTCACCAAAATCTAATCATTTAGTCCTTGTCACATACGATACGCTAAATCTCGGACAAATTTCGGCCGAATCCGTTCACAACTTTTTGAGATCGTTTGTTCACAAACGGACAGACAAACAGCTAGACAGGGGTGAAAACATAACCTCCATCCACCTTTGGTGGCAGAGGTAAATATATAAGCACACCTGAAACTAGGCCGAGGCTTCAGACTTTGGCACGCTCACGAGGCTGCACCGTCGAAGAAACTGTTCCAACCCACTATCTTTGACGGGTTTTTTTTTTACTGGGTGATAATATAGTTCATTATTATCAACTTTGATTTGATGAAGTATTTAGTGCCAGCAATCGAGATTTATAGTGACGCTCGTCTGAAGCAGCTGCGATTGGCATGAGCGGAGCATTGGCTGTGTTCACGCTCCAGCTGTTCACACTCCATCCCTTGTCCATTAAATTACAGCTTTTTGGTTTTGTTTTTACTACCTTTCATACTTACGCTATGGGAATTAAGTCTGTGGAGAATCGAGAATCATACACAAAATCAGACAGTTTAGTGAATAATATATAAATAATTAAACTTTGTCTGACTTTTTCTGTAATTTACTACATTCTGGTTTTTTTCCACGTCAGCTTCAGTTTTCCATTTCAAGTCACCCATTCTGTGAATTCCGTTCGTTTTCCATGATCTATCACTGGCTCAAAGTTCACTTTTGCTTTCAAATTACTGCATATTTCAGCTATACTCATTCTGAGAGAGCCTTGGCTGGCATACGTTTTTGGGATACTTCAGAAACCCATCATCATGTTGATTTTCAATGCAACTTTTTTTTTATTGAACCTCTCGCTACGTCCCCCAATTCATCATTAGCCCCCTAACGGTTTCACCTGAGGTTTGCTCTCCATCTGTCTGTCCAACCCTGTGTCCCACCTGTGGTTTTTCATACGTTTTCCCCATACCCTCTAACATATTCAAACTGAAATTTGGTACGTGGCTTTATTATGATAAGTAACAGAACATGGTCGAGTTTATGCCCTTTTGGACTTTGAAAATATCACATCGGTAGGGCACATGTATTGCAGAGAAATTCTCACTCTTGTTTACTTTGGATTTGGATTTACTACTTTTGTTGATCAAAACTATCCTGGTTTATAACTACTTAAACAAAGCCTCCTGAGGTTTCATGATTACTGATCCTTTAATTGAAAATCAGATTTTATTACTCTCGACTTTGTGTGTAGGTGCATAAGAGGATAGATACAATCTGGAATGATGAAAGTGTGTGGCGAATGGAGATTTACATTTCCTTGGGAATCATGGCCTTTGGCCTGCTAGCATTGCTGGCTGTTACATCTCTGCCCTCTGTCAGTGCTGCCCTCAACTGGAGAGAATTCACTTTCATTCAGGTAAATTGCACCGACAATTTGCATAATCATAATCTATATACGAGTATAATTGGCTAATGCCGTCTGTCTGTCTGTCCCACCCTGAAACACGGAAACGCTCCTTGGATATTTGGACACGGCAGTGACCAAGTGATTTGGCTATATAAAGGGTATTTTTGTCCCCTGTCGCACTGCGGAGCGAAAGGGGGACTATGGTTTTCCCCTCCGTCCATGTGTGCGTCCGTCCGTCCGTTCTTGCGTGCGTCCGTCCGTCCGTCCGTGCGTGCGTGCGTAAGCGAAGGACCGAATTCTAATTTGGTGCGTGGGTGCAACTAGGCATATGGAAGAACCCTATTGAAAATTGGGTCGCCACGTCAAAATCCAAGATGGCCGCCACCATTTATGTCTGAACCTTGTGAGCGGAATATCTTGAAAAATAAACGAACTAACTTCTAATCTGGTGTATGGGTGCGTCTCCAACCAACTCACAAATATTATCGACTCTTCCATGTTTTCTGCGTCTTCCACTTTGTCAACTCACATCACTTCACTGACGGGGGACCTAGGCGTAACGCTTGTTGATTCATAAATCAATCGATTATTTAGTTATTTATTCGATTAATTGAATATTTAATTAATTTTCAAAAGTTCAAGATTCGGAGGAAACGGTGGTGGTTTATATATGCTATTAGCCAATTGAGTAAGAAATTAATTATTGTACAATTATTATTTCTTTATTTTAATTACGCAATTAATCAATTAATTATTGTATATCTCTCCCTCCCAATTCCGTCTCAATAAGCCTGGTGTTGGCTTAGCGGTTAGGGTGCCGGCTTGGGTTCCGATGATCCTGGGTTCGAATCTCGGTTGATCGCTGAATTAACGCCAGAGGGGTTGACCCAGCCTGTCATCCTTCCGAGATCGGCAAATTGAGTACCAGTTCACTGGTAATTCCCTGTGTGTCGCAAGAGGTGACTAACAGGGTTGGCGACAGGAAGGGCATCCGGCCGTAAAAGTTGGCGGCAGGAAGGGCATCCGGCCGTAAAACATTGCTTCAAAAAGGGGACCATGGTGCCCAGAAAAGGCCAACCCCTGCTCTGCGGGGAAAAATGGCCTCTAAAAGAGGTTCCAATTCCGTCTCAATGGCCTGCATGGCGGCATCGCCTCCAGACACTTTGCCAAGCCCTAACCACTGGGTTTGCTGATGGTCTTTGTTGTGTATTTCCCCCAGTGTGTCATGTATGCGAGTGAATGGTTAAGGTAACCAGTTAAGCCGAATGGATTATCATGGGTGCGGGGGAATCATAACTATAATCTGTATCTGATTGTTGTAGTACTGTACATTGATTCTGTTATTGCTGTTGAGACGTGTTTTTTCTCTCCTCCAATCGCCCCTCCCCCATTTATTAAATCGGATTACTTTGATTAACTTGTGTCAGCTGTTTCGTGGTTCATCGTTTGGCTAATATTCCCAGCGTGGTTAAAAAGCACGATCGTGGGAAATTGGTGTCATTACCTCAAAGTAGGCTTTATAAAACCACTGCTGGATCACCCAGGCCAATGCTCTGGCTTCCATCCTGTTTCGAAGGGTGATCCGGACAGTGTGAAATTCTCATCAAACTCTCTATGCCGAAAACCGAAGTAAAGATCAATTTGGCTTTCCCAGCGAACAGCAGCGTATGGTCTCTTTTGACGATCCATTGCTAAATTGGTGGTAGAGCGGGTGGAGGATTTGATCTCGAATCCACCCCCGGTTGACCGTAATATTGGTTCATCAGGACTGGGATCAGGACACTGGTCTGAATCCGGTGACTGTAACAATATGTAAAAACACACCTTCCTCAATACAGCACCTCAAACTCAAGAACTGTTATTTCGAACAAAGAAAGATATCTTATGACTGATAGGAAATTTATTGAAAGCACTAATCAGTTAAGCTTTGCTAACTCTAACCTGGTTGTAATACTGTATCCATAATTATCGCTTGTCTCCTCATTTATGCCTTTTCTTCTTCTAGTCCCAACTGGGCTGCGTGGCTCTTACAGTCAGCACACTACATGCACTCATGTTTGGCTGGAAGCGAGCCTTTGAGCCTCAACGATACCACTTTTATATGCCCCCTCTTTTTCTCCTGGCTCTGCCACTGCCTATTGGCACGCTTCTTGGCCGGCTTATTCTACAAGTGCCCTGCTTGCAGCGACGTCTGCAGCGCATTCGTCGTGGCTGGGAGGATGATCGACACACGCAAAGCATACAAGACTATAACGAGCTCACCAGCATTCTCTGAGATGCAAACCCATAATAGAGTCAAATTGTGCAATCGGTGTGCTTTATGATTAAGAGTGGACGAATATGACCTGCTGTATTGTCCTTTTTTTTTTGGACGTACCTTCAATTTATTGGGATGGCTTACCAATTGTATTGTTCATACAAAATGCTGTAATCATATTTTGTGATGTCCTGTTAAAAACGTGATCAAGGAATAAAACTGAGTTGGAGGAACAGAGTTTGCTGTTCATATTAGGTGTCCACAAAGGGTGGAATTTTATTTTACCACTTCCTCTCCTCTCTCTACCTTCACCCCTCACCGATACCACCTCCTCCTCTCTCCACACTCTCCTAACTCTTTAAATTCCTTCAAACCTCCTTAACCTTTTCTCCTCTCCTCACCTTTGCAATTGTTTCCAACTTCCCACCATGCTTTACCCCCCTAATGGGCCATGCGAGACTGCCAGACATCAATTCTCAAGATGCTGAGCAGAAGCGTTTATTTAAATTGTGGTGTCGCTCAATAAATGCCAAACAATGGCACTAACTACTGTTGCATGGACCCCTACATGATGTGGTGTCCCTTCCGGAGCTCCAGCCGGCATCTAAGGAGGACTCTCTTCTCGGTACCCTGCGTTCCTACATTACAGAGGGATGGCCGGCCAGAGTAGCAGACGAACTGATACCGTTTTCCAGGGTGAAAGACGATCTATCCTGTTGGAACGATTTTTGTGTGGCGTGAGGACACCGCACAGTGGTGCTAAGCGTGCTGCGTGTGCAGGTGTTGAGTATGGCTTACGAGGGTCACTTGGGCGTGGTCAAGGTCAAGCAACGTTGCCGTGACTTGGTGTGGTGGCCCGGCATTGACCATGACATTGAGACATTGGTAAAGGATTGTACAGCTTGTTTGATCAGTGACAAAGCTGGACAGCCCCTATCGCCTCCATTGCAGCCAGTTCCCTGGCCATCTCACCCCTGGGAACACCTACAACTAGAAATTTGGGGTGTCCCTTAACATCAACGCTATCTGGTGGTCGCAAACGATTTACATTCCAAGTGGCCTGAGGTTGTTCCTGGAGGATCAGTTACCTCCCAGAACATTATCCACATCCTGGACACACTGATAACTCTTTGGGGGGTACCACAGGTCATTACCATGGATAATGGCCCACAGTTCATTTCAGCTGAGATGACCATGTATCTTAGCGTCAATGGAATTAAACATATCCACACGGCCGTGTACCACCCACAGGCCAATGGAGGGGTGGAAAGGTTAAACCAAACCCTCAAGAATGGAATTTGAGTGCACCTAGCTCAAAGTTGCACGTTTCAAACAGCCCTACTACAGACCCTCATGCACTACAGGGCAATTAAGCACACCACCACAGGTGCCTCACCAGCAATGTTAATGACAGGATGTGAGCTATTGCTGCCGATGCACAGGCTTTCACCCACGGGGTCTTGCTTCCCCTCATCGGCTGCCAGCATTACCGTACAACTGAGCCAGCAGCGCATGAAGCAACACTTTGACAGAGTGCACAGATCAAGGCCACCTGCGATACAGGTTAATGACTGGGTCAGAGTTAAATATCCTCATCGGAAAAAACAAGATGCAGTCATTCTGGTCCTCCCCACTTTGTGTGAGCCGACAGCTTGGACCAGTGAATTTCCAGCTTCAGGATGGGTCTCGATTGCACGTCAGCAGACTACGGGTGGCGGCCCCCGTGACCCAGCCTTTGATTACACCTAGCCAGCTGGGAGTTGGTATGTGCAGGGGCACTGTAAGGGGGGGATAAGTTAGTATGATTCCAAGGGCCCTGCACTGACAGGGGCCCTAAAAATTATTAGAACATGAGGTAAATTCTCAATATTAAATTATTAACCAGGCTTTGCAGTCTTGCCATGCTGTCCATTGAAAGTCAGTTGACTAGAAAGCTGGACTTCAAACACTTGATCAGTGACTTTGCTAGCAACAAGGCTCGGCACTGGGCTCTTGGTGTGTAAGGCTGAGCAAGGACCAGTGATAACTAAATGGCATGGCTAATGGCTATGGATATTGGATCACCACACTTGGTATGTATACTCTGCTGCTGATTTTATTATTTTGTTTGTTATATCATTCTATAGATGATAATGTTAATTTATTTTAATTGAAGAGGTTAATGTATGTTGTAATTCTTACCATTAAAATTACATTTAGACTGTAAAAGATGGCCTTTTGCACATTTCTTGTGTGGGTATCAGTCCTGCATCAAATAGTGAATTCCATAGGGTATGCAGAAATATAAGCATCGTTTCAACCTCCTGGCAAAAATGTCAGGGAAAAAATGTGCGCGCGTGCTTCATAGGGGCCCATTGTGATATCTTTTCATGGGGCCCAAAATCCCTGTTGGCGCCCCTGTGTATGTGCCCCACCAATACAGATGATACGGCTGATATAGAAGAAGGGCTTGAACCTGTAGGGGCACTGCAACGGCCTCAGAGAGCCTCCCCAGCCGTTTTCAGGAATTTGTGACCTCATTCCCTACCTGAACGTGGTGGGAGAGGGGAGAAAATGTTATGTTCTTTCTTACGTGCTTGATTATTTCCAAGTTTGCGGTTCTTGTTGTTGGTGGTGAATTGCCGGATGCTAAGGGATTGCTAGGAAGGGATGATGATGTAAGCGGAAGGGGATTTTGGGAGAGATGAGAGGGATGCCATCTTGACGGTGTCGGAGATATGCTGGTGGATCTGTGCCTCGAATAAATGGTTTTGTACATAACGGTCAGTGTCATTGTTTAGCATTTATTGAGCAGCACAACAAATTACAAAGTGTCAATGGCAGCTCAGGAAAGCATTAAGACCTTCTATTTGCTTGCACACACTGAAAACGTAACATGCTCATTTACTCACTCAGAGAAAGTGATCGAACCCAGCAATCATCATGGATAATAAATAATTCAACTTAATAAAAATGTTTATATAAAGAAAGCAGAGAAGGGAGCAAAGAAACAACAACAGTTATCGAGAAATATGTAAAGGAGAAGATTAGAAAAATAATTGGAAAATAATTCACGCTTTCACTCTAAAAATAGCGGGGTTAATGTACTTAACCTATCCTCATTTACAACAGAATCTCTCAAGGTGTCGGGTACTCAGAGAGATAAAGAGGGTAGAAGATACGGGGATGTGAAAATAAATAAGAGGCTTGGTTCAGGCCTGGTCAAGCCGAGCGAGAAGCCCTCGCCAAGATTAAATGGGAGAAGCAGGCTTCAATTCCGCCATACACGGAGGCAAGTCGGGTCTCCCATCACCCCTGGAGAAGATGCATATTGCATAGGGTGGACAAGATGGATATACGAGTAGAAGGAAAAACTCAGGAGGGAAAACATCAAGATGCTTTCCATCGTCCCTCCCCTCCTACACTCCCCCCTTGCCCCTCCCCTCCAAATCAGCATAGCTGTCGTGAAGACTTGTAGGGGGGAATGAGATTGAAGAGGGTGTGGAAGTCGATTCCACAGGTGGGAAAAAAGAGGAACAAATGAGTCGAGGTCAGTGGTGACCCTGGATTTAGGTAGTTTCACCAAAAGGGGATTGTGTTTATCCATGTCATGTCATGTTTATCCAAGTTTATCCATGTCATTCCCAGGCAAGTTTATCCACATTGTACCGAGGCAAGCATATCCAAGTTGTACCCAGGCAAGCTTATCCAAGTTGTACCCAGGCAAGCTTATCCAAGTTGTACCCAGGCAAGCTTATCCAAGTTGTACCCAGGCAAGCTTATCCAAGTTGTACCCAGGCAAGCTTATCCAAGTTGTTCCCAGGCAAGCTTATCCAAGATGTTCACAGGCAATCTTATCCAAGTTGTACCCAGGCAAGCTTATCCAAGTTGTTCCCAGGCAAACTTATCCAAGATGTTCACAGGCAATCTTATCCAAGTTGTACCCAGGCAAGCTTATCCAAGTTGTACCCAGGCAAGCTTATCCAAGTTGTACCCAGGCAAGCTTATCCAAGTTGTACCCAGGCAAGCTTATCCAAGTTGTACCCAGGCAAGCTTATCCAAGTTGTACCCAGGCAAGCTTATCCAAGTTGTACCCAGGCAAGCATATCCAAGTTGTACCCAGGCAAGCTTATCCAAGTTGTACCCAGGCAAGCTTATCCAAGATGTTCCCAGGCAAGCTTATCCAAGTTGTACCCAGGCATGCTTATCCAAGTTGTACCCAGGCAAGCTTATCGAAGTTGTACCCAGGCAAGCTTATCCAAGTTGTACCCAGGAAAGCTTATCCAAGTTGTACCCAGGAAAGCTTATCCAAGTTGTACCCAGGCAAGCTTATCCAAGTTGTACCCACGCAAGCTTATCCAAGTTGTACCCAGGCAAGCTTATCCAAGTTGTACCCAGGCAAGCTTATCCAAGTTGTACCCAGGCAAGCTTATCCAAGTTGTACCCAGGCAAGCTTATCCAAGTTGTACCCAGGCAAGCTTATCCAAGTTGTACCCAGGCAAGCTTATCCAAGTTGTACTCAGGCAAGCTTATCCTCGTTGTACCCAGGCAAGCTTATCCAAGTTGTACCCAGGCAAGCTTATCCAAGTTGTACCCAGGCAAGCTTATCCAAGTTGTACCCAGGCAAGCTTATCCAAGATGTTCACAGGCAAGCTTATCCAAGTTGTACCCAGGCAAGCTTATCCAAGATGTTCCGAGGCAAGTTTATCCAAGTTGTACCCAGGCAAGCTTGTCCAAGTTGTACCCAGGAAAGCTTATCCAAGTTGTACCCAGGCAAGCTTATCCAAGTTGTACCCAGGCAAGTTTATCCAAGTTGTACCCAGGCAAGCTTATCCAAGTTGTACCCAGGCAAGCTTATCCAAGTTGTACCCAGGCAAGCTTATCCAAGTTGTACCCAGGCAAGCTTATCCAAGTTGTACCCAGGCAAGCTTATCCAAGTTGTACCCAGGCAAGCTTATCCAAGATGTTCCTGGGCAAGCTTATCTGAGATGTACCCAGGCAAGCTTATCCAAGTTGTACCCAGGCAAGCCTATCCAAGCTGTTCCCAGGCAAGCATATCCAAGTTGTACCCAGGCAAGCTTATCCAAGATGTTCCCAGGCAAGCTTGTCCAAGATGTTCTGAGGCAAGTTTATCCAAGTTGTACCCAGGCAAGTTTATCCAAGTTGTACCCAGGCAAGCTTATCCAAGTTGTACGCAGGCAAGCTTATCTGAGATGTACCCAGGCAAGCTTATCCAAGTTGTACCCAGGCAAGCCTATCCAAGCTGTTCCCAGGCAAGCATATCCAAGTTGTACCCAGGCAAGTTTATCCAAGTTGTACCCAGGCAAGCTTATCCAAGTTGTACCCAGGCAAGCTTATCCAAGTTGTACCCACGCAAGCATATCCAAGTTGTACCCAGGCAAGCTTATCCAAGTTGTACCCAGTGTTACGTGCTCCTCCCCGACCCCCTGGTCACGGTGTACCTCCGAGCCCCGAGAGGAGTCACGGCAGAAAAATGTGTTATTCTGTGTGTCAAAGATCAATGGAGAAGCCACCCCAATTGTTCCTCACAAACAAATATTGTATTAAGATCACACAAGAATAACAGTACAACAACAATAGTATTCAAAAATACAATCAATATGTCCTATGATGGTACGATCAGTTTTGTAATATATCACTCACTGTGCTCCAAGTGAGTGTAACAAGACCATTCCCCAATGTCTCTTATTCCCGGCTTCAAGACGAAGTTGATTCGCTCCAGCGATTGCTAGAACGATGTCCAATCGAGACCAGAATCCCGTGCGGATGGCAAGGGCAGTCACACAGCCGAAGCTGTACAACGGCGCCCTCAAGGCGACTGGGAAATCCAGAGGCGCCCTACAGGCGACTGAGAGATCACACCCTTGGGTATGGACGAAATAGCCTTCAAAAAGCCACGTCACACACACGCCCCAGATCTACATCTGAATGCGGTGAGAATTGTCGAAAAGAAACGAAACCGCGAGCGAAGCACAAGTCCTGCGCGAGTCAAAATGGCCGACGGCCCGGTCTCGTGGCGCAACAGCACGGCGATGATTCTCTCCTGAATCGATAGCAAAACCTGACACGCAGGTTAATCCGTCACAGCGCGAACCACGCTGTCATAGGGATCCCTTTCATGGGAACCCCGAAAGTTCGCTAGTGACTGTTGTTCGCCAACGTTCGCTCAGGACAAACAAACGACTTGCTTCTTCTCCGACTTCACTCGCTCCGCCCTTTTTTTCCACTTCTTCCTCTTCGTAGTCCGGTTCCCGATACGGTTTCCTGTTTCTTTTAACATTAACTTTTAACTTTTGAAAATAGAAATATCTGTTCCCTTTAAATGACAATAATAATAATACATGGAATCAGAAATATTTACAGTGGATGCAAACCACCACAATGGAAGTGACGAATCCATAACACTTCCACCCCTCAAGAAAGAAAGTTTGAACAAAGTGAAAACTTTCTTTGTAGGCAAAACTCTTCCAACAAACAAAAGTAAACTCACACCCAAATCATCAATTCCCGTGAGCAACGATAATCAATATTTCCCAAAAATAAAGCAACAAAACTTCAAACAACCTCCAGATTTTTCCAAAGTTAGTTCACTCTGGACAAAGCATCCGCAACGACATTGTCCCTGCCCTTTACATGCTCAATTTCCAAGTTGAACTCCTGCAAAGCCAAACTCAATCTCATCAACCTCTGATTTTTATTTTTCATTTTTTGAATGAAGGTTAAGGGGTTGTGATCAGTGAAGACTTTTATAGGAAAGGTAGTAGTTCCCAGATACACCTCATAATGCTGAAGCGCTAGCAGGAGAGCAAGGGTCTCTTTTTCCACTGTGGCATAATTTGCCTGATGTTTGTTAAACTTCCTGGAGTAGTAGCACACTGGGTGATCCACTCCATCCTCATCTTCCTGTAATAGAACTGCCCCAGCCCCCACATCACTTGCATCAATGGCCAACTTGAAAGGTGCTTGAAAATCCGGGGCTGCTAGGACAGGAGAGCTCATTAATATTGCTTTGACGTGGGCAAAGGCAGCTTGACATTTGTCATCCCAAACAAACTTGGTCTCTTTCCTCAGCAAATTCGTTAAAGGGGCTACCACATCGGAAAAATTCCTGCAGAACCGCCGGTACCAACCAGCTATACCCAAGAATCTCATAAGCTCCTTCTTCCCTTTTGGAACTTGGAAGCGATCAATGGCGTCTATCTTGGCTGCCACCGGTTGCACCTGACCCTGACCTACGACATGGCCTAGGAACACCACCTGTGCTTTTACAAACTCACTCTTAGATAAGTTGATGGTCAACCCTGCCTTGCCTGCCTCGGTCAGTTTCTTGAAAAATGCATGGATTTCTTTAATATGATCTTCCATGGTCATGGTGTGGATGATGACATCATCCAGATAAGCCTCCACCCCCTCAAGGTCTGCAATAAGCTTATTAATCAGCCGTTGAAATGTAGCAGGCCCGTTTTTCAATCCAAAGGGAAGAACCTTATACTGATACAACTCATTTGGTGTGTTTAAGCCTAGATTTCCTTGGCTCTATCAGTAAGAGGATTCTGCTAATACCCTTTCAGCAAGTCAAACTTAGTTACAAATTTAGCTGGGCCTATTCTATCAATACAGTCATCAATCCTCGGGAGGGGATATGAGTCGGTCTTGGTCACTGCATTAACCCGTTTTAAATCCGTGCAACAGCGAAAACTGCCATCGTGTTTTGGAACCAACACACATGGTGAGCTCCATTCGCTGCTGCTTGGTTCGATGAAGTCATTCTCCAACATATACTGAACCTCCTTCCGAAGATAATCCATCTTCACAGGGTTCATCCGATAGGGGTGTTGCTTCACAGGAGTGGCTTCCCCCACCTCAATATCATGATATACCAAGTCAGTACGACCAGGTACATCTGTGAACAAATGTGCAAATTCAAAAATTAGGCTGGATAGTTGTCCTTGTTGTTCCCTTGTCAAATGACCTAATTTCTCATCTAAATGACTCAACACTTCTGTGTTCGTCAATCTGGGACAAGCCTGGTCATCAAAGTTATCAAACTTCACACCGCCCTCAACCTCTGGATTCGCTTGCACCCCGACTACAGGCACGACAGGTGAGACCGGAACCATTTCTTCCACAGGCTTCCTCTCATGATACTTCTTCAGTCGGTTGACATGACACAGCTGCCGCTTTTTCCGTCGGTCGGGAGTTGTCACCATGTAATCTGTTTCATTAATCCTCCTTTCGATTGCATAGGGACCAAAATATCTAGCCTGTAGTGGCTGACCTGGAACAGGAAGCAACACTAACACTCGGTCCTCAGGACTGAAATTTCTTATCTGAGATTTCTTGTCATGTCTCACTTTCATTTTGTCCTGTATCACTTTCAAGTTGCTTCTCACAACTTCACAAGCCTTTGCCAATCTGTGCCTAACCGTTGCCACATACTCCACCACTGTTGACTGTGACTCCTCCTGTAGCCACTGTTCTTTCACCAATTTCAACGGTCCTCGCACTGCATGTCCAAACACAAGTTCAAAAGGACTGAACCCCAATGACTCCTGAACGGATTCCCTCGTAGCAAACAACAATAAGGGTATTCCTTCATCCCAATCCTTGTCACATTCAAAACAATACATTCTGATCATATGCTTCAATGTCTGGTGAAACGTTTCCAAGGCCCCTTGGCTCTCGGGATGGTAAGTTCTTGATCTTACTTGCTCCACTCCCAACAGGTGTACCACTTACTGAAAAAGCAATGACATGAAATTGGAACCCTGATCAGACTGGATGACCTTAGGTAGGCCAACCAAAGTGAAAAATTTAATCAAGGCCTTCGCAATAACTGCCGCAGTAATTTTTCTAAGAGGCACTGCCTCTGGGAACCTTGTGGAAGCGCACATGATGGTCAACAAATACTGTTGCCCAGCCTTAGTTTTAGGTAAAGGGCCTACACAGTCAATAATGACACGGCCTAATGGCTCTTCAAAAGCTGGAATGGGTTTTAAAGGTGCGGATGGGACTTTCTGATGAGGTTTTCCCACCAGCTGGCAAGAGTGGCAAGATTTACAGAACTCCGCCACATCACGTCGCAATCCTGGCCAGAAAAAATGTACCAATATTCTGTCACATGTCTTGTTCACTCCAAGGTGCCCGGCCAAAGGTGTCTCATGCGCCAAACTCAATATCTCCTTCCGGTACGGCGGTGGCACCACAATTTGGTAATGAACTTTCCACTCGTCATTTGCTGGCACCTCCGGTGGTCTCCATTTTCTCATTAGTATTTCCCCTTTCATGAAGTAACGAACAGGTATCTTCATAGCCTCTTCCTCTATAATGGCTTTACCAATCAAGCTCCGAATCTCCGTATTGTTCTTCAACAAGTCTCTTGCGGACCAGCACTGTTTGCTCAACCTCGTTCCCAGATGTCTCCGACGATTTCTCGCATTTGCCAATGCATTCGGAGTTCTAATAGTCTGACTCCGCTCCTGATTTTTCCTTTTCAGGGCATAACATTGGGACATCAAATGTCCACGTTTCTTGCAAAAAGCGCAAGTAGGCCCGGAGGAAAAACCAGTGGTCTGCCTCGAGCCCCCCCGGAAGATAAGTCTGTCTTGGAACTGTAGTCTTCTGATCCCTAAAAGTCGTGGTATCAGATTTGTACTCATAGTCATCTCTAGGTCGCCTCCATGAATTTTTGTTCTCCGCACCTGATTTACCATAACTCCCCTGGCGAACTCTAGGCGGGAAGTTAGGTTTGTGGAACCCCATCCTGTGTGTCAAGGCATAGTCATCTGCCACGGTTGCTGCCTCATACAACTCTGGTACCTCCTTTTCCTCCAGATGTACTGTAATGTCCTCGTGGACACACTGTTTGAATTCCTCCACCAAGATCAACTTATCGCAACAGTTCGAAGTCTTTCCCAATACCCTACGAGTCACACCACCGATCAAACATGATTTCCTTCATTCTGGCAAACTCCACATGGGTCTCACTCTCCCTCTTCCTGGCATTCCAGAATTTTTGCCGGTAAGCTTCAGGGACCAGGTCATAGGCTTTGAGAATGGCTTTCTTCACTTCCTCATAATCTGTACATTTGTCAATCGGTAAAGCTGAAAATATATCTTGAGCTTTACCCACCAAAAAACTTTGCACTAACATAGTCCAGGACCCCACAGGCCATTTTAGCATTTAAGCCACTTTCTCAAAGTGTAAGAAAAAACTTGGCTACCTCCTTTTCATTGAAGGGTGGAACCAGCCTCACATGCCTCCTAACCTCCCAGGTGTTCTGACTAGTTGTCGAACTAGCTGGCATGGATGCTACCTCTCCCCGTTCTCTCATTAATTCCCACTCCTTGAGTTTAAGTTCCCTCTGATAATCCATGTCACGTTCCTTTAACTCCCTTTTGGCTCTTCTTTCCTCTGCTCTTTCCTTTTCTCTTCTTTCTTCGAGTTCACTTGCAGCTCTGCTTTCCTCTGCTTTCCATTCCAACTCTTTTAACCTTTCCTGGCTCTGCAGTTGCATCTCCATCTTCCGGAGCTCCACATTTTCTTTTTCCTCAGGTAACCAATCCCAGGCTACCTCTGTCCATGTGCCCTGTCCCACCAGAGATTCTATCACCAATGTCTGCATCTCTGCTTTCTTCATATTAACTCGGACCTCCAAGTTAAAATGTCTGGCCAATATCAAGAGTTCTGATTTTTTTAACGCTTGGAACTGTGCCTCATTAGGGGACGCCGCAAACTGTTCTGCATCAAACACCATGGTGACTATCAGTTAACAGCTGTTAACACAAAAATTTCAAAATTTGAAAATTTTTTGGGAATGTTAGGAAAAAATTCCAAATTTGGGAAATTTGGGAATGTTAGGGAATTCTATCCCGGATGGATGTTATTCGGGAATTTAATCCCAGACGAGCCCCCAATTTCTGTTACGTGCTCCTCCCCGACCCCCTGGTCACGGTGTACCTCCGAGCCCCGAGAGGAGTCACGGCAGAAAGATGTGTTATTCTGTGTGTCAAAGATCAATGGAGAAGCCACCCCAATTGTTCCTCACAAACAAAATAATATTGTATTAAGATCACACAACAATAACAGTACAACAACAATAGTATTCAAAAGTACAATCAATATGTCCTATGATGGTACCATCAGTTTTGTTATATATAACTCACTGTGCTCCAAGTGAGTGTAACAAGAACATTCCCCAATGTCTCCAATTCACGGCTTCAAGACGAAGTTGATTTGCTCCAGCGATCGCTAGAACGATGTCCAATAGAGACCAGAATCCCATGCGGATGGCAAGGGCAGTCACACAGCCGGAGCTGTACAACGACGCCCTCAAGGCAACTGGGAAATCCAAAGGCGCCCTTCAGGCGACTGAGAGATCACACGCTCGGGTATGGACGAATTGCCTTCAAAAAGCAACGTCACACACACGCCCCAGATCGACGTCTGAATGCGGTGAGAATTGTCGAAAAGAAACGAAACCGCGAGCGAAGCACAAGTCCTGCGCGAGTCAAAATGGCCGACGGCCCGGTCTCGTGGCGCAACAGCACGGCGATGATTCTCTCCTGAATCGAGAGCAAAACCTGACACGCAGGTTAATCCATCACAGCGCTAACCATGCTGTCATAGGGAGCCCTTTCATGGGAACCCCGAAAGTTCGCTATTGACTGTTGTTCGCCAACGTTCGCTCAGGACGAAGAAACGACTCGCTTCTTCTCTGACTTCACTCGCTCCGCCCTTTTTTTTTCCTCTTCTTCCTCTTCGTAGTCAGGTTCCCGATCCGGTTTCCTGTTTCTTTTAACATTAACTTTTAACTTTTGAAAATAGAAATATCTGCTCCCTTTAAATGACAACAATAATAATACATGGATTCAGAAATATTTACAGTGGATGCAAACCACAACAATGGAAGTGACGAATACGCAACACCAGGCAAGCTTATCCAAGTTGTACCCAGGCAAGCTTATCCAAGTTGTACCCAGGCAAGCTTATCCAAGTTGTACCCAGGCAAGCTTATCCAAGTTGTACCCAAGCAAGCTTATCCAAGTTGTACCCAGGCAAGCTTATCCAAGTTGTACCCAGGTAAGCTTATCCAAGATGTTCACAGGTAAGCTTATCCAAGTTGTACCCAGGAAAGCTTATCCAAGATGTTCCGAGGCAAGTTTATCCAAGTTGTACCCAGGCAAGCTTGTCCAAGATGTTCCGAGGCAAGTTTATCCAAGTTGCACCCAGGCAAGCTTATCCAAGTTGTACCCAGGCAAGCTTATCCAAGTTGAACCCAGGCAAGTTTATCCAAGATGTTCCTAGGCAAGCTTATCTGAGATGTACCCAGGCAAGCCTATCCAAGTTGTACCCAGGCAAGCTTATCCAAGTTGTACCCAGGCAAGCTTATCGAAGTTGTTCCCAGGCAAGCTTATCCAAGTTGTACCCAGGCAAGCTTATCGAAGTTGTTCCCAGGCAAGCTTATCCAAGTTGTACCCAGGCAAGCTTATCGAAGTTGTTCCTAGGCAAGCTTATCCAAGTTGTACCAAGGCAAGCTTATCCAAGTTGTACCCAGGCAAGCTTGTCCAAGATGTTCCGAGGCAAGTTTATCCAAGTTGTACCCAGGCAAGCTTGTCCAAGATGTTCCGAGGCAAGTTTATCCAAGTTGTACCCAGGCAAGCTTGTCCAAGATGTTCCGAGGCAAGTTTATCCAAGTTGCACCCAGGCAAGCTTATCCAAGTTGCACCCAGGCAAGCTTATCCAAGTTGTACCCAGGCAAGCTTATCCAAGTTGTACCCAGGCAAGTTTATCCAAGATGTTCCTAGGCAAGCTTATCTGAGATGTACCCAGGCAAGCCTATCCAAGTTGTACCCAGGCAAGCTTATCCAAGTTGTACCCAGGCAAGCTTATCGAAGTTGTTCCCAGGCAAGCTTATCCAAGTTGTACCCAGGCAAGCTTATCGAAGTTGTTCCCAGGCAAACTTATCCAAGTTGTACCCAGGCAAGTTTATCCAAGACGTTCCGAGGCAAGTTTATCCAAGTTGTACCCAGGCAAGCTTATCCAAGTTGTACCCACGCAAGCATATCCAAGTTGTACCCAGGCAAGCTTATCCAAGTTGTACCCAGTGTTACGTGCTCCTCCCCGACCCCCTGGTCACGGTGTACCTCCGAGCCCCGAGAGGAGTCACGGCAGAAAAATGTGTTATTCTGTGTGTCAAAGATCAATGGAGAAGCCACCCCAATTGTTCCTCACAAACAAATATTGTATTAAGATCACACAAGAATAACAGTACAACAACAATAGTATTCAAAAATACAATCAATATGTCCTATGATGGTACGATCAGTTTTGTAATATATCACTCACTGTGCTCCAAGTGAGTGTAACAAGACCATTCCCCAATGTCTCTTATTCCCGGCTTCAAGACGAAGTTGATTCGCTCCAGCGATTGCTAGAACGATGTCCAATCGAGACCAGAATCCCGTGCGGATGGCAAGGGCAGTCACACAGCCGAAGCTGTACAACGGCGCCCTCAAGGCGACTGGGAAATCCAGAGGCGCCCTACAGGCGACTGAGAGATCACACCCTTGGGTATGGACGAAATAGCCTTCAAAAAGCCACGTCACACACACGCCCCAGATCTACATCTGAATGCGGTGAGAATTGTCGAAAAGAAACGAAACCGCGAGCGAAGCACAAGTCCTGCGCGAGTCAAAATGGCCGACGGCCCGGTCTCGTGGCGCAACAGCACGGCGATGATTCTCTCCTGAATCGATAGCAAAACCTGACACGCAGGTTAATCCGTCACAGCGCGAACCACGCTGTCATAGGGATCCCTTTCATGGGAACCCCGAAAGTTCGCTAGTGACTGTTGTTCGCCAACGTTCGCTCAGGACAAACAAACGACTTGCTTCTTCTCCGACTTCACTCGCTCCGCCCTTTTTTTCCACTTCTTCCTCTTCGTAGTCCGGTTCCCGATACGGTTTCCTGTTTCTTTTAACATTAACTTTTAACTTTTGAAAATAGAAATATCTGTTCCCTTTAAATGACAATAATAATAATACATGGAATCAGAAATATTTACAGTGGATGCAAACCACCACAATGGAAGTGACGAATCCATAACACTTCCACCCCTCAAGAAAGAAAGTTTGAACAAAGTGAAAACTTTCTTTGTAGGCAAAACTCTTCCAACAAACAAAAGTAAACTCACACCCAAATCATCAATTCCCGTGAGCAACGATAATCAATATTTCCCAAAAATAAAGCAACAAAACTTCAAACAACCTCCAGATTTTTCCAAAGTTAGTTCACTCTGGACAAAGCATCCGCAACGACATTGTCCCTGCCCTTTACATGCTCAATTTCCAAGTTGAACTCCTGCAAAGCCAAACTCAATCTCATCAACCTCTGATTTTTATTTTTCATTTTTTGAATGAAGGTTAAGGGGTTGTGATCAGTGAAGACTTTTATAGGAAAGGTAGTAGTTCCCAGATACACCTCATAATGCTGAAGCGCTAGCAGGAGAGCAAGGGTCTCTTTTTCCACTGTGGCATAATTTGCCTGATGTTTGTTAAACTTCCTGGAGTAGTAGCACACTGGGTGATCCACTCCATCCTCATCTTCCTGTAATAGAACTGCCCCAGCCCCCACATCACTTGCATCAATGGCCAACTTGAAAGGTGCTTGAAAATCCGGGGCTGCTAGGACAGGAGAGCTCATTAATATTGCTTTGACGTGGGCAAAGGCAGCTTGACATTTGTCATCCCAAACAAACTTGGTCTCTTTCCTCAGCAAATTCGTTAAAGGGGCTACCACATCGGAAAAATTCCTGCAGAACCGCCGGTACCAACCAGCTATACCCAAGAATCTCATAAGCTCCTTCTTCCCTTTTGGAACTTGGAAGCGATCAATGGCGTCTATCTTGGCTGCCACCGGTTGCACCTGACCCTGACCTACGACATGGCCTAGGAACACCACCTGTGCTTTTACAAACTCACTCTTAGATAAGTTGATGGTCAACCCTGCCTTGCCTGCCTCGGTCAGTTTCTTGAAAAATGCATGGATTTCTTTAATATGATCTTCCATGGTCATGGTGTGGATGATGACATCATCCAGATAAGCCTCCACCCCCTCAAGGTCTGCAATAAGCTTATTAATCAGCCGTTGAAATGTAGCAGGCCCGTTTTTCAATCCAAAGGGAAGAACCTTATACTGATACAACTCATTTGGTGTGTTTAAGCCTAGATTTCCTTGGCTCTATCAGTAAGAGGATTCTGCTAATACCCTTTCAGCAAGTCAAACTTAGTTACAAATTTAGCTGGGCCTATTCTATCAATACAGTCATCAATCCTCGGGAGGGGATATGAGTCGGTCTTGGTCACTGCATTAACCCGTTTTAAATCCGTGCAACAGCGAAAACTGCCATCGTGTTTTGGAACCAACACACATGGTGAGCTCCATTCGCTGCTGCTTGGTTCGATGAAGTCATTCTCCAACATATACTGAACCTCCTTCCGAAGATAATCCATCTTCACAGGGTTCATCCGATAGGGGTGTTGCTTCACAGGAGTGGCTTCCCCCACCTCAATATCATGATATACCAAGTCAGTACGACCAGGTACATCTGTGAACAAATGTGCAAATTCAAAAATTAGGCTGGATAGTTGTCCTTGTTGTTCCCTTGTCAAATGACCTAATTTCTCATCTAAATGACTCAACACTTCTGTGTTCGTCAATCTGGGACAAGCCTGGTCATCAAAGTTATCAAACTTCACACCGCCCTCAACCTCTGGATTCGCTTGCACCCCGACTACAGGCACGACAGGTGAGACCGGAACCATTTCTTCCACAGGCTTCCTCTCATGATACTTCTTCAGTCGGTTGACATGACACAGCTGCCGCTTTTTCCGTCGGTCGGGAGTTGTCACCATGTAATCTGTTTCATTAATCCTCCTTTCGATTGCATAGGGACCAAAATATCTAGCCTGTAGTGGCTGACCTGGAACAGGAAGCAACACTAACACTCGGTCCTCAGGACTGAAATTTCTTATCTGAGATTTCTTGTCATGTCTCACTTTCATTTTATCCTGTATCACTTTCAAGTTGCTTCTCACAACTTCACAAGCCTTTGCCAATCTGTGCCTAACCGTTGCCACATACTCCACCACTGTTGACTGTGACTCCTCCTGTAGCCACTGTTCTTTCACCAATTTCAACGGTCCTCGCACTGCATGTCCAAACACAAGTTCAAAAGGACTGAACCCCAATGACTCCTGAACGGATTCCCTCGTAGCAAACAACAATAAGGGTATTCCTTCATCCCAATCCTTGTCACATTCAAAACAATACATTCTGATCATATGCTTCAATGTCTGGTGAAACGTTTCCAAGGCCCCTTGGCTCTCGGGATGGTAAGTTCTTGATCTTACTTGCTCCACTCCCAACAGGTGTACCACTTACTGAAAAAGCAATGACATGAAATTGGAACCCTGATCAGACTGGATGACCTTAGGTAGGCCAACCAAAGTGAAAAATTTAATCAAGGCCTTCGCAATAACTGCCGCAGTAATTTTTCTAAGAGGCACTGCCTCTGGGAACCTTGTGGAAGCGCACATGATGGTCAACAAATACTGTTGCCCAGCCTTAGTTTTAGGTAAAGGGCCTACACAGTCAATAATGACACGGCCTAATGGCTCTTCAAAAGCTGGAATGGGTTTTAAAGGTGCGGATGGGACTTTCTGATGAGGTTTTCCCACCAGCTGGCAAGAGTGGCAAGATTTACAGAACTCCGCCACATCACGTCGCAATCCTGGCCAGAAAAAATGTACCAATATTCTGTCACATGTCTTGTTCACTCCAAGGTGCCCGGCCAAAGGTGTCTCATGCGCCAAACTCAATATCTCCTTCCGGTACGGCGGTGGCACCACAATTTGGTAATGAACTTTCCACTCGTCATTTGCTGGCACCTCCGGTGGTCTCCATTTTCTCATTAGTATTTCCCCTTTCATGAAGTAACGAACAGGTATCTTCATAGCCTCTTCCTCTATAATGGCTTTACCAATCAAGCTCCGAATCTCCGTATTGTTCTTCAACAAGTCTCTTGCGGACCAGCACTGTTTGCTCAACCTCGTTCCCAGATGTCTCCGACGATTTCTCGCATTTGCCAATGCATTCGGAGTTCTAATAGTCTGACTCCGCTCCTGATTTTTCCTTTTCAGGGCATAACATTGGGACATCAAATGTCCACGTTTCTTGCAAAAAGCGCAAGTAGGCCCGGAGGAAAAACCAGTGGTCTGCCTCGAGCCCCCCCGGAAGATAAGTCTGTCTTGGAACTGTAGTCTTCTGATCCCTAAAAGTCGTGGTATCAGATTTGTACTCATAGTCATCTCTAGGTCGCCTCCATGAATTTTTGTTCTCCGCACCTGATTTACCATAACTCCCCTGGCGAACTCTAGGCGGGAAGTTAGGTTTGTGGAACCCCATCCTGTGTGTCAAGGCATAGTCATCTGCCACGGTTGCTGCCTCATACAACTCTGGTACCTCCTTTTCCTCCAGATGTACTGTAATGTCCTCGTGGACACACTGTTTGAATTCCTCCACCAAGATCAACTTATCGCAACAGTTCGAAGTCTTTCCCAATACCCTACGAGTCACACCACCGATCAAACATGATTTCCTTCATTCTGGCAAACTCCACATGGGTCTCACTCTCCCTCTTCCTGGCATTCCAGAATTTTTGCCGGTAAGCTTCAGGGACCAGGTCATAGGCTTTGAGAATGGCTTTCTTCACTTCCTCATAATCTGTACATTTGTCAATCGGTAAAGCTGAAAATATATCTTGAGCTTTACCCACCAAAAAACTTTGCACTAACATAGTCCAGGACCCCACAGGCCATTTTAGCATTTAAGCCACTTTCTCAAAGTGTAAGAAAAAACTTGGCTACCTCCTTTTCATTGAAGGGTGGAACCAGCCTCACATGCCTCCTAACCTCCCAGGTGTTCTGACTAGTTGTCGAACTAGCTGGCATGGATGCTACCTCTCCCCGTTCTCTCATTAATTCCCACTCCTTGAGTTTAAGTTCCCTCTGATAATCCATGTCACGTTCCTTTAACTCCCTTTTGGCTCTTCTTTCCTCTGCTCTTTCCTTTTCTCTTCTTTCTTCGAGTTCACTTGCAGCTCTGCTTTCCTCTGCTTTCCATTCCAACTCTTTTAACCTTTCCTGGCTCTGCAGTTGCATCTCCATCTTCCGGAGCTCCACATTTTCTTTTTCCTCAGGTAACCAATCCCAGGCTACCTCTGTCCATGTGCCCTGTCCCACCAGAGATTCTATCACCAATGTCTGCATCTCTGCTTTCTTCATATTAACTCGGACCTCCAAGTTAAAATGTCTGGCCAATATCAAGAGTTCTGATTTTTTTAACGCTTGGAACTGTGCCTCATTAGGGGACGCCGCAAACTGTTCTGCATCAAACACCATGGTGACTATCAGTTAACAGCTGTTAACACAAAAATTTCAAAATTTGAAAAATTTTTGGGAATGTTAGGAAAAAATTCCAAATTTGGGAAATTTGGGAATGTTAGGGAATTCTATCCCGGATGGATGTTATTCGGGAATTTAATCCCAGACGAGCCCCCAATTTCTGTTACGTGCTCCTCCCCGACCCCCTGGTCACGGTGTACCTCCGAGCCCCGAGAGGAGTCACGGCAGAAAGATGTGTTATTCTGTGTGTCAAAGATCAATGGAGAAGCCACCCCAATTGTTCCTCACAAACAAAATAATATTGTATTAAGATCACACAACAATAACAGTACAACAACAATAGTATTCAAAAGTACAATCAATATGTCCTATGATGGTACCATCAGTTTTGTTATATATAACTCACTGTGCTCCAAGTGAGTGTAACAAGAACATTCCCCAATGTCTCCAATTCACGGCTTCAAGACGAAGTTGATTTGCTCCAGCGATCGCTAGAACGATGTCCAATAGAGACCAGAATCCCATGCGGATGGCAAGGGCAGTCACACAGCCGGAGCTGTACAACGACGCCCTCAAGGCAACTGGGAAATCCAAAGGCGCCCTTCAGGCGACTGAGAGATCACACGCTCGGGTATGGACGAATTGCCTTCAAAAAGCAACGTCACACACACGCCCCAGATCGACGTCTGAATGCGGTGAGAATTGTCGAAAAGAAACGAAACCGCGAGCGAAGCACAAGTCCTGCGCGAGTCAAAATGGCCGACGGCCCGGTCTCGTGGCGCAACAGCACGGCGATGATTCTCTCCTGAATCGAGAGCAAAACCTGACACGCAGGTTAATCCATCACAGCGCTAACCATGCTGTCATAGGGAGCCCTTTCATGGGAACCCCGAAAGTTCGCTATTGACTGTTGTTCGCCAACGTTCGCTCAGGACGAAGAAACGACTCGCTTCTTCTCTGACTTCACTCGCTCCGCCCTTTTTTTTTCCTCTTCTTCCTCTTCGTAGTCAGGTTCCCGATCCGGTTTCCTGTTTCTTTTAACATTAACTTTTAACTTTTGAAAATAGAAATATCTGCTCCCTTTAAATGACAACAATAATAATACATGGATTCAGAAATATTTACAGTGGATGCAAACCACAACAATGGAAGTGACGAATACGCAACACCAGGCAAGCTTATCCAAGTTGTACCCAGGCAAGCTTATCCAAGTTGTACCCAGGCAAGCTTATCCAAGTTGTACCCAGGCAAGCTTATCCAAGTTGTACCCAAGCAAGCTTATCCAAGTTGTACCCAGGCAAGCTTATCCAAGTTGTACCCAGGTAAGCTTATCCAAGATGTTCACAGGTAAGCTTATCCAAGTTGTACCCAGGAAAGCTTATCCAAGATGTTCCGAGGCAAGTTTATCCAAGTTGTACCCAGGCAAGCTTGTCCAAGATGTTCCGAGGCAAGTTTATCCAAGTTGCACCCAGGCAAGCTTATCCAAGTTGTACCCAGGCAAGCTTATCCAAGTTGAACCCAGGCAAGTTTATCCAAGATGTTCCTAGGCAAGCTTATCTGAGATGTACCCAGGCAAGCCTATCCAAGTTGTACCCAGGCAAGCTTATCCAAGTTGTACCCAGGCAAGCTTATCGAAGTTGTTCCCAGGCAAGCTTATCCAAGTTGTACCCAGGCAAGCTTATCGAAGTTGTTCCCAGGCAAGCTTATCCAAGTTGTACCCAGGCAAGCTTATCGAAGTTGTTCCTAGGCAAGCTTATCCAAGTTGTACCAAGGCAAGCTTATCCAAGTTGTACCCAGGCAAGCTTGTCCAAGATGTTCCGAGGCAAGTTTATCCAAGTTGTACCCAGGCAAGCTTGTCCAAGATGTTCCGAGGCAAGTTTATCCAAGTTGTACCCAGGCAAGCTTGTCCAAGATGTTCCGAGGCAAGTTTATCCAAGTTGCACCCAGGCAAGCTTATCCAAGTTGCACCCAGGCAAGCTTATCCAAGTTGTACCCAGGCAAGCTTATCCAAGTTGTACCCAGGCAAGTTTATCCAAGATGTTCCTAGGCAAGCTTATCTGAGATGTACCCAGGCAAGCCTATCCAAGTTGTACCCAGGCAAGCTTATCCAAGTTGTACCCAGGCAAGCTTATCGAAGTTGTTCCCAGGCAAGCTTATCCAAGTTGTACCCAGGCAAGCTTATCGAAGTTGTTCCCAGGCAAACTTATCCAAGTTGTACCCAGGCAAGTTTATCCAAGACGTTCCGAGGCAAGTTTATCCAAGTTGTACCCAGGCAAGCTTATCTAAGATGTTCACAGGCAAGCCTATCGAAGTTGTTCCCAGGCAAGCTTATCCAAGTTGTACCCAGACAAGCTTATCCAAGTTGTACCCAGGCAAGCTTATCCAAGTTGTACCCAGGCAAGCTTATCCAAGTTGTTCCTCGGCAAGCTTATCCAAGTTGTACCTAGGCAAGCTTATCCTCGTTGTACCCAGCCAAGCTATCCAAGTTGTACCCAGGCAAGTATATCCAAGTTGTACCCAGTCAAGCTTATCCAAGTTGTACCCAGGCAAGCTTATCCAAGTTGTACCCAGGCAAGCTTATCCAAGATGTTCACAGGCAAGCTTATCCAAGTTGTACCCAGGCAAGCCTATCCAAGATGTTCCCAGGCAAGTTTATCCAAGTTGTACCCAGGCAAGCTTATCCAAGTTGTACCCAGGCAAGCTTATCCAAGTTGTACCCAGGCAAGCTTATCCAAGATGTTCAAAGGCAAGTTTATCCATGTTGTACCCAGGCAAGCTTATCCAAGTTGTACCCAGGCAAGTTTATCCAAGATGTTCCTCGGCAAGCTTATCTAAGATGTACCCAGGCAAGCCTATCCAAGTTGTACCCAGGCAAGCTTATCCAAGTTGTACCCAGGCAAGCTTATCGAAGTTGTTCCCAGGCAAGCTTATCCAAGTTGTACCCAGGCAAGCTTATCCAAGTTGTACCCAGGCAAGCTTATCGAAGTTGTCCCAGGCAAGCTTATCCAAGTTGTACCCAGGCAAGCTTATCGAAGTTGTTCCCAGGCAAGCTTATCCAAGTTGTACCCAGGCAAGCTATCCAAGTTGTACCCAGGCAAGTATATCCAAGTTGTACCCAGTCAAGCTTATCCAAGTTGTACCCAGGCAAGCTTATCCAAGTTGTACCCAGGCAAGCTTATCCAAGTTGTACCCAGGCAAGCTTATCCAAGTTGTACCCAGGCAAGCTTATCCAAGATGTTCACAGGCAAGCTTATCCAAGTTGTACCCAGGCAAGCTTATCCAAGATGTTCCGAGGCAAGTTTATCCAAGTTGTACCCAGGCAAGCTTGTCCAAGATGTTCCGAGGCAAGTTTATCCAAGTTGCACCCAGGCAAGCTTATCCACGTTGTACCCAGGCAAGCTTATCCAAGTTGTACCCAAGCAAGCTTATCCAAGTTGTACCCAGGCAAGCTTATCCAAGTTGTACCCAGGCAAGTTTATCCAAGATGTTCCTCGGCAAGCTTATCTGAGATGTACCCAGGCAAGCCTATCCAAGTTGTACCCAGGCAAGCTTATCCAAGTTGTACCCAGGCAAGCTTATCGAAGTTGTTCCCAGGCAAGCTTATCCAAATTGTACCCAGGCAAGTTTATCCAAGATGTTCCGAGGCAAGCTTATCCAAGTTGTTCCTCGGCAAGCTTATCCAAGTTGTACCTAGGCAAGTTTATCCAAGTTGTACCCAGGCAAGCTTGTCCAAGAGGTTCCGAGGCAAGTTTATCCAAGTTGTACCCAGGCAAGCTTATCCAAGATGTTCACAGGCAAGCCTATCGAAGTTGTTCCCAGGCCAGCTTATCCAAGTTGTTCCTCGGCAAGCTTATCCAAGTTGTACCTAGGCAAGCTTATCCTCGTTGTACCCAGGCAAGCTATCCAAGTTGTACCCAGGCAAGTATATCCAAGTTGTACCCAGGCAAGCTTATCCAAGTTGTACCCAGGCAAGCTTATCCAAGTTGTACCCAGGCAAGCTTATCCAAGGTGTTCACAGGCAAGCTTATCCAAGTTGTACCCAGGCAAGCTTATCCAAGATGTTCCGAGGCAAGTTTATCCAAGTTGTACCCAGGCAAGCTTGTCCAAGATGTTCCGAGGCAAGTTTATCCAAGTTGCACCCAGGCAAGCTTATCCAAGTTGTACCCAGGCAAGCTTATCCAAGTTGTACCCAGGCAAGTTTATCCAAGATGTTCCGAGGCAAGCTTATCTGAGATGTACCCAGGCAAGCCTATCCAAGTTGTACCCAGGCAAGCTTATCCAAGTTGTACCCAGGCAAGCTTATCGAAGTTGTTCCCAGGCAAGCTTATCCAAGTTGTACCCAGGCAAGCTTATCGAAGTTGTTCCCAGGCAAACTTATCCAAGTTATACCCAGGCAAGTTTATCCAAGATGTTCCGAGGCAAGCTTATCCAAGTTGTTCCTCGGCAAGCTTATCCAAGTTGTACCTAGGCAAGTTTATCCAAGTTGTACCTAGGCAAGCTTGTCCAAGATGTTCTGAGGCAAGTTTATCCAAGTTGTACCCAGGCAAGCTTATCCAAGATGTTCACAGGCAAGCCTATCGAAGTTGTTCCCAGGCAAGCTTATCCAAGTTGTACCCAGGCAAGCTTATCCAAGTTGTACCCAGGCAAGCTTATCCAAGTTGTACCCAGGCAAGCTTATCCAAGTTGTTCCTCGGCAAGCTTATCCAAGTTGTACCTAGGCAAGCTATCCAAGTTGTACCCAGGCAAGTATATCCAAGTTGTACCCAGGCACGTACATGCAACTTGTACAGCATTGAGGACATGAGAGATCTTTTAAAAGTGTAATCCCATTCGGCTTTATTTGAGACAGTTGTGTTCCATTGGCTAAGTTAAATAATTCATTGCAAAATCAGCACATTTTGGAAACAATCGAAGACCTGTCCAACCAAGATTGCTTATTAATTTACAATTCCATGACATCAGATTAGACCTTCATCAGGCGGACCATTGAAGGTCTGAAAGGAAAACAAAAAATATCCTCAAATGCTTCTCCAATAGGTTGTTTGGTTGGTTTTGCATTTGGAGTTCAAGCACAAAAAAAATGAAAATTTGTGTATTTCCTTGTTATGTAGCTTGCGCTTCCTTTGCAACCTCTGCTCGTCAGTCCTACAATGGTGGTGTTGCTTGAATGTTTATTTTTGGTTTTGCAGATTGTGAATAGAGGGTAGGAGAGTTGGACGACCAAAAGAGACCTGGCAGCGTACCACAGAAAAGGAGCTCAGATGGTGATCATTGAGTGGGCCTGGGACAGACAAAGGTGGCACGAGTCCTCAAGCAGGCTCAGTATGACATGATCTGAAATAAGTGAGTAAAGATCGGTGGCATTTTAGATCCAATCCTAAATTTATCTGAGGGCATTAAGAGAAATCAGAAAGTGTGAACTGGCACTATGTGCAGACCAGACCAAGAGGAGAGGGCACATTACCCCCTTCCCTATTTGTCATTAATGAGTCAACTGAGTTTTTCTTCAATTGAATCCACTACTGACGGCAATTTTCCCAGACAAGCTCAATTTCAAGAAGCTTCAAATCCAAACGCAATTTATATTGTCACCTTCAGATAAGTTTGAACTCGCAACCACTGTAATGGTGTCTTTACCACTTGTCCACCATGTCGATTACAATGATTCATGTTCAAACTGTTGATACATCTCCTTCTCATCATGTGTCAGTAATGGAAGTCTCCATTTGACACCAATCTCCTGTTCAGGGACTTGGGTACTTCTAGTTCAGTTCAAAGACCTTCTATCAAGTGGTGTAATGGATACCATGTAATTCCATGATACAAGCATTGAACCCTTCGCTTTACTGACGGAAATTGGCCAAAATAACTTAGGTATATTACAGTACAGAAGTTAATCACAGTCAATATTTGCATTTTTTTTAATTCTAGAAACATTTTGTTTACTGCTGACAACCGAGCATTAACTTCAGTAATATGCGAACTTATTCGGCAAAAAAAATATTATGAATTCGTTTTATGTTTCCAAGGATCAGACATTACGTCGTTTTTTTATTTTCCAAGTTGCAAAAAGGAATTATTCTCAATGTGTCATGAATAGTACACCGCTGTAAAGGCCTAGCGTAGCACGAGACGTAACGTCATAATAACGTCCCAGATGTAACGCCAAAATAACGCAGAGGGATGAACGGACAGAGAAATCTGGCGACTTGGATATATAGATAAAAGGGTCACTTGCAAGTCTCTTCCAAGCGACCACTTAATGACTTGAACGACCGTATAATCCCTTGCAATTGACCCATTAACTTGGCCTCACTCTTGAGGGTTTGGCCAAGTCAACAGACTCGTCCTTATTGAAAGAAAGCACGAGTTGACTCGGTGAGACGGAGAGCCCTTTGAGGATGGTGCAGCAAGCATGTGTTGTTAAAAATAATTATATATTCATATCTATTGAATGAAAAACGTCTTTTTTATTCGGCTCCCCATTCCACATCTCAGCAAAGCTCTACTAAAAGTACAAAAAAACAAGGAAATTGCAGTTTTAAACATCTTATCATAGTGCAGAGCATAAAAAAAATTACCCAAACACAAATAATAATGACAACTTAGTAAGCGTAGCATGTCAAGCTGTGAGGTGTCTGGCAGGTGGAGAGAGGATGACATGTTTAGGCAATGGCCGAAACAGTGACATGGTAAAAAGTACTAATGAATCCTACTCGGGTTTAAGTTTAAAGGACATAATCTACTTCATCTGGCGGATTGTGCCAATAATGTGAGCTGACAGCTCCTTCTGGGAAGAATTATGAAATCCATGAAAAGTTTATGGATTTGATTATTGTATTTTTTAAATAACACCAAGCTTAGCCTGTCAGGTTGGTCAGCACAAATTAGTAGAAACAGGCCAGGATCAGCATAGATAGATACATATAATACCATATGGGTAGAAATGATACAGGTGGTGGAAGGTCGGTGAGAGGAAAAGGTTTTCATTGCGTAGGGCTTGATGATCCAAGTGGTTGTTTGCTGAGCTTTCGCTGATCTTCAAGAAGCTCGGAGCAGAGGGAAAGGTTGTCCACTGGGGTGGCATTACCCTCCCACTCATAGACCAGCAAGGTCTCGCTTGGTGCAAGCTGTGGGTCTGCGTCTGCCACCCTCTTCATCTGCCAAAAAAGGGCTGCGCCACTGTCACCTCATCCGCACAACCTCTGGCACATCTAACTTCTCTCCTTCACACCGTGGTTAATCAAAGTTTTGAAGTACAAATGATACATGTTAGTAGAAACTAAAAATGTACATTGATGTGCAATACGATCAGAGTGTACAGCACAGCATTGTACCATACCATATTTACACAAAAAATGACCCAAACCCAACCTCATCCATTATCTCCTGCCTTTCATACTTTTCCCCAATCCCAAAAAATGTAATCACTCATCTACAAGGCCGCAAAGCAAAAAACACTGCTAAAACTAGAAAGAATCTCAAAATGCAAAGCACGTCCACATCCGCCTTGTATTCAGACTTCGTCTTCTTCCATACGCTCAACATGACGAATACGGCTAAAAAATACAAAAACGTTGACGATTTTAGGCCACCTGGACCTTTTGACCTCAAAAGCAATATACTTCAGTGACCCAATATGCAAATGCTGTTCAAATTTCAAGTCAATCATTTGAAAATTGACGATTTTATTCAACCTTAAACTTTGACCTTTTGACCTTAAAATCGGCTTCTAGATTGTGATTGGTGAATCAATTCAGTGACCAAATATGCAAATTCTTAAAAGTTGAGATCAATTAGATGAAAATTGATGATTTCATGTGATGCTGACCTTTGACCTTTTGACCAAATTATTAATTAGTCTTCTCCATATTCTCAGAATAAAGCTTTGTTAAAAATTTGATGACAAGGTTAAAAATGTTATGGCCCAGACAGACAGACACACCCACAGACAGACTCACACACACAACAACGTGATTGCAAAACCCTCTCCCTCTGTGCGGGAGAAGGGCTAAAAAACTTGAACATAATAGAGAAAATAATTTTACACTCGGGGAGTAAATAGATAGATTTGGCAAAAACGAATAATGTCCACTTGGTGTTGCACTAATGTACAGGTCCAGATGTCTAACATTAGGGACTCTAGACAGCTGGTTCATGGACATCGTTTGGTCAACGCTGTCCAGTGGAACGAAAAACGGAGGTTTGATTCCCTTGTTCTTTTTAATGTTCCCTGTGGTAAATTTTCTACCATCTTCTCACTCTCATTATCACTGCATGATAAACTAGATGGTATTCATAGAATACTTACGCTGCGAAGTCAACTTGATGTGAGCCAACTTTTCTGTTTTTGAACTCTTTTTTTTTTTTGATCCAATATGGCTGCCAGACCATGTGAGCAATGACATCATAAATTTATATTCTCTGATATAATTGTTGCATAGATCATGCTCAATAAATTTAAAACTGATCAGACTAAGCATTGTCCCTGTCGAATTATGACATCATAATTATGGCACCAATGACATCGTTAACACCTATTCCCCATATGGAGTTATTTACAATGAGCCACATTTCAATTTTTTCCATAGAGCGGTTTTGGAGATATAGGTGCAACGTTTTTCGGTTTTTCCAAGATGGCGCCTGTAACACATCACCAATGACGTCATGAATATCATTAAAATATTCTAAAGGAGGAGGCGCTCCTATGGTGAAAATTTAGTGTCCATCAGACCAACAGTTGCTGAAATATTTTAAATAATGATCGGATGGATATGTTGTATTTGTCGAATTATGACGTCATAACGAAGGCACCGATGACATAATCATTAACATATCTCATTCCCCATGGGGAGTAGTTGACAATGAGCCAGGTCTCAGTTTTTTGCATGGAGTGGTTTCAGAGATATAGAGGTGCGAAGTTTTTCGAAGATGGCGCCTGTACCACGTGACCTATGACATCATAATAATCATTAAAATATTCAACAGGAGGAGGCCTTCCTATGGTGAAAATTTTGTGTCAATCGGACTAAGAATTGCAGAGAAAAAAAATTCATACTGATCGAATCAAGCGTTGTACTTGTGGAATTATGATGTCATAATTAAGATGCCAATAACATCATCATAACATATTTTATTCCGCAAGCGGAGTACTTGACAAGGAGCCATGTTTCAAAAAAAAATTCCATGGAGCGGTTTCGGAGACATAGAGGTGCAACTTTTTTTCGATTTTTCCAAGATGGCACCTGCATCACGTGACCTATGACGTCATAATTATCATTTTAAAAATTCCACAGGAGGAGTCGCTCATATTCTGTAAATTTTGTGCCAATCGGACTAACAGTTGCAGATGAATTTTATTTTTCATACTGATCAGATCAAGCGTTGTACTTGTCGAATTATGACGTCATAATTAAGGCACTGATGACATCATCATCAACATATCTTATTCCCCATGGGGAGTACTTGACAATGAGCAATGTTTCCATTTTTTCCATTCAGCGGTTTGGGAGATATAGAGGTGTAACGTTTTTCCAAGATGGCGCCTATAGCACGTGACCGATGACGTCATAATAATCATTAAAAGATTCTACAGGAGGAGGCCCTTCTGTGGTGAAAATTTCATGTCAATTGGACCAACGGTTGCCGAGAAAATAAATTTTTAAAATGCAGACACACCACACGGCACACGTACGCACATGAATGCTTAACTCCGCTTTTCGCTTCGCGATTGCAGGGTATCTAGCATGGTATTCGTTAGAGAGCATATCTCCGCCAGGCTGAACAGTTTACATTTTGTAGCCCACTGATAGGCTTGATATGGATTCGGACCTGAACCAAAATCTAATCGGCTTATTCTTGTCACTTACCAAACTCATCCACAAAATTTTGTCAAAAGTCAGACAACTTTTTATGCCTCTGCCCCAGAAGGTGGTTTCGGGTTGTCCGTCCGTCCGTCCGTCCGGGCTAAACTTCGTTTTTCTCAGCAACCATATGTCCGATTGAGACAAAACTTTCAGGGTAGGAGTGGCACCCATGCAGAATGTTTTTATAATTGTGACGTTGTAGGTCACGTGGTATGGCAGCCATCTTGGATTAAACGCAAATAATTAATACATATTTCTCGGAAACCACTGAGTGGAAAATTTTGAAACTTGCCACGTTGTCAAGTACTCCCATTGGGGAACAAAACCATGATAATGATGACATCATAGGTGAAGTGGTATACCAGCCAAAATGTTTTTATCGAATTCCTTATCCTAAAAATCTGAAATATTGCATGCACATGATCTTTGACCCATTTGTATTGAAATATTAAATTTATGACATCATAGGTCACATGGTTTGGCAGACATATTGGATTTAACCTCAAACCTCTAAACAAAAATCGTCTCCCAAACCACCAAATCGATTGACTTGAAACTTTACATATGTCATTGACTAGGCAAGGCGATTAAAAGATGATCACAAAAACATCATTGGTCACATGGTGTGGCAGCCATATTGGATTGAAGGAAAATATTAAATAATTATATCTCTGAAACCGCTTACCCTATTGATGCGAAATTTTACACATAGCATCTAACACCACTGTTGCATATAGTTTGAAAATGATGATGTCATCGGTCATGTGGTTTGGCAGCCATCTTGGATAGAAAAACGAACCTTATCCGATCAACACTAAACTTCACAAGCGTGATCCCCTGCCCATGCATATGCAGGGTGTACTTTTTAAGGTCATGTGTCATGTGGTATGGCAGCCATATTAGCTTGAAAGCCGATATTTAAAAAAAAAATCCCTTCTCTGAAACTGCTTCACCGATCGATGTGAAACCTGTCATGGCTGGTGAAAATGTGATACTTGAAAACAGCTGAAGGGATTTCAATCAAACTTGTTTATTTTTAGGACAGTGAATGAGGGCATCTACCCATTGTGGGACTATGCGGAGGCATATTGGCGACACTGTCGAGCATTGCTCTAGTTTAGATATCATGCTATATTTCGTTTTTAGCCCTGTCACTCAATGAAGAATCGGTTAGAAAATTAAAAAAATTCTCTCATTTGGATCTGGATTGAGATCTTCACCACCATCGAATCAATTCATCCTTCTCACACACCCAACCAGGTCCACCAAGTTTCGTCTGAATCCATCCACAACTTTTTGAGATATTGTGCGATATATCGTTTTTAGCCCTATCACTCAATGGTGAGGAATCACTGAAATTCTAGTAGCCAGATTCAGATCTTCACCAAAATCTAATCAACTCCTCCTTGACATACACACAACATCTCCCCCAAATGTTGTCCGAATCCGTCCACAATATTTTTTGAGATATTCTGTCCACGGACAGGCAAACAGACAGGGGTGAAAACATAACCTCCATCCACCTTCAGTGGTGGAGGTAATTATATATTCCATCCACTGCATAATGTACAATGAAGATTCTTCATGTAAAACATGCTACATCATTAAAATAGCACTTATGAAATACCCCATAGCACTTATCCTGTTGTGCTTAATAAAGGAAATGGTGAAGTAAACTTTCATGTTATTACAGAATGTGTTGCTGTAGCGGAGGATCTACCTCTGAGACGAGCAGGTGTGCATTCTGGGCGAGATCCGATCGACCTCTGACCTCCTGGTAGCGAAGCGTGCTCGTGGGTGACATGGCAATGGGAGCCTCGACACGTTGCACACAGTGTCCCAGTCCTCCATCACGTGACAGAGTCGTTACTGGGCCAGGTGAACTCAGGTAAACTGGGCTCACAAGGGTAGGAGCTCCCTCGAGCCTACTTCCTTCCACTAAGGACCAGCCAGCTCCACCTTGACCACTACCACTTCCTCGACTGAAAGTTCCATGTGCTTGATCCATGGACGATACCTGCTTGTAATTGAGGAGTGCAGGGAAGAAAGTAGTAATGACAAATTGAGTTTGTTTTTAATCTGACCATGGGATGAATAAAATAAATACAAAGTATGTTAAAGTATGTGACAAGAGTAGGTCTGCCATACCTATTTAACAAAACCATGGCATATTCAAGCTTACCCCAAACATTTCTGTTGTCATGTTGGCAGCAGCACCAGGTATTGTGGTCCCCATGGTAACGATTTTCTCTGTAGCCCCTCCGGGTCCTCTGATCACCACTCCCGGACTAGAAACCATTCCGCTGGCTCCGGCCATTTCACTCCTTCGTGATTCAGATACTATCTCGTTGTGTGTGAAAGCAGACTGCTGCCCAAAGCTAACGGTTTCTCCGGCCCCGGATTTCGTAGCATTGGTCTGTTGCAAGCCCTTACTTTTCTCCAAACCACCAGCCGAAGTCTGGGACTTCAGTGTGTCAAAGCCATTGGGGGGCAGTGTTGCCATAGTCTGGGGGTTTGGTCACAGGCGGGTTGAAAAAGATTAAGGCAGATAAAAAATGGAAGAATAATTGCATATCAGGTGTGGTGGGTGAGCAAAGGAGGAAATATCACAAAAAGGAACTTTGTGTGGGGAGAGTGTTTGAGGCAGAAAATAAAAAGCCCCATTTTTATACACAACGTTGTGTACACATTGAATCTGGTTACGAGACATTGCTGAAGATGATTGGAAATGCTTTTCAAAAGGTAAAAACAGCCACGGTTCATATTCTCACCAAGATCATCTTTAGGCTTCGAGAAGCCCCATGAGCCGAATGTGAATTAAATTAGATGAAAACATGAACCTAAACGAGAACAGCGCTCGGAAGAGTGCATAGTCTCGCCTCATGTGCTCATTCTGAACAAAATACTATCGTTAACGGAACATGCTACTATTATGGCCCATATACCCATATCATGTCACATACAGTCACGTGAAAAAGTAAGTACACCCCATGTAAAGTTTTGACTTTTTCAACATATTTCAACATACAGCTATTTGATCTTCATTTCAACAATATTGATAGATAAAGGTGATATTGTAGCGACCCATGGGTCCCCCAAGCAAGACCGGCATCAGAATCTCCTTGCTCCAGCCGGTGACGTCACCGGCGGGGATCCACGGCGCCAGAGTGGCTGGTCACGTGACCGCCAAAGCGTGCCGCGCGTGCGGGTATAATCAGCTACACCTGTGGATCACGTGACCACCGAAGCACGCCTCGCTTGAGAGGCGTGGCTTTCGGTTTCGGTTTCGGTTTCGGGTTGTGCTTTATAATGCAGCCCGATAAACGGGCTTTTCAGTGTTCCCGAGTTGGTTTTACGAATAAACATCTTCTCGGACGAGTTTGTGCCTTGCCATCCTTTATTCGTATTCTGCTGGAGTCCGGACTCCTTCACTGGTGACCCCGAATTTGCAACACGGCAATGGACACCTCAGTGTCCCTCAAGCTGCCCACCTTCTGGGAAGCACATGCCGCCATCTGGTTCGCGCAGGCGGACTCCCAGTTCGCCCTGCGTGGCATCACGGAGGATGCCACCCGCTACCATTACGTGGTCACCGCACTCGGCTCCGCGACCGCCGCCCGCTGCCTGAGCTTCCTCCAGAACCCGCCTGCTGACGGCAAGTACGACGCCATCAAGGCACTTCTGCTGGGCGCATTCGCCCTTTCCCCGGCTGAGCGCGCACGACACCTGCTCGACCTACCTGAGCTCGGTGATACGCACCCGTCCGAGCGCATGGACTACATGCTCATGTTGCTCGGCGAGAACCCCTCGGATTTCCTGTTTCAGGAGCTCTTTCTTCGCCAGCTCTCGGCCCCGGTACGGGTCGCCCTGGCAGGTACGACCATCGTAAACCCCCGCAACCTCGCCAAGGAGGCCGACAAGATCGCTTCGGCAAGCCAGCTCGCCGGAGCGGCGAGCCAGCTCATCGGGGTGGCGGCCGGGAGCCTTCCCGCCCACCCGCCCGACGCCCGCGACACAGTCTCCTTCCCGGAGCCCGCCACGACTGGCAGCGGCGGCGCCGCGTCGCCCGGTCCCGACGCGTCGATCGGAGCCCCCGCCGGACCCGGCCTGGTGCTATTTCCATGCCAGGTTCGGGCGACAGGCCCGATCATGCCGACCCCTGTGCACGTTCGGCAAGTCGGGAAACGGGCGAGCCGGCGTTCCCTCCCAGCAATGAACGCCGGCCGTTCCGGAAACCTGCTGTTCATTGCAGACCGAGCGTCGGAGCGGCGCTTCCTCTGCGACACCGGCACCCAGCTGAGCGTCATTCCCGCTTCGGCGGAGGATAGGCGGGCCGCCGTCTGCGGCCCCCCATTGGTCGCGGCCAACGGCTCCGCCATCCGCACTTTCGGCCCACGCACCGTCGCCCTCCGCTTCGGCAGCCAGCTCTTTCACTGAGAGTTCGTGACGGCGGACATCCCCATGGCTTTGCTCGGGGCCGATTTCTTGTGCGCCCACGGGCTGCTGCTTGATGTGAAACGCCGGCGTCTCATCAACGCCGAGACTTTCAGCTCCCTGGCGTGCGCCTTGAGCCGGGCCGCACCCACCGAGTTTTCCTGTGCCCTCCCAATTGGCGGACGACTTCGCACGTCTCCTCGCGGAGTTCCCGGCCCTCACGCGCCCGACGTTTTCGGCCATCGCGGTGAGGCACGGCATCGAGCATCACATCCCCACTACGGGCCCGCCAGTGTACGCCCGGGCTCGCCGTCTCGACCCCGCCAAACTCGCCGTCGCCAAGGCCGAGTTCACGGCGCTGGAGCGCCTCGGCATCGTACGGCGCTCCGGCAGCGCCTGGGCCTCGCCGTTGCACATCGTCCCGAAGCCGGGGGATGGATGGCGGCCATGCGGTGACGACCGCCGCCTCAACGACACCACTACCCCCGACAGGTACCCCGTCCCACACATCCAGGATTTTTCCGCCCGGTTGGCGGGGCGGACCATTTTTTCTAAAGTGGACCTGATTCGGGGGTACCACCAGGTGCCCGGCCGACATTCCGAAGACGGCCGTGATCACACCTTTCGGCCTCTTCGAGTTACTCCAGATGCCCTTCGGCCTCAAAAACGTGGTGCAGGCGTTCCAGCGCCTGATGGACAGCGTGCTGCGCGACCTGCCGTTCCTCTTCACCTACCTGGACGACATCCTCGTCGCCAGCACGTCCAGAGCAGAGCACCTCCTCCACCTCCGGACGCTCTTCGGCTGCCTCAGCGAGCACGGCTTGATTGTCAACCCGGCCAAATGTCACTTTGGTGCGGCGACGATCGACTTTTTGGGCCACCGCATCACCCGGAACGGCGCTGTGCCGCTGCCGGCCAAAGTCGAGGCCATCACCGCTTTCCCGCGCCCCCGCTCCGTCAAGGCGCTGCAGGAGTTCCTCGGGATGGTGAACTTCTACCACCGCTTCATGCCCCGAGCGGCGCAACTCATGCAGCCCTTGTATGCCGCCCTCCGAGGCCAGCCGGCGAAGCACGATGTCGTCTGGTCCACGGACATGGACGCAGCTTTTGCCGGCGCGAAACGGGCCCTCGCCAAGGCCATGCTGCTGGCCCACCCGGTGCCCCATGCCCCCATCGCCCTCACCACGGACGCCTCTGACTACGCCGTGGGCGCGGTCCATGAACAATGGGTAAACGGGGCCTGGCAGCCGCTCGCGTTCTTCAGCCGGCAACTCCTGCCCAACGAGCTGAAGTACAGCACGTTCGACCGCGAGCTCCTCGGGCTGTACCTGGCCGTCCGCCATTTTCGCCACCTCCTGGAGGGCCGCCCATTCATGGCCTTTGTCGACCACAAGCCATTGATTTTCGCAATGGCCAAGGTCACGGAGCCGTGGTTGGCCCGCCAGCAGCGCCACCTCTCCGCCGTGTCGGAATACACCACGGACATCCGGCACGTCACCGGGAAAGACAACACCGTGGCCGACTGCCTTTCTCGGGCCGGCACCAACGCCGTCCACCTTGGCGTGGATTTCGCCCTGATGGCGACGGACCAGGCCACCGACGGCACGGTGCAGGCGCTCAGGGTGGCAGACACGGGCCTCCGCTTGGCTGACATCCCCTTCGCGGGCACGGTCATGCTTTGCGACGTCTCCCAGGGCCGACCGTGCCCCGTCGTGCCGGTCTCCTGGCGGCGCCGCATTTTCGCTTCCCTCCACGACCTCTCGCACCCAGGCCGGAAGGTGTCCCAGAAGCTGGTGTCGGCACGCTTCGTCTGGCATGGGTTGCGACCGGACGTCCGCGACTGGGCCAACGCCTGCTCAGCCTGCCAGCGGGCCAAGGTCCACCGTCACACCCTGGCTCCATTGGGTCCTTTCACCGTGCCCAAGTGGCATTTCGACCACGTCCACGTGGACCTGGTGGGTCCCCTGCCCCCATCGCGGGGGTTCCACCAGGTGGACAGGACCACCAGGTGGCCAGAGGCCGTGCCCCTCACCTCCACCACCACCGCCGACGTGGCGCAGGCATTCATCGCCACCTGGGTCGCGCGCTTCGGCGCACCGGCGGACATCTCGGCCGACCGCGGCCCACAGTTCACGTCCGAACTTTGGGGCGCGGTCGCCCGCTCGTTGGGAGTCACTCTGCACCGCACCACGGCCTACCACCCCCAAGCCAACGGGTTGTGTGAGCGGTTTCACTGCTCCATGAAGGCCGCACTCATGGCCGGCCTCCAGGACGATGGGTGGGCCGACGGGCTCCCGTGGGTCCTTTTGGGCCTCCGCACGGCCCCCAAGGAGGACCTCCAGGCGTCCACCGCCGAGCTGGTGTACGGCCAGACTCTCCGCGTCCCGGGCGAGTTCGTGCCCGACGCCACCAGCCCCTGGTCCGCCGCGCGCCAGCGCACGGACTTCCAGGAGGCCGCCCAACGTTTCACCCCGGTGCCAACGTCCCGCCACGGCGACCCCCACTCCTACGTCCCCCCAGCACTCCGCATGGCGGAGTACGTCTTTGTGCACCACGACGCACACCGGGGGCCGCTCCGGCCACCTTACGACGGACCCTTCCGGGTCCTACGCCGGGACAACAAGTCCTTCATCGTCAGCATCGGCGGCCGGGTGGACCGGATCTCGCTGGACCGCCTCAAACCGGCCCACATGGACGTCGGCCAGCCGCCACGGCTGGCTCTACCACCGCGGCGCGGCCGCCCTCCATTCACTACACCCCCCCCCCCCGACCATCCACCACCACACCGGACCCCCCCCCCCTCCCCACGACTGGCCAGGGGTCGTTTCAGTCGGGTCATCCGGGCCCCCCTCAGGTTGACCTCCCTGGACCAAGTCCATTCTGGGGGGCGTGTGTAGCGACCCATGGGTCCCCCAACCAAAACCGGCATCAGAATCTCCTTGCTCCAGCCGGTGACGTCACCGGCGGGGATCCACGGCGCCAGAGTGGCTGGTCACGTGACCACCAAAGCGTGCCACGCGTGCGGGTATAATCACCTACACCTGTGGATCACGTGACCACCGAAGCACGCCTCGCTTGAGAGGCGTGGCTTTCGGTTTCGGTTTCGGTTTCGGGTTGTGCTTTATAATGCAGCCCGATAAACGGGCTTTTCAGTGTTCCCGAGTTGGTTTTACGAATAAACATCTTCTCGGACGAGTTTGTGCCTTGCCATCCTTTATTCGTATTCTGCTGGAGTCCGGACTCCTTCAATATAATATAACAAATATCATGAAACATATACATTTTTTAGTCCATTGCATAATTTAAATAAACGTAAATGCAAATTTCGCAAGTGGAAAAAGTAAGTACACCCTTGGCTCTAATAGGTGGTATTGCCCCCTTTGGCAGAAACAACCTCAAGTAGGCGTTTCTTATAACTGCCTACCAGTCTCTGACATCGACTGGGAGAAGTTTTGCCCACTCCTCCATGCAGAATTATTTCAGCTGTGCGATGTTTGAGGGGTTTCTTGCATGCACAGCTCGTTTCAAATCCCCCCACAACATCTCGATGGGATTTAGATCCGGGCTTTGACTTGGCCATTCCAGAACCCTCCATTTCTTTCTTTTCAGCCATTCATTGGTGCATTTACTGGTATGTTTAGGGTCATTGTCATGTTGCAAGGTCCACCTTCGGTTGAGCTTCAACTCTCCGACAGATGGCCTCGCATTATCCTCGAGCACCCTCTGGTACAATGAAGAATTCATAGTGGATTCTATGACGGTGAGCTGCCCAGGCCCTGATGCAGCAAAGCTGGCCCCAAACCATAATATATTTCCACCACCATGCTTTACAGTTGGTATCAGGTTCTTGTCGTCAAATGCTGTCTTTGGTTTTCGCCAAACATGTCTTCTGGTACTGTGGCCAAATAGCTCCACCTTTGACTCATCTGTCCAGAGCACATTGTTCCAGAAGTGCTGGTCTTTGCCTAGGTGTTCATTCGCAAACTTTAGTCTTGCCCTGATGTTCTTTCTGGACAGCAAAGGTTTCCTCCTGGCACACCTCCCATGTAGATCAAATATTGTGCAGCCTCTTTCTAATGGTAGACTCGTGCACTTTGACATCAACAGTGGCAAGAGCGACCTGTAGGTCCCGTGATGACATTCTGGGGTTCTTAGAGACTTCTTTCAGTATCTTGCGGTCTGCTCTCAGGCTGAACTTGCTGGGGCGGCCTGGCCTGAATAAGTTGGCAGTTGTTTGGAATCTTCTCCACTTGAAGATGATCTTCCGGACAGTCGAATGATTGATTTCAAATTGTTTGGAGATCTTTTTAAATCCCTTCCCAGACTCGTAGGCATCTATAACCTTCTTTCTGAAGGCCTCAGATAGCTCTTTTGATCTAGGCATGGTGACGCCGCACACTTCAACAACAAAGAGCAAACCAAACGAAATGTCTGAGGTTTAAATAAGACAGGTTCCCCCAAGATCCTCTCCAACGATGTTCTAATCATTTGCACCTGAGCTGGTGCACCTCATTCTAATTTTAGGTATTTGAAGTAGTGATAAATGTAGGGGTGTACTTACTTTTTACACATGCGATATTTGCATTTATGTTTATTTCAATTATACAATGGACTACAAAATGTAAATGTTTCATGATATTTGTTATATTATATCACCTTTGTCTATCAATATTGTTGAAATGAAGATCAAATACCTGGATGTTGAAATATGTTGAAAAGGTCAAAATTTACATGGCGTGTAATTACTTTTTCACGTGACTGTATATTGCCTTTATCTGTAGCTTTATTGATTATTAGGATATCTAACAACCATTTTTGGGCACATTAGGGCTTAGTTGTGTCAACGAAGGAGAATATGAAAAAATTTCAACCTGTACATTCTCCATGGCTAGTCGATCATATATGTATATATTATATATATATAAAGACTTGGCATTTAATATGGAATTTTTTTTTTCTTGACTTGGGTTTACTTTCTTAACTCAGTATATCAATCTGGTGAGTTTCTTTTACACTTTGGTGATTTATTTGTTGAAAGAACCACGTCACTGATTGTCTGTCGCAGCAAGAAGTCAACAACAGGCTTATATCACAGGTGGCGTGGCAAAATGTACGGACAGGTGCATTTGATGATTGGCTTCACAGTCGGGTATACAAGGGTTGTTGCGTTCTGTATTAGTGGAAAACAACTGCTGCACGTCTCCAAAAGTTATTGCCGCTTCCTCTGGAGATGGTCCGTCAGCTCGACAATGCTGTTTGCCATGGAGTGGTGGCTTTACGAAATTACGGCATGAAACAGCGTGCTATTGCTCGGCAGTATGGCATCACTCAAGGTCAGGTGTCAAAGATCCCGAAATGAAATGCGCAGAGGGGTGTCCCTACTCCAATACTGAGGCCAGGACGTCCCCGCAGAACCACAAGGAGGGATGATCGCCAGCTGCACCGGATAGTCCGCAATGGCTGTACCAAGTCAGCTAATCAGCTTAGGGCTGAGTGGCAGCAACTGACAAATGTGCCTGTATCCAGAAGGCTAGTCAACCAACGACTGGTTCAAGCAGGCTATCATGCCAGGTGTCCCCTGAGAAAGCCAGGCCTGACCAGACAACACCGCCAGCGCCGATTGCAGTGGGCCAGAGAGCACCGTCAATGGCAGCCAGGACACTGGAATCACGTGATCTTCAGTGACGAGTCTAGATTTCTGGTCTATCGTCAAGATGGCCGCGTCCGAGTGCGCAGACAAGTGCATGAAGCCTACATCAAAGATTGTATAGTGCCAAGAGTCCAAGCTGGAGGTGGTGGGGTGACCGTTTAGGCTGATTTTCATGCAAGGGGGCAAAACTGAACTGGTTGTTCTGAATGGAAACCTGAACCAGTTCAAGTACAGGGCCATTCTGGAAGAAACATTGCTTCCATTTGCTCGTGCAGCCTTTCGAGGAAACTTTGTCTTCCAAGATGACAATGCACGGCCTCATCGTGCTCGCATGATCCAACACTTTCTTGCTGACCGTGGTGTAGAGCATATGGAGTGGCCTGCCATGTCCCCAGATATGAATCCGATAGAGAACTTGTGGGCAGAATTAACGCGTCAAATCGACCACTTGGACCAGCAGCCGACCTCTGTGCGTGAATTGCAGCAGGCTATTGTCACTGCATGGCAAGCGATTCCTGTACAAACCTTGGCAAATCTAGTGAACAGCATGCCTCAACGTGTACGTGCTCTCCTGAATGCTCGTGGGGGTTACACGAAGTACTGAACTGTAATTTTACTGTCCGTAATCCCAGTCGTAATTTAACTTTTGTTTTTGTTGAAAAAAAATTGGGCTAATGTGCAAAATAAAGAGATACTTCTGGAAAACGTACAGAAGTTTAACACAGTACTGTCCATGAATTGAGTTCGATATCAGTTTACATCACTTTCAAGGATCAATTTATTTGTTTCGAAATGTCAAATGTGGTTTTTGTTTCTTTTGAAGGTCACATTAACAAAATCTAGAATAATTTCAACATAATTCCAATGAACTTTTGGTTCTAAGACATCTTGAAAAGTAAGTTCACCCCCACAAAAAAAATATTCCATATTATATATATATATATATATATATATATATATATATATATATGTGGTGCTTCAGGTCCCCCCCACCCCCCCCCCCGCCTTTGTGCCCCCCCCCTCCCCTTTGTTTTCCATTATTGTTTGACCTATTATCAAGTATGACCAACCATATGCTTTGTTTTAATTGATTGCTGTATCCTTTTAATACTATTATTCATTTTTATCCTGATAAGGAATTATCCCTTACTCTGTGAAAGAAACCAGCGGTATCTTTCTAGCCTCTATCAGAATTTTGGTATGTGGGACCTGAGATCCTCCTCCCAGTATTATGCTAATAATGTTGCTCAATTAACAAAATATAACCAATTTATATGTGTTGCTTTGCTTAAACTTATATTTCCTGTTAAGAAGTTAAGTTACTGTGCTGGCATATTCTCTTTATTGTTCCTGCTCTAACTGTGGCTCTATTGTATAAAGTTACCAGCCGTTACCACTCAATCAGATGAATACCGACACTTTTACGATCGGCTATCCTTATCTTCATGTGCTTTTCCTGACCTTCAACAAATGTTTATCCAAACTATGGACATGTGTTCATCTGGGCATAAGCCAGGCATGGTCTTCAGTTAAAACCCTTTTTTCCTTACTGAACAAAGGGTGAGATCAAAGAGTGAGCCGCTGAGTCACCCTTTATCTTTCAATTGTGATCGCTATATAAAGCAAAACCCTGTTCAGCTATTTCAGAGCATCTTGTTGGAGCGTTGGTCATTTTGTGGGCTTCTGTCCGACGTGTTTTGCTCTCCACAAGCTTGTGTGTGTTTGACGATTCAAATAAATATATCAGTTGTTCCTTCTCTCAGTCATGAGTCTTGAGTCCTAAATCAACGGATCCGTCAAATGGCGAGCCAGGCAGGAGTCAGCTCGGGCAGACTCGGGACGTGGCTCCAGGCGCAAGTGAGTGGAAAAAAACACCAGCTGGTTTGATCGGACCGGGTGAGGTGAGCCTTGGGGTTTTTTTTGTTATAGACTGGGATTTTAGGCTAAATTGGAACCCACTCGGTCGCCCAGGTGTCGTTTGCCCGTTCCCTGCTCGAGCCTGATCCTCGAACAAAATTTAAGAACGAGCCGTTTTGGGGCTCCGGAGCAACTGACTGTTTATGGATTCGTTGGGGTAATGTTACGGGACAGGGGAGTAAGGTGCCCCAAGAGGGCGCCGAGGATAGGGAATAGATTGGTTTCGTAAAGTAAGGTTAGAAGCGTCATCAGGACGCCGGCAAAGTAAGGTACGGTTAGCATATAAAGGGAGCATATATGCGGGAGAGATCTCTGATTAGGCGGCTATATGCGGGAGAGATCTCTCGGGAATAAGGAGTAAGGTTACCTGGTTACCTGGACAGGTAAGAGGAGTTAGGCTAGAGAGCTGTGAGGCGGGCGAACCTCTTCGAAGTTAGGTTAGAGGGCTGTGAGGCGGGCGAGCCTCTCGGAGTTAGGTTAGAAATCTGTGAAGGCAGGGTGAGCCTGTCAGAAATATCCCAGCATTTTTATTGGAAAATCTTTAGTTGGTGGAGGGAGGCGGCTGTGAGGCGGGCGAGCCTCTCGGCTCTCGATGGCCTGAGGAAGCAGGCAAACTAATTGCAAATTGCAGGTGCAGGATGAGGTGGGATTAATTGGGAAGATTGAGGTGATTAAGGAAATAAGATAGGTAGGTAAGCCAACGCGCGACTAATGCCGCTCGTTGAAGATCAAGACCCCGTGGAAGGGTTAGGTAGATCAAACCCCTACCCTCCAAGCCCTAAGCTCTGTCCCGGGGCTTCAGGCAACACCCCCCCCTGCGCAGCGAGCCCCCCCTGCTCCCCCCCCTGCCTCACCCTTCTCACCCCAACTCACCCCGTCCCAAAATCCCTTTTTCCTTTGAATGAAGTGAGACGTATATGAATGAATGGGGATTGTTGCACAAGATGCTCTGACTGTACGTGGTTAGTGTCAAGTTGGTCGGATATAAGGAAACGCATAAAATGTGAGCCGGTTTGTCAGTCACGTGGTATGATTCAAATACGTTGCATCGGGAGACATGGGAGTTTTGTCTGGGAGTTTCAGTTGGGAGGTGCATGGTTGGAGTCGATCCGGTGTTCGCGCGATGTCTGGGAGACTCACACGCTGGTATATGAATGAATGAATGAGTAGATGTATTTGCGGATGTCTGTCATAGAAGTGTGTATTCATGTTCATTGTGTGTCATTGGGTAAGGATGTGCCCCGCACGGTGGAAGGACCGTGAATGGTTGATGCAATTAACGATTATATTGTGTATTGGCAACTTCTGTATTGTATGTGTGGAGTATATACCTGAGGCAGCTCACCTTTAGGATGATGTTATGTCACATTTTGATGATGATGATGGCTGGAGGGTTCGTGTCTTCGTGATCACGTGTACTGTGTGCGGTGTATAGGCTATAGCACTGGTACCTCACTATTATTTTATTTTTTTATAAATGTAACAATGAAAAACAAGGCATTTCCCGAGACATGATATTTCTGCTGATATTATTTGATGCCACATAACATTATCACGCATAACGCCGACACGTCATTGAGTGCATTTTGGGTCAGAGGGTCAGATATCCTGTTTTTTTGCGATGATTACGAGCTAGGGATGAGTTAATGACCAGATTCGGTGTTATGGAATGATGTAAAGAAAAAACTCAGATGGTGGCAGCGTCAGTTTTGACAGCTGACTGTTTTGACAGCTTGTCATATATATATCTGCATGTTATATATAGATACAAAGATACAAATATAGATATATATAACATATATATATCTATATATAAAGATATATATATATATACAAAGGACTTTTTAAGATACTTTGGACAACTTAAGACCATTTGGACACGTTTGTCCCCCTTTTGCGATTTCATCCATAGACACCTTTAGACCGCATTTGGCCCTTTTAAAAGCCTTGATCCTTTAAATACTTTAGTCCCCTTTATGACCCTAAAAACACTTTAGACGCCTTAAATGTTTCGAAAACATTCCTCCCAAAATCGATTTTGATGAACTTTTCCGTGCACTATTTGTGTCGTATCACAAGTTGCAATGATGAATATAAACTGATATCTCAAAGCGAAGCCGATGTTGCTGAAAGGAAATTGCTGGAGGCAAAGCTGTGGGGAATATAGCGAAACTGATATTGCAGATATTGGTGTAAAACTGATATTGAGGGGGGGGGGGGGGGGGGGGTCGGAAGCTGAATAAACGCTGTGGAGAGGGATAGGTGCCAGGAGGTGGTCGGTGGGTATGGAAAGAACTTTGGTGATCTTCCATCAGGTGGTAGGCCCAAAACATGCCTAAACCCGTTTCCCAGCTGAGCTTTCATAATATCACCTTAAATCCCGAGCAGTACTTCAGAGGTACAACAAGCATGGATTGGAAATCTTAGCTAATAGAATGGAACAAGGTTGTCGAGGTTACCAGCTGCACCCATTGTGACATTTGCTCACTGAATATTTATACTGAATTCCCGTTTCTACCAATACACACTCCAAAGGAAATTGTTCATTTCACGTCAAACATCTACGAACCCCCGTCATTGACGGGTACCTTTGCTAGTATATTATATATGGAGTTTCGCATCGATCTGTTAAGTGGTTCTGGAGAAGGTTTTTTATAATTATATTTTCAATCCAACATGGCCGCCAGACCATGTGACCAATGATGTCATGAATTTAATTATCCACTCACATGGATAGTAGATCAGGTATATTAAGTTTCAGATTTTTCAGACAAGGATTTCGATTCAACCAACCGTAATTAATTGTTGCAGTTTTCCATTCCGTGCACTGGAAGGTTTTCACATTTTTAGCTCCGCCCACTGCCGCCATGATGGTTTACCAGTCGTTACATTATACACAGATGTAAATACATTCTTTCAGACACCAATATTTGCCAGAGACAAAATTGTGAGTTCGACATTCTTGGGATTTTTGCATGAGGAAAAGTTTCTTTTGATTCTAATATATTTTATGGCCTGGCTTAAACGCAACATACAGATGGTTGTGTAAGCAAGACTGCTCAGTTGTAACAGTGGCTCTTGCAAACACACGGAAATCACGACAATCATTACTTTCCAAAAGAGGAGTTTGTGAGGAAGTACATTTGCATTGCAAAATCCCTGACTTCAGTGGATTGTTGGCATGACCTGTGACGGCCATCGTTACGACTGACCCCAGTCTCTCCTTTCGCCGAGACACTTTCGCCTAAAACAGAGTACATACCCGTGTTGGTATTCTGCGTGAGCACCTGTATTGGATTAATGATTGCTTTTGCAGGAACTATTGGGTAAATAAATTGAAGATTTTTCTGCCATTATGCTTAACATGAACGGGTTCCTGTAAGAACATCCATCCAAGGAACAACAGCCCTAACAGGATGGTTCGGAGGTAGTGTAATACCTTTGTGCTTTTTAGTAGGCATGATCGAAGCTCGTGGAAGAGCGAGAGCAGAATGTAGGGGAACAAAATGGAAAGGGGAAAACACTAACAGCAGAGCAGAAGTGAGAGTGAGATGAAGGAGAGGGGGAGAAGGACCCATGGGGGTGAATAAGCTGCACACAAACTGAATGAAACAGAGAAGAGGAAGGGGAAATAGGGGATGAAACAGAAAAAAGGGGATGAAACAGAAAAAGGGGGTGAAAAAAAACTGACAACTAGCAAAAGAAAAAGGTGAGAGAGAGAGATGAGGAAAAATCCCAATAACCTAGGAAAAAGGAGTTATTGGGAATGGGTTTATTTGGAGTAGAAGAGATCAGAGTGTATGGATGGGAGGTGACCTGAGGTTGTGGTGAGCAGGTGTCTTCAACCCCTGAAGGGAAGAATGGGCCTGAACAGACTGGGGAAGTTGGTTCCACAGGTGAACGAAAAGAAGAACAAATGAGTGCAGGTGAGCAGTAAGCCTGGATTTTGGACAGTCAAGAAGAACATGGTTACTGGCATACAGTGTGCACCCTACAGAAACCTGGGAGAAGCCGAGCCAAGAGAGGGCAGAAGGTGCAAGACCAAAAAGGAGGCAGTAGAATACAGAGAGGCCACCAACTTGTTTGCGATGTGAAAATAAGAGACCGAGACACTCAACTTCATCGTGAAATATCCCAATGATTTTGAGAGCCTTGCTTCGCACGGCATCAAGAAGGACAAAGTATGAGGCAGGGGTGCCAGCCAAAAGGGGAGAACATTACTCCATCAACATGTGAACGAAGGCCTTGTATTCACTGATGGGCTTGACCCTCCTCAGCCCAACTATAAAACTTTCGGATTGGCGCTTCACGGGGATGGTGATGCATCAGTGAATATCCCGCCCCTCGGACAGACATTAAGCCAGGAACCCTTCTGCTTGCATTAGTTGGTGGACATTACAAAATCATACGGTATCTTTCAACAAGAGTAGGTGAGTTAGTGCCGGCATCTTTGCCATATTCAAAAATTGCTGATGTAACCTACAGGGTGCAATGCATCAGCATCACAGCTACACTCGCGAGCAAGAGTATTAAAAGCAGCCAAGTGTTGCATATGAGAAAAAGATGAAGAAGAGAATAATCACTACATTCTCTCACACACACACACACACACACACACACACACACACACACACACACACACACACACACAGACACATACAGACACACGCACACACACGCACACACACACACACACACACATACACACACACACACACACAGACACATACAGACACACACACACACAGACACACACACAGACACATATACACACACACACACACACACACACACAGACACATACAGACACACACACACACACACAGACACATACACACACAGAGGAGTGGGTCACAGACACACGGAGGGGTGGGTCGCAGACACACGTGGGGGTGGGTCACACATACACACATACACACACACACATACACACACAGAGGAGTGGGTCACACACACATGGAGGAGTCGGTCACACACACACATGGAGGAGTGGGTCACACACACACACACACACACACACACACACACACACACACACACACACACACCTTGGACTTAGTTACCATACCCCTCGTACAGTACCAAGTAATCCATGCCTCAGATCCAGTTTTCATTGTGAAACAAAACAAAGTGAGTTTGCACGCATTTAAAAAGAACTCTGGTGGGAACGAATTCACAAAAACGGGAATTTCTGAAGAGTACCATATTATACTCAGTTCCTCTTCAACCACTGACCTCCCCGGCTCCTTCATCATGGTACTGGATCAGTGAGCCTTTGCCAGAACCATCTACAGTTGAAAACACCGGAAGCTTAGCTCCCCAGCCTTTTCCACCACCAGCACCACCAGCACCACCACAGCAGAACTTGTACGTCAGCATCATGAGAAAGGCTGGCGGAACAAATGTACATGTACAGACACAGTGTTGTTACAAGTAATTATTTTTGGACTTCCACTCCTATGTTTTTCCACTACAGAATAGCAATAGTTCATATATGGACAATTCAGGTGCCAACACCTTTGTAGGTTTTGATTTCTCCAGTCAGGTGTCAGGACTGGCACGTCAGTCGAGAAGTATGCACAATCACCTCTGAGCTGTCTAGCCTGGATTCAAACCTCGACCCAGTTATAAGCTGTCAGCCCGGTGTTTCACATGCACGGACAACTATCGGGGACGCCTCTTCACGGTGGTTGTACCCCCAATGCAATTTGGGGCTAAATATTCCCAATTCTTCTCTGCTGTCCAGATTCCTCAGGACAGCGCGGTCACGATCGAAGTGCTGATCAGTCCCCATGGACCGGCCCTTTCCTCTTGATCTGTCTCTTTTCTCTTTTTCCTCTCCTCCCCTCTTCTCTTCTCCCCTCTTCTCTTCTCTTCTTCTCCCCTCTTCTCTTCTCCTCCCCTCTTCTCTTCTTCTCCCCTCTTCTCTTCTCTTCTTCTCCCCTCTTCTCTTCTCCTCCCCTCTTCTCTTCTCCTCCCCTCTTCTCTTCTCCTCGCTTCTCTTCTCCTCCCCTCTTCTCTTCTCCTCGCTTCTCTTCTCCTCCCCTCTTCTCCTCCCCTCTTCTCCTCCCCTCTTCTCCTCCCCTCTTCTCTCCCTCTCCTCTCCTGCTCTCCTCTTCCCCTCTCATCCTCTCCTCTCATCTTCTCTTCTCTCATCCTCTCCTCTTCTCTCTTCTCCAACTCTGTCGTGGCCCTGACTTTGTGAAGGTGGGGGTACACCATCCTGTTTGTGGGAGATCTCAGGGTGGCTCCTGCGAGATCGATCAGCTGTCTCCGTGTTGCAGGATTGTCAGAGAGAACCGTCTTGGGCTATACAACAACAACAACAACATGCATGGCATTCCTAATTCCTGCCCTAACCTATAGAGGGGATAGAGCATCAGCATCACAGCCAACCACCCCCCCCCCCCCCCCCTAACAAAATTGGGTTTTACTTAAAATGCCTATGACGGCCCACTTTATAACTGCTGACAATTTTGACCGGGTTCCAATCTGCCCTGCTTTGATACAACCCCAATTTGATCAGACAGGTGACCCATGAAATCCTCTTTATAAAACTAAATTCAGAATTGGATTTTTTATTTTATTTTAAATATGAGGGGTCCTCCGTCGATGTGTCTTTTGGGTCCTCTAGATCTTTTGGGTCTTGATCCACAGCTCGATGGAATAGTGCAGTCCTCTTTGGCCTAGCACCTCCTCCCTCACACCAAGCCCTTCTTCATGCTGTGAAGGCCATGGCCCTCATATTCATTGTAATCTTCCACGCTGAGTCTGGACCTGTTACTCTCGCATCAAAGACAGGTTGTTCGCGTCTGTTTTCAATCACCACCTTTTTGTCTCGCATCCTCTGCCCTTTCCTTGCTCTGTCTGCCCTACTGTCCTACCCAAAACCCCCCCGCCCTCCAAAGTTTTTGCATGGTTCATACGGTCTTCCAGCAACCCACTTCTGGTGAAACTCCCAAAATCCAGGCTCACTGCTCACCTCTACTCATGTGTTCCTCTTTCCTCTCATTTGTTGCACCAACTTCCTCTGTCTGTTCAATCCCATTATTCCCTCCAGGACTTCAGCATGGCTGTTCACTACCACCTCAGGTCGTCCTCCATCGATGCTCGTTATCTTTTCTACCTTCATTAACCTTCACCAAGCAATCACTTCCTTTCAATGTTATTGTATTTTCTGACCTCTCTCTCTCTCCTTTTCGTTTTTTTGTTCCTTTTTTGTGTCATCCGAGGTTTTCCTCAGGTTTTTTTTTTCATCCTAGGTCTCCTCGGGTTTAGCCTGGTGTTGGCTTAGCGGTTAGGGTGCCAGCTTGGGATCCTGGGTTCGAATCCCAGTCGATCGCTGAATTAACACCAGGGGGGTTGATTCAGCCTGTCATCCTTCCGAGGTCGGCAAATCGAGTACCAGTTCACTTCACTGGTACTGGGTTGGCAGCATGTAGGGCGTCCGGCCGTAAAACATTGCTTCAAAAAGGGGACCACGATGCCCAAAAAAGGCCGACCCTCACTCTGCGGGGAAAAATGGTCTCTAAAGGTGGTTCCTGCTCCTCAGGTTTAGGTTTAGGTTTTCCATGCGGCATTCTTGTGTTTGAGTGTCATGTCATGAGGAGAACCCTAGTGTTGGGCTAGCGGCTAGGGTGCCGGCTTAGGATCCTAGGATCCTGGGTTCGAATCCCGGTCGATCGCTGAATTAACGCCAGGGGGGTTGACTCAGCTTGTCATCCTTCCGAGGTCGGCTAATTGAGTACCAGTTCACTGGTAATTCCCTGTTTGTCGCTAAAGGCGGCAAAAAGGGTTGGCGTCAGGAAGGGCATCCGGCCGTAAAACATTGCTTCAAAAAGGGGACCAAAAAACAACAACCACGGTTCCCGAAAAAGGCCAACCCCCGCTTGCGGGGAAAAATGGCCTCTAAAGGTGGTTATTTTTGTTTTTATATATTCTTGTGTTTGAGCTTGCATCCAGCTTGGTTACCCAAATCCTCCTCCTCTGTTTGACCTCATTCTTCCTCATGCTCCTTCTTCCTCCAAGTATCCCTCTACCATGCTGTTGGTGTGTATGTCCACTAACATAACTCCTTGTTCGTTATGTTCTGTACTGTGTTATAGCTCTTCCTCGAGCCACAATTTTGAAAAATAAAAATAAATTAAAATATTGAGAAGAAAAATTGATCGTACAGTAGTTATACACTCTACTTTATAAACATGACCATTTTGTTATTGTTACATGCATAAAGAAGAATAAAATACATGAGGTCACATTCTAATATTATTTGCTGAATTAGAAAAGGAACTTGCATACCAAGAAGGGGCAACAGTAGCAGTGACAGCAGGATAGCAGCAAGTGCTCCACCACTAAGTCCCATGGCACCAGCATCTTTTATTTGTGCCTCGGTGGGTAGTGGCTTTAAGCACCTATTGAGCTGATCGTCACATTTGCAAACAGTCACATTCAGGATCTTGGTGGTCGTCTTTCCCCCACGATCTGTAATGCTAACCGGCACATGGTGAACTCTTACTGGAGCCTTACCCTTCCTGTAGGCCAGGAAGGCTGTGTCACCTATGGAAAGGCAGGTAATGGGAAACAAAATGGATGGAGGGAGGTAAACATAGGTTGGTTAAGCATTCTGCTTGAAGGTGGAGGAGGAAATACCATGCATGTACAAATTAGATGGATACGGCATGTGACAGGCACATGAAGGATTGGTGAATGATAAACGATACCAAATGAAATCAAGCTAACTATTCATTGATGTGGCACTGCACACTTGTGAGTACAACAAAACCACAAAATCTCTCCCAAAAGATTCTATCCATAATGAGAGGTCATATTTTCAGTCATATCAAAATGTGGTCCCAATAAAAAATAACAATTATAAAGCATCTGAAAACACAAAGCCCATCCACATATCTAATTTGTATTCAGACTTCTTTCATATGCTAAACATGATAAAGAAGCTATTTAAAAAAAAATTAAAAAAAATTTTTTTTTTTATGCAACCTTGACCTTTGACCTTTTGATCAAAAAAAATCAGCTTCTCGCTTTTGATTGGTAAACCGATTCTGTGACAACATACAAATTATGAAAATTTCAGGTCAATTGGATTAATATTGACGATTTTATGTGATGTTGACCTTTAACCTTTTGGCCAAATTATTCATTTCTCATCTCCATATTCTAATAATAAAGTTATGTTGAAAATTTGATGACAAGGTTCAAATGGTAAATTACAATTTCAGGTCAATTGGATAAAAACTGATGATTTTAGGTGACACGGACCTTTGACATTTCGCCAAAATTAATGTGTGCCCCAACAACTCTTATGACAATGAGCCAAGTTTCAAATATTTTCCATGGAGCAGTTTCGGAGATATAGAAGTCCAAAGTTTTGCCATTTTTCCAAGATGGTGCCTGTACCACATGAACTATGACATCATAATTATAATTTTAAAATTCCACACGAGCTGACGCATACTCTAGAGATATTGTTTTTGTCAATCGGACTAATGATTGCATAGAATATGAATTTAATAGGCAACAAACCCGCAAAGATCCGCAAACATCATACGGAATAATAATAAATAATCTGAACAAAAACAATAGTTGTCCTTCCTAGAAGGATTGGATCCCTAATATTGTCCATTCAATTCAATATGGCTGCCACACCATGTGACCTATGACGTTTTCGTGAACACCCTTATTTCCCCAATGCTTGTGGATTACTGGACAACAAAGATTTTGCTACTGGGGTAGAAACATATGTTCCAGACTAAATCGAGTTTGCCGATTCTGAATCTGAAGTCAGAATTTTCTCAGCACGTCAGGATTTTGAGTTCTACATATGTTCCAATCACAGTAGCTTACCCTGGTGGGTGATTATGAGTGATCATAAATTATTATTTTTTGCATTTTTTGTTTCAATTATAGCAATACAACTGTTGTAGAATATTATATCTCATAAAAAGAGCTTTAGAATGCACTTTAAGTTATTAATAATGGATGAAAACTGACCAAGCTATGGATTTTCAAGTAAAATTTTCCACGCAGCATTACAATTTTGCGTGCCACTTCCGTGCTGAAATAAGTTAATAACTTGATACTAAAATGTTTAAATGCAATGTATATATTTTAAGAATGTATCAAGTTTGGAATTAATATCACTAGCATGACTCGGCGTGCTCCGCGCACCTCACCACACGTCGTTTCAGAGGGGTAGGCATCTTTAACCATTTCGGTGTCTTTTGGGTTCCATGGTGTTTTGGGTCTTCAGGGCCATTTGGGTCTTCTGGATCCTCTGGGCCTTTCAGGGTATTTTGGGTTTTTGAGGTGCTTTGGGTCTTCAGGGTCTTTTGGGTCTTTGGTGTCTTCAGAGGCTTTTGGGTCTTAAGGGTCTTTGGTGTCTTCAGGGGCTTTTGGGTCTTAAGGTTCTTTTGGTTCTTCTTGGTCTTTGAGGGTCTTCGGGGTCTTTTTGGTCTTCGTGGTCTTTTGGGTCTTCAGGGTGTTTTGGGTCTACGGGGTGTTTTGGGTCATCGGGGGGGTTTGTGTCTTCGGGGGGTTTTGGGTCTTCAGGGTGTTTTGGGTCTTCGGGGTGTTTTGGGTCTTCGGGGTGTTTTGGGTCTTCGGGGTGTTTTGGGTCTTCGGGGTGTTTTGGGTCTTCGGGATGTTTTGGGTCTTCGGGGTGTTTTGGGTCTTCGGGGTGTTTTGGGTCTTTGGGGTGTTTTGGGTCTTTGGGGTGTTTGGGGTCTTCACGGGTCTTGGTGGTCTGAAGGGTCTTGGGGGAATTAAAGGGTCATCAAAGGTCTGAGGGGTCTCAGCAGTCTCAACGCAATTAAGAGAGTTAATTAAGAGGGTGGTAATTTTATTTGAAGAAGAAGAAGACGTTTTCGTCACATATAAACATACATACATACATACATACATACATACATACATACATACATACATACATACATACATACCGAACCATATACGTTTGCTCTATTATAATAAGATTTCGGTCTTCGGGGTATTTTGGGTATTCAGGGTCTTTTGGGTCTTTGGGGTGTTTTGGGTGTTTGGGGTGTTTTGGGTATTTGGGGTGTTTTGGGTCTTTGGGGAGTTTTGGGTCTTTGGGGTGTTTTGGGTCTTTGAGGTGTTTTGGGTCTTTGGGGGTCTTGGTGGTCTGAAGGATCTTGGGGGTATTAAAGGGCCATCAAAGGTCTGAGGGTCTCAGCAGTCTTAACGCAATTAAGAGAGTTAATTAAGAGGGTGGTAATTTTATTTGAAGAAGAAGAAGACGTTTTTGTCACATACATACATACATACATACATACATACATACATACATACATACATACATACATACATAGCGAACCATATACGTTTGCTCTATTATAATAAAATATAATAAGATCCTAATAGTATCTATATATTTTCAGGTTGTAACCTAATAGATTTTTCTGTATATTTTCAGGTGAGGCATATGTTACTACAGGCATCGTGAATAGGCGAGGATGTGTGAATCACCCTGATAACTTTTGTTATATCTGTGGGAAATACATTCCACGTAACCAGTGCAAGAACCTTACCAAGAGGGTGAAAGCTGCTCACAAGTATTATATTGAATGTAAAGTTGGAGACCAAGACAAGAGCTGGGCACCTCATGTGTGCTGCACCGTGTGTAACTCGGGGCTTGCGCAGTGGTCGAGTGGCAAAAGGGAGGGAATGCCTTTTTCTGTGCCAATGATATGGAGTGAGCCAACGAATCACCACTCTGACTGCTACTTTTGTATGACAAATATTGCTGTTTCTCAACGAAAAATAAGTCGTAAATTGTATATCCAGATTGTAAATCTGCTCTGTAGCTGGTCAACCATGACTTGGATTCTCCTGTGCCAGTTCCACAAGAAGCTGCTGCAGATGAAAATGATGACTACTCTGAGGATGCTATGGGTGATATGGATGAACTGTACAAACCTGAGTTTGAAGAAAAGAAGCCACACTTCCTAAATCAAGGAGATTTAAACGATCTGGTGAGAGATCTTTCATTGTCAAAGGAGAAGGCTGAAGTGTTGGGCTCCAGACTACATCAATGGAGTCTCCTAGAGGAAGGAACCAAAATTTCACACCTCCGTGATCACGACACAAACCTAGCTCCTTTTTATGATAGAAAATGATGTTTGTTTCTGTGCTGATGTTATTGGCCGAATGCATGAGCTAGGAAGCAAACATGTGCCTGATAAATGGAGAATCTTCATAGACTCCAGCAAAGTGAACCTCAAAGCTGTTTTGTTGCACAATGGTAACAAAACACCTTCTGTTTCCTGTAGCTCATACAGTCGACAGGAAGGAGATGTACGAGTCCATGGAAATCATTCTAAAAGTGAATAATTACTCAGATCATAAGTGGAGCATTTGCGGTGATCTAAAAGTGATTTCTCTCCTCCTCGGACTGCAGCTGGGGTACATAAAATACAGGTGCTTCTTGTGCCTGTGGAACAGCTGCGATGACAGCAATCATTACGGTGTAAAAGACTGGCATGAAAGCCATGAACACATACTTGGCAGGTACAATGTGCATCATAAGCCATTGGTGGACCCACAAAAAGTCTACCTTCCACCGCATAACTTCAAACTTGGCCTCATGAAAAACTTTGTAAAGGCATTGGATCACGACGGTAATGGCTTCCAATATCTCAGAGAGAAGTTTGGCGAAGAGAAAATTGATGCTAAACTCAAAGCAGCATTTTCGTTGGGCCCCAGATACGAGAACTGATGTGTGATCCCGAGTTTAAAAAATAAACTGAACCCACTTGAGTTTGCAGCATGGGAAGCATTTGTGTTGGTTGTGCAGAACTTTCTTGGGAACTACATAGCTGAACAGTTTGCTGAATCAGTGGACAACATGCTAAAGGCCTATCAGCGAATGAGCTGTAAGATGTCTCTCAAAATGCACTTCTTGCATTCTCATCTTGATTTCTTCCCACCTAATCTGGGTGAGGTAAGCGATGAGCATGGCGAAAGGTTCCACCAAGACATTTGGTCATGGAAACTAGGTATCAAGGCCGGTTCAACCCAAACATGATGGGTGATTACTGCTGGTTCCTACAACGGGAGACCAATTCCACACACAAGCGCAAGAGCAATTGTCTCACACACCTCTGAACACGTCTGAACAGTGCCATGCTGACTATATTACAAGGAAGAGTGTAAACCTGAAGTGTTGTTTCTGAATCACTCACAATGCGGCAGCTTTCCCTATCAAGTTTACACCCTTCCTAAGATTACCATGTTCTGATGTTTTATTAACTTCTTTTTCTGCAACTTGTTTATGTTCTTGGTTTGTATACTACACCTTATAACCACCGTTTAGAGGCCATTTTTCCCCGCAAAGCGGGGGTTGGCCTTTTTCGGGGACCATGGTAGTTGTTGTTTTTTGGTCCCCTTTTTGAAGCAATGTTTTATGGCCGGATGCCCTTCCTGACACCAACCCTTTTTGCCGCCTTCAACGACAAACAGGGAATTACCAGTGAACTGGTACTCAAATTAGCTGACCTCGGAAGGATGACAGGCTGAGTCAACCCCCCGGCATTAATTCGGCGATTGACCGAGATTCGAACCCAGGATCCTAGGATCCTAAGCCGGCACCCTAGCCGCTAGCCCAACACCAGGGACCGGTTTCACTATCGAAAAAATACTACACCTTATACACGGAGATAAATCATTGTTATCTAAATTTGACGTGAAACTAATTACTAAGCACTGATATTAGATGTACAATGTGGCGATCTGCAACAATAAAGTATCTAATATAGCATGCCGGGTATCATTAATACATAATTACTCCCGCCAGGGAGTAATGCATTCGATCGTGTCCGTCCGTGTGTGTGTGAAATGAAAAAACGAGATATGTGTGATGATTGACATTTCTTTTGGTGAGGCTTCTCCCGCTGATTTGTCATTATCTTTTGGTGGAAAATCCACTATACTGTTTCTCATATGTTTATATGTTTCTTCTATGTTGATGTGATTTTAATGTGTTTGTTAAACTACATTTATATGATATTTTATGTTTGTTCAACGACATTTCAAAACATGAAAATGATGAAATTATACAAAATGAAAGGTAAAGCAGGGCAGCCCCCAGCTGAACGAGCCTCCCTGGGGACTAACCCTCCTCAGAGGATTTGTGTTCCTCGACAAGGTAATGCTGTAGTTAACTCAGATATCCAGGCTGTAGGAGGTGGTCATTCTGGGTTAGCCAATGGGGAACACTTGTCCGAAGTCAAAGTGCGTAAATGTGGGATTTGCAATTGCAAAACTTGTCTTATATTTACCACAAACAATATAATTAATTGTACAGTAACGGCTAGATGTTACAAGTTAAAAGAAACTAAAGAATTAATTACATGTAAAACCTCAAATATAGTTTACCTATTGACCTGTAGCAAATGTGCGATGCAATATGTTGGTGAAACAATGCAGAGATGTGATGTGAGAATGAATGCACACAGGAGCGGCATGAAAAACCCAGATAAAACTACTGGTTGTCCACTACTTACCCATCATTTTACTTCTGGATATTGTGAAAATGCGAGCTTCAGTGTTCAGGTTATAGAAAAGATAAGCGGAAATGGCCGTAAAAAGAATGGGATGGAAGATAAAACAATCACACAATTACGTAAGCGTAGATAACTTTTCTGGATTAAAGAATTAAGAACTGCTTACCCTTATGGATTAAATGAAAGAATTAATGACACATATACACAGCAAAATGGACAAAAAATCATCGCCTCTGTTTTTAACACCTTACCATGAGACTCTCAGAGACACAGAGTACATAACTATGGACGTAAATGTCCAATTATAGACACAGCACTACAAATTGTAAATGAATGGTTAGATCTTAACAAATCCAATATCTGCACATTACTTAACAGCAGCAGAATTAAGATCAATACTTTAAATTAAAAAAAACTGAAAGAAGTTTGGCAAATCGTGAACAGATTAATGGAAGAGGATGATCAAGAGGAACTCCCAATCCAACATATGGAAGCAATTCTGGACATGATTGATCATAAAATGTACAAAGAGAAACTGAAAAAAGTGAATCGTAGAAAAGACAATGATATCATCAAAATTATGTTTGATAACAAAGGGGTGGAAATGATAAATATCGAGAAAATACTTCAACATAAGGAAGTGTGGAGTAAACTTCCAGAAACAATACAACAGAGAGAGCGACCAAGAGTTGTGTACACTTTGGGAAATTCAATTCGGGGAAAGATCTTCAACTACAAGGACACTGTACAATCTATAGATGTGGAGGAATGGTTAAATAACACACATCATTGTAATTGTGAACATTCCGCATTCAAAGATCCACATCATAAACACGTCATCACAGGTGATCTCAGAATAGTGAAAGATAAAAGATTACGTGCATTACTTACAAAGGGACCAAATTATAGAGAAAACAAAAGAATAAACTGGAATAAAGCAATGGAACTTACAATGATGGGACTGGGTGAATGGATGAAAGAACAAATTGATAAACATAAAGTACCAAACACACAAATGGCTTCATGGTTGGAGGAGGTAGAGAAACATGTGAAAAGGAGAGTTGTTGATTTGAAAAGAAAAGTTCGAATCAATAATCCAAAGGCAATTTTAAACAATCCAGAGACACGTGATTGCTTAAGGCAGCTTCAAACACAATATGTTATTGTTCCAATTGACAAAGCAAATAATAATATAGCATTTGTATGTAAAACATTCTACATTCAAACACTTTTGGAAGAATTGGGCTTAGACACGGGAATTTCAAAGACCTACAAAATAAGTAACGATAACAAAACAGACTTGATACAACACCATACAAATCACTCAACGGTGAGAAGACTGCTAGTTCCGGATAAACACCATAAATTACCATTCATTTACTGGATCCCAAAAATGCACAAACACCCTTGTAAGATGAGGTTCATCATCGCAAGTAGAGAATGTAGTTTGAAAGCTTTGTAGGGCAGTGTAACAGCGGCAATGAAACTAATCTATAAATGCTTAAAAAACTACCATGAAAAAGTAAAGTTTTATTCTGGTATTAAGAAATTCTGGATCATTGACAATTCCAAACCGGTAATCGACAGTGTCCACAACATTAATAACAAGGGTAAAGCAAAATGTCTTTCAACCTTTGATTTTTCCACATTGTACACAAACATTCCACATGACAAGCTGGTAACCGCATTGGACAGAGCAATAGATAAAGCATTTGCAGGAGGTAATAGAGTATACATTAATGTATATCGAAACAGAGCACACTGGTCTGTAAAGGATAATCAATATTCATGTAGTTTTTCAAAAAGTAAACTCAAAGAAAGTATTCGATTTCTGCTAAACAACAGTTTCTTTACATTTGGCAACAAGATACTCCAGCAGACAGTGGGCATACCCATGCGCTCAGATCCGGCCCCTTTCTTTGCAAATTTGTTTCTGCACATGTACGAGTTTGATTGGGTCCCGAACATGTGCAGGAATAAATTAACAACTGCACGAAAATGCGGAAACATCTTCAGATTTATTGATGATTTGTTGGCAATTAATGATGGATTTATATTTGAGCAGCTTCATGATGATATATATCCAAAATAACTTGAATTAAAAAAGGAAAACCAAACTTCCACTTCAGTTTCCTTTTTAGAATTACAAATTGACATCCATAATAATACATTTCACACCAAATTATTTGATAAACGAGATGCATTTCCATTCCACATTGTCCGAATGCCTTTCTTAGACAGCAACATTCCCAAAAAGCTATTTTATGGTACGGTTGCAGGTGACATAATTAGGACTGTGAGAGCAACCACACACAGCTCTGAACTGGTCAATAAATTACAACAACTAGTCAGACGTATGTTAGCGCAGGGAGCTACAGTCGGTCGATTAAAACAAGTTTTCTTTAAAATCACAAAACGACACCAAATCGAATTAGTGAAATACAATACGAATCGTAAAAATATTATTCATGAGATCTTTATGTAAATACAGTACAATATAATAATTAAATATACTACAAATCAATGTTGCTAAGAATCAGTGGTTGCTAGGATACGGCAGCATGCCAAAAACCGTTATAAATGACAATTTGAACATTCTAAGTGTACAATATAATATTATATTACAGTACAATATAATACAAGTACAGTACAATATAATATTATTCATGAGGTCTTTATGTAAATACAGTACAATATAATAATTAAATATACTACAAATTAATGTTGCTAGGAATCAGTGGTTGCTAGGATACGGCAGCATGCCAAAATCGTTATAAATGACAGTTTGAACATTCTAAATAGAGTTTGAGAGAAAGGTAGGTGGTGTGGTCATGCTGTTTGGTCGATTGATGTGTTTCAGGGTAAGATGTGAATGATTTAATGATATTATCATATTATGGAGTATGTAAGGAAAGTTATAAATATATGATAACACATTAAATCCTATTGCAAGTAAAGTTGGGATAAGTGATGTTGCATTGATGGGTTGACTGACTGCCTGGACGCAACTGAGGTTGTGGATCCACTGATTTACCATCAATTGATGTGGATCCATGATCGAGGTTGTGGATCCGCCGTTTGGAGAGGTCCTGGGCTGAAAGGATCGAAACCTCGAGGAAGAACGGTGCCCAGCTGATGATCCATGCAGTCGGGAAACTAGTCAGTTGCTTACGGGTTAAAGTTCTTGCTTTAGGTGGAGAAACTATGTTTGAGGTTTACAATTTAAATAAAGTTGAATATGGGATGTTGTAAAATTAACATCATTTACAACAATCCTTTAAATTATTTAAGTTTAGGAACAACCGATACTGTACAATTAATTAAGTGAGTGTGTGTGTGTGTGTGTGTGTGAATGAAAGAGAGGGATAGAATTGTAAGGAACAGAAATGAAAAAACGAGATGTGTGTGTGTGTGTGTGTGTGTGTGTGTGTGTGTGTGTGTGTGTGTGTTCGTGTGTTTGTGAACAAGATATCTGGAAAAGTTCTGAACGGATTTGGATGAAAGTTGGTGGGATGATTGCCCTTGAGATAAGGAAGAATTGATTAGTTTTTGGTGAAGCTCAGGATATTATTCCGGATCCAGGAATTTTTTACCATTGGAAGATAGGGCTCATTTTTTTTTTAACATTATATTCTATATATTCTATATTTAACATTGTGATATGAAAATAGTTTTCATATTTGTTGTAAATGTAGTTTAAACTCGTGGTTATGCGTTAGAGCGGTGTATTGTTTAGCAGCGTCGTCTTCAATGTTCTTTTTTTTCTTTCTAATAAAGTCATATTCTGTCATTTTAAAACCACCAAAGTGTGTATTAGGTTTCCCCGTTTCATCAAATGTATCGTTTGATACGTATAATGCTTTAAAACTGTTTTTTTTTTATTACCTCAGAAGAGATATCAACATTTACCTCAGCGAATGTCAATCGCGGTGTCAGTATTTGATGAACTTATAAAGACTTAGGTGAGTTATAAGTGTGACAAGCATGTGCACGGGATTCTTCCCAGAAGAATGAGTGGTCGCATTAGCTTGTACGACTTAAAATGAGCGAGTTTTGTTTTCACGTTTGGGCCAGTTTTACATGTTGTATCCCTAAGGAATGAAACGAACGTTTTGCCTGGCTTACAATTTTATTTGAAGTCACACATGCCTCAAAATACCCGCACTTATATAGAATTGAACGCTGAATCCGAAAATGTAAGTGAAATTGCCTTGCTTTTTTAAAACATTATCTTCTATATATATATATATATATTTTTTTTTTTTTTTGCGGTTTTGAGAACCCACTTGTGTAAATATGACATCATTCTTGTAAATATGACATCATGAAAAGGTTAAAGGTTGCACCCCATAGTTAGGCCACAAGCAACACGTAGGCCACCATAGGACTTCAGTTATTTCATTAGTATGTGTATAGGTAAGGCCGTGTTTCCAATAGTTGAATCTGCGTTGTGTCAATCAAATAAGAAGTAGGCCCCATTCTGTTCATTTTGCAGCCTCCCTCTCCAAGCGACACCATTACGCACCCTCCAGTCTGCCCATGGCCCTCCCAATTTGTTACGCGCCTTTGTTAGCAGCGTTCGTGCCTTGAGCTGGAGCTCGCTCAAACGCCGCCATAAGCCATGAGGTTAGGCCCGAGAAAGGGGGCGGAATGCCAGGAAGAAGGTGTGGCCACGTCAACTCACCATCAGGGCGTGGCCGGTAAGCGATGCCCAGCCAACCAGGGCTGAGGTAGGATCGCCGACAGGCATGGCTTTGGGGTTCGCGGAGTGATCGCTTGGTGAGTTATAAAAGCGAACGCAAGGCCCTTTTACAGCACTGCGCGTAGGACTGTCGTGATTGCAAGGACCGACATATGAGATATACGGCGTGCTTGATGAGAACTTACTTACTGATGGGAGAGAGCGCATTTGACTTACTGGGAGAACGCGCGTTGCATTGAAAGGACTCGTGCAATGGCGCCGATGAAAGGAGGACCTTATCAAAGGAGTACATTGGAGAGCGGGCGTTTGGGGCCTTTGTATAGTGCACATATTACGTATGCAGCGTACCAGCTTCCCCCCGTTATATAAACTGTCCGGTCGCGTTCCATTATACGCGGAGCTGCCTGCATGGTTTCGGCCGCTGGATCGGAGCTTGGACTGAAGCCGACTGGAGCCTGGACTTGCCGGTGACCATCCACCATCTACAATCCCCGTGTGAGTGTGTACGTTTGTCCTGGGTACTAAGAGTAAGACTGTCTAAGGCTGCCCTGTGTTCTTCTTCTTCCTCTTCCTATCCTGTACATTCTTTCGTTTCCTCTTCTCCTTCTTGTAAATAATTAATATTCCAATCTTTGTTCTTCCTATTTTCTGGTTTCCTCTTGTCCGATCCATCCGTCTTTTCTCTCATTGGGTAAACGTGGCACGATTAGGAACCACTCAGAATCGGGTTTAGTCATTTGTTAATAGCTCGGATCGCGGATTGCTATCCGCTCGGCATTTTCCATCATATCCGTGGTTCGAGCGGGAGTTATTCCCTCGTTTCCGGCTGGCGTTAGTAATTAGGTAGTAGTGAACCCCTAGGCCTAACAAACCCTACCTAACGCCGCGCCGGGAAGGACGTTATAACTTCCAGGACTCGGGTCGGCCAGATAAAAAGACAAGGGGATTAACCCTCCCCCCCTCCCCCCCCCCCTTGATAAGGGGAGAGCCGACGTCCGAAATCCGTAACAATATATATATATATATATATATATATATATATATATATATATATATATATATATATATATATATATATATATATATATATATATATATATATATATATATGTATGTATGTATATATATATATATATATATATATATATATATATATATATATATATATATATATATATATATATATATATATCTGTGCAGTGTCTGTCTTGTGTTGTCTTGTCTTGTGTTGTCACTGAACTACTCCCTCAAACGTTTGTGAAAGAGTACTATTCCAACTTGACCCACGGCGGGAGTATGCGCTCTACTGAGTGGCGTTCTAGTAATACATATTGTTACAGATACGACTTTGATGGTATGGTGGGCCGAGCGGGATGGCCGCCGTATCCGTACAAGTTACCCCGATTGCACCCGGGGTTGACTAATCGCGCTATGCTGGCTCAATAAGAAAAAGAAGACACCCGGCTGGATTACAATCACACAATACGACACCAGGGATACGGTTCTCAAAGGTTGTTATTACAATTGCGGAAGGTTTAGATTACAGGGACAAGAGGGAAACATAGGAAGGTGGGCACTTAAACACACTTATATTATCCCCGGACAGACGACAGGTAAACGCGGGACAAGGCTCACTCACACGGGGTTTGATGGCCAGGAAAGCGGGTAGCGATCGCTCCAGGTGCACCTGTGCTCAGGGCAGGATCACGTACGGTGGTGTCCAGAGATGCGTGAAGGTATCACAGCGCTTGTGGGTCGCGACTTTGGTCTCAAGCTGGGGAGGTCGCTCAGCGCTCGGGAGGGTGGCGTCTTTTCCTTCCAAGCTCGGGGCGCATCTGACGTCACGTCCGGCGCGGGGCCGCGTATATCCGGCGGGGAGTCACGCCCTCGCTCGTTAGCTCCGCCCCATATGGCATCGGCCCATGGCTTCTCATTGGGTGCGGGGGTTACCGGCTCCGCCCTTGACGAGGGGCCGACAGGGAGCCCCCTTCTGGGTAACCCCGTCGAGCACATGTTCAATGGCGGCCAACCGAGCCGGAGTGAGGACGCATAGCCGCTGTTGTTGTGGTTGTTGTTGGAGCTTGAGATGATGGGAAGAGATGCGGGGAGGTATGGGAAGGTCCTAAACTCCTACTGGTGCCATATCATCACATTCTGGTGCAACGAAGAGTCATAATTAATGGAAACAAGTCCTTAACTGACATAGATTAAGAATAACTAGCAAGATGTCCTATAATTGTCTACGTGTGGTGCGGGGGACCTGGGCACGACATTTAATGGGGGAATGAAGGGGAAGATCGGCTCTAATGGGTGTTGTTTACAGACAATGGGACTAGGGAATGGGGTAAGGGGAGAGTTGGGGAGTATCGGAGAAGATAGGGGAATATTTACAAGCGGATATGGAGGTCAAATTCCATATTCGCAACATTGCACCCTTCTCTACCCTCGGGGCGTCCCGACCCGATAAATTTTTACCTACTTTAGTGTGGCACGCAATGTAGTTCCCTCTACTATTAACTCTACCCTGAGTGCGACAGTTTTATAGATATTCACAAATGAGTAAATATGTCCCCCTGCGACGTTGCACCCTTCTCCTCTCAGAAACACACCCACAGGATAACCGAATCCGGAAAGAATCCTCAAACTAAACATACAGCCGGTAGGGAGCATTATTTACAAGACTACGCTGCTATCTACACTACGATCCAGGACCTGTCTTTGGAGGAACACATGCAGATGTTATGCATAGAGAGAGCGCGCTTGCCAACATCGATACACCAACCCACGAGTGCTCTGTGGCCGACGGCCTTTAATAACGTGCAGAGCACCCTTTCCCGAGCATCAACAGCACCACCCCACCACCAATCGGTGCAGTCACCATTGTTCATTGGAATAAAAATAACTTCAACAACCCCTAACCCTGCAGGTGTCTCTTGCTCTTCTTGTGGTGCACTTGGTGGTTAACTAAAAGTGGTTCACCTGGATGGCATAGGTGCCACGTTGACCCATAGGTCCATCCCCGGGTGGTGCTTGGCCGCAAACGAACTGCGGTCCATTGTGGGTGGCCACAAACATTGCGGTCCATATGGTGTACCGATCCAGGCAGCGAACAGCGAAAGTGCAGGCCCACAACTGCGTCGCCAGCACCTCTCTCTCCTCTCTCTCTACCCCAAAGCCAGATCCTCGGAGGTGGGAGACAAAAGAAGCAGACAAGTGAGTAAGGTGGTAAGGGCGCAAAAGTGCACGCAATGTAAGATGATGCACACTGGGGGCACATGGGAACCAGGTGAGACAGGTACGTTCCTATCGTACGCCCCCCCCCACCAGGTAACCTACATGGCCCCTCCCTTACCCCTTACTGCATCCACACAACACAACACTACTCATAAACATCTACTTTACAAATCAACAAACATCCCTACTGTCTTCCCCGTTCCTCCCATATACCAAATTCGTCTTCTCTCCCTCCTAACCAATCAAATTTGCCATTTTCAACTCTCATCAAAATTTGCCATCTCCAACTGCACATCAAAATTTGCCATCACCAATTCATCATCAGTCCCTCCTAGGGAGGGAGAGATGGAATCACCCCAATGTCTCATCCACGTCGTGATGCGTCTCACAAATCCACAGCAATTTCATTTCCTGCACAAAACAAAGAAAACACAGGTGTGGAGTCATCATCATCACCACAGGCAAGTGGCTGCGTATGGTGCGACAGGTTCATCAATCCTAACTATCTCCTAAATGACTTTAACAACTTTACACTACCCGGGGGCTTTCTCCGGCCAAACCATTGGCCCTCTTACACTATGGGTTCTAAAAACCAATTCCCATTGGCCAAACTGTGGTGCTCTTCAATTTGGGGTCTCACTCCCCCGATTCATCTCCCGGTGCCCTCGTACAATTTCTGGGCTGTGGCGTGTACCTCTCCCAGTGGGTCTACCCACCTGCACCCCTCCACCACTGCAGTTGCCTCCGAGCTTACCTGCTCCTTACCCTAACCTAACTACCTGGGGAAGGCCCTTTGGCTCTCTCCCCACTCGGTGCCCTCTCTGGCACTGGGCTGCCCGATCCACACCCGGGATCCTCAGGCACCCACTCACAACTACCGGCTCCCAGAGCCCACCTGCGGCCTCACCTGGCCGACATCCTCACAGTGGTGGAGTGCCCAACCAACTACACACACTAACAGGCTACACGCCCAGCCATTTCCACAACACTAATGCACCCATTCACAACACCATTCTGCAACCGCACCACAAATGCCAATATCCAACCACAATTTACCTGCACCCTCTACCTAACACTTACACTACCCGCCCCGGGTACTCGTGAAAGGGGTCCACTCTTCCCCCATTCACACCTTCGCACCATGCACACCACTCCGTACCACTCACTCCAACTCTCTCCACACACCTGTACCTGCACACCTGTGCTCTCACACCTGGTGCCACCTGCACCCTTCTCTCCCCAAGCGCATTCGCGCTGATCCACACACTCACTACTCATACACTGCTCCACACACCTGTCCAGTTGCACACCTGTGCAATCACACCTGTTCAATCCTCACACACACGGCATCATCTCAGCTAACTACTCCCTTCTGAAACTTGCGCTTCCCAGTCGTCCCTTTAAACTATTGCGCTCCCTCGTCATTATCATCCACACTAATCTACCTGCGTCCCCACTACAGGTATCAGTCACTAACTAAACTTAACTAAACTTAACGTTACCTAATGTCAATCTTCGCTAGATCCCTACACACCATATCCTAACCCACCCGGGCTAGTTTTCACTGCCATACACCCCATAATCTAGTGCTCCTTTGCCCCCCATGGGAAGGATGGTGGATTTGCCATCCCACCACATCGGGGGTCTCTCACTACCAATTTTGCACATCAAATTTCAACAAATCAAAAATTTGCCAATCACTGCCCATCATCTGCCAATCACTACTGCCAATCCCTTGCCAATCATCAAATTTCGCCTTTTTCTCTAATTTTGGGTCCAAAACACTAACCTCATCACCCAGTCGACTCACTAATACCTCTCGGTGCGCCACTCCCTGTCCAAAGCCCGGCTTCGTAAAGCCAAGCAATGGATGCTGGTTGTTTTGTGCCAGCGGCTGGATGCGTCCGGCACTCGGTCCAGGGACGGGGGCTTACCCGTGCCGAGATCCCACGCACCATCTCGGCACGGAGCCATCCCATGTCCCGATCTCGACCTGCCGGCACGTCTCAACAAAACGTGGTCGCCATAACGACCCTTCCTATCGGGCTGCCAGCTCCGCCTAGTGGAGCCTGGACGCGGCCGTTCAAAGCGAGGCCTGGCACGCACCGAGGGCCTGCTTCGGCTAAAAGTCGCTCTAACCTCTAACCCGTGTAACGTCGATGCTTCACCTGCATGCTTACACCCCGCAGCCCGTTCCTTGCTCACACATCCAGCCGTGCCCATGCTCCTCGTACCTTTCCTTACACACCCAGGTACACCCATTCCACTCACAGCCTTGGTCACACACCTGACCACCGAACACTTTGGCACACATTCGTTGCTCGCACACCTCACCAATACACCTCTTCGCACCCCCTCCTCGGTCACCTCCTCTGTGACAATCACAGGTGTGCCCTCATTCGCACACCCAACCACGTGCCTCACCACCAACTCCAGCGTGCATTCCCACTCACGCTCTACCATTCCAGGTGTGCATCCTTCCATCCCAGGTGTACATCCTCGCTCACCTGTCACAACTAACTCACGCTCCATGTCACTCTCACTACTTTCACCTCCATTCCTGACAACGCACTCGCCCTTACTCCCGACAGCGCACTCTTTCCTCATGCACCTGTCCGTTACACACCTTTCTCGCGCACACTCTCCCGTTACACCCTCTGTAACACTCACCACAGGTGTGCATTCTTCCTTACTTTTGACAGCGCACTCTTTCCCCATGCACCTGTCCGTCACACACCTTCCTCGCGCACACTCTCCCGTCACACCCTCTGTAACACTCACCACAGCACGCTTCCATGTGCTCCCTCGCACACGCGCTACGACCGACTCACTCTCGCCAGCACCCTCACTCCTTGGCACGCACTTTTTCCTCACACACCCCAGAGTCTGACTTTCTCGCACACCTCTTTTTTCGCACACCAGACCTGTCGCACACTTCACCAACGGCCTCTCACGAACACCCGGGTCCATCTCGACCCCCAAGCTTATTAAATCACCTGGCGCATCATACGCACGACCATATTGGTCACCACTTACACCGGGTCCTCTTTCTCTTCGCTTCTCCTCCATCACCTGCGAATCCCTCATCCGGTTAATGAGCACATCATCACGATCCGAACACAGACTTTGGACCAATTCTTTTATCTCCTCTTTTATCTCTTTGTTATCCCCTCTCCGTCGCTTCTTAATTTCGCTCACCCCCTCTTCCACTTCTTTCCGTGTCGCTTTCAACCCTCCTAATACCGCAGTGTTCCTTTGAACCTGCTCCACTAACTCCGTCTGTCCCACCGTCAGCTGCTCCACCTCCTGCGTCATGTCCTCTATGCCCCCTTGTAACTTTACAGTCCCCTTTCTCACCTCCTTCTCCATGTGCTCCTTACAGTGCCTCACCTCCTCGCGCACTCCTCCGACCTCCTCACTCACACCTCTTCTAATCTCCTCTCCCTCTACCCCATTTTTCACTCCCTCTATCTGATTCTCCTGGGCAGCCATTCTATTTTCTACCCCCATTAACCCATTTTTCACCTCCTTTATCCCGTTGTCTAACCCCTCTCCGGTACCCCTCGCTTCGTCCCTCATTACCCCCATCTGGTTTCCCATTACCCCCAATCGCTCACTCCGAGCCCTCGCTTCGTCCCTCATTACCCCCAGTTGGCCCTCCAATCGCTCACCCTGAGCATCCATCCGGTTCCCCAACCGCTCACCCAATCGCTCAATTTGGCTCCCCATACTCATCTGTACAGCTGCCTGTAACTGCGCAATGAGGGCCTGCATGTCAATCGGCTGCATGTTAAAGCCCGCTGATACAGCCGGCTCGGCTACCGCACGCTCGTGCGAGGCGCCTTTTTGCGCGCCCGCTACTTCGTGCGTGACGGCGCTATTTTGCGAACCTGCCGCCCTCACTGCTTCGCTCTCCTCCTGTCCCTCATTTTGGTCCTGGATCGACCCTACCTCACTCTCCTTTACCGGACCCCAGCCGTCTTGATCCGCCATAGCGCGACTTTCAAAACTCGGTTTTTATTTTTTTTATTTTCGTAAAACAAATTGAAATTTCGCCGTTATAATTTCGCGCGGGAAACGCGCTCCGAATCGATTTTCCCTCCCAAAATTTGGGCCTAACTAATTTAGTCCCGGGTTCGAATTCCACTTCTCGACACCAATTGTTACTATAACACAATTGGTGTTCCAAAATTTGGGCCTAACAAATTTAGTCCCAGGTCCGAATCCCACTCCTGACACCAATTGTTACAGATACGACTTTGATGGTATGGTGGGCCGAGCGGGATGGCCGCCGTATCCGTACAAGTTACCCCGATTGCACCCGGGGTTGACTAATCGCGCTATGCTGGCTCAATAAGAAAAAGAAGACACCCGGCTGGATTACAATCACACAATACGACACCAGGGATACGGTTCTCAAAGGTTGTTATTACAATTGCGGAAGGTTTAGATTACAGGGACAAGAGGGAAACATAGGAAGGTGGGCACTTAAACACACTTATATTATCCCCGGACAGACGACAGGTAAACGCGGGACAAGGCTCACTCACACGGGGTTTGATGGCCAGGAAAGCGGGTAGCGATCGCTCCAGGTGCACCTGTGCTCAGGGCAGGATCACGTACGGTGGTGTCCAGAGATGCGTGAAGGTATCACAGCGCTTGTGGGTCGCGACTTTGGTCTCAAGCTGGGGAGGTCGCTCAGCGCTCGGGAGGGTGGCGTCTTTTCCTTCCAAGCTCGGGGCGCATCTGACGTCACGTCCGGCGCGGGGCCGCGTATATCCGGCGGGGAGTCACGCCCTCGCTCGTTAGCTCCGCCCCATATGGCATCGGCCCATGGCTTCTCATTGGGTGCGGGGGTTACCGGCTCCGCCCTTGACGAGGGGCCGACAGGGAGCCCCCTTCTGGGTAACCCCGTCGAGCACATGTTCAATGGCGGCCAACCGAGCCGGAGTGAGGACGCATAGCCGCTGTTGTTGTGGTTGTTGTTGGAGCTTGAGATGATGGGAAGAGATGCGGGGAGGTATGGGAAGGTCCTAAACTCCTACTGGTGCCATATCATCACATTCTGGTGCAACGAAGAGTCATAATTAATGGAAACAAGTCCTTAACTGACATAGATTAAGAATAACTAGCAAGATGTCCTATAATTGTCTACGTGTGGTGCGGGGGACCTGGGCACGACATTTAATGGGGGAATGAAGGGGAAGATCGGCTCTAATGGGTGTTGTTTACAGACAATGGGACTAGGGAATGGGGTAAGGGGAGAGTTGGGGAGTATCGGAGAAGATAGGGGAATATTTACAAGCGGATATGGAGGTCAAATTCCATATTCGCAACAATATTTTGAAAACCTGACGTGCTGGCTAAATTCGGACTTCAGATTTGAAATCAGCGGCCCAGATGTAGCCAAGAGAACCTGCATTTCCCTTAGTGTCAGACGAAGTTTTTTTTTGTTGCCCAGTGTTATACCTGTGAAGTTTCACCTCAATCTGTTCAGCAGTTAAAATTTAAAAGTTTATTCTTTAAACAAATATGTCTGCCATACCATGTGACTTTCAAGGTTTAAATTTACACGCTATATTCCCCAAGACTACGCCTGGTGTTGGGTTAACGGTTATGGTGCTGGCTCTGGGTTCTAGGGTCCTGAGTTAAAATCCCGGTCGGTCGTTGAATTTACGACAGGTGGAGTTGACTCAGTCTGTCATCCTTCCAAGGTCGGCCAAATGACTACCAGGTTACTGGGACAAATGAGCCATTCGAGTGTCCTGCGTAGGAGTGAAGCCCCAATCAGGATTGCGCCCAATAGTCAAGAAACTGCTTCAGTGCTCATATGCATCTGATGATGCGGGAGTGGACATCATTCCCCAAGACTAGTCATTCAATCATGCTGTGGGGGATGCCATCCAGCTAACCCACAAAACGTGCACCAATTGTGATCTTCCACCATCAACGCAGGTGCCCTGCTTAAGATGACATGTGCAAGGCATGTGGCTCAATTGGCCATTGGGCAAAGCGGAAGCAACTCGCCTTATGACAAAGCGAAACGGTGCAGATGGCACATTAACTCCATGGCACATGATCATCATGAGAAACGATCAAATGCAATTGGACGACTCAACAGAGGAATATGATGATAAGCAATCACAGGCAAGCTCGTTCGACTCCATAATTATCTCTAACCTGTGCATGACCCCTATACAGGAATCTAAAAGAGACGCCGTGTTCGCCACACTAGATGTCATCTGTCCTGACAGCCAAGGAAAGAAACACCTCAAAACGAAGGTTGATACTGGGGCCAGTGCAAACATCCTTTCTCTGTGAATTATCAAGCAGATGTATGGCAGCCGCTGGCAGACTCACACCCAACCAACCAGAACAAGGATCACCGCCCACAATGGCTCTGAGATCAGATGACTCAGGTGTATACACATCCAGTGCATATGCAGTGCATTCAGAAAGTATTCAGACCCCTTCACTTTTTTCACATTTTGTTATGTTGCAGCCTCATGCTGAAATCGTTTAAATTCATTTTTTCCCTCATCAATCTACACTCAATACCCCACAATGACAAAGAGAAAACAGGAATTTAGAAAGTTTTGCAAATTTATTAAAAAGAAAAAACTGAAATATCACATTGACATAAGTATTCAGACCCTTTGCTGTGACACTTAAAATTTAGCTCAGGTGCCTCCCATTTCTCTTGATCATCTTTGAGATGTTTCAACAACTTGATTGGAGTCAACCTGTGGTAAATTCAATTGATTGGACATGATTTGGAAAGACACACACCTGTCTATATAAGATCTCACAGCTGACAATGCATATCAGAGCAAAAACCAAGCCATGAGGTCGAAGGAACTGCCTGCAGAACTCAGAGACAGGATTGTGTCGGGGCCCAGATCTGGGGAAGCCTACAAGAAAATTTCTGCTGCATTGAAGGTTCCCAAGAGCACAGTGGCCTCCATAATTCTTAAATGGAAGAAGTTTGGAGCAACCAGGCCTCTTCCTAGAGCTGGCCGCCCGGCCAAACTGAGCAATCGGGGGAGAAGGGCCTTGGTACGAGAGGTGACCAAGAACCCGATGGTCGCTATGACTGACCTCCAGAGATCCTGTGTGGAGATGGGAGAATCTTCCAGAAGGACAACCATCACTGCAACACTCCACCGATCTAGGCTTTATGGCAGAGTGGCCAGACGGAAGCCTCTCCTCATTGAAAGACACATGAAAGCCCACTTGGAGTTTGCAAAAAAAGCACCTGAAGGACTCTCAGACTGTGAGAAACAAGATTCTGTGGGCTTTAATGTGTCTTTCACTGAGGAGAGGCTTCTGTCTGCCCACTCTGCCATAAAGCCCAGATCGGTGGAGTGTTGCAGTGATGGTTGTCCTTCTGGAAGATTCTCCCATCTCCACACAGGATCTCTGGAGCTCAGCCATAGTGACCATCGGGTTCTTGGTCACCTCCATTACCAAGGCCCTTCTCCCCCGAATGCTCAGTTTGGCCGGGTGTCCAGTTCTAGGAAGAGTCCTGGTTGTTCCAAACTTCTTCCATTTAAGAATTATGGAGGCCACTGTGCTCTTGAGAACCTTCAATGCAGCAGAAATGTTTTTGTGGGCTTCCCCAGATCTGTGCCTCGACACAATCCTGTCTCTGAGTTCTGCAGGCAGTTCCTTCGACCTCATGGCTTGGCTTTTGCTCTGATATGCATTGTCAGCTGTGAGACCTTATATAGACAGGTGTGTGCCTTTCCAAATCATGTCCAATCAATTAAATCCACCACAGGTGGACTCCAATCAAGGTGTAGAAACATTTCAAAGATGATCAAGAGAAATGGGAGGCACCTGAGCTAAATTTCAAGTGTCATAGCAAAGGGTCTGAATACTTATGTCAATGTGATGTTTCAGTTTTTTCTTTTTAATAAATTTGCAAAACATTCTAAAATCCTGTTTTCTCTTTGTCATTTTGGGGTATTGAGTGTAGATTGATGAGGGAAAAATGAATTTAAACGATTTCAGTGTGAGGCTGCAACATAACAAAATGTGAAAAAAGTGAAGGGGTCTGAATACTTTCTGAATGCACTGTAGCTGCAGTGTATTTGGATGGACTATGTATGTATTTATTAGCAAATCGGTGGGCAGACCATCGAAGACTGCCTTACACTCATTGGCTGGACAGCTGTCCTCGGTTGCCATGTTGCTGCTCGGGTCAGCCCAAACCATCTGCAGAAGCATTATACAGTATTCACAATCGAATTCCATTTCAGTTTTCACCAGTGTAAAACAAGGATAATCTTACTATAATTCACCAAATGTCCGTCTGTCTGTCCGTCCGTCCGTTCCCAGGTACCGCAAAAAGGCTGAACCGATCGCAACGATATTTTGGGTGGGTAATCCTGGGACCCCCTGGAGTAAAATATGCTGTATTGTTTTTCCAATTTTTTCCAATTTTTCCAATTTTCCAATTTTCCAGTCTTTCCAAACACGATGGAATAATATTTACCGATATGAACAGTGATGTGGCTTTTATTGAAATTCTACAAATACTGTTTAGATTTTGATGATTTGTGTGTGATATGATTTAACGGATGTTTATATAAATCGTTTAAAATAAAAAGGCCTTCAATTTCTGATATTTTGCCTTTTCATTTGGGCCTCCCAATTGAAGCCCCGCCCGTAGTGCGGGTACCGTTGTTAGTTAACTTTAAAAACATGAAATCAATAGAGTACTGACCGGTACGGTTTGGTACCCTAATAAAGTAAAACGCAAGGGGAACTTACTGCTTAAAGTTTGCAGAGTCCATTCTTTCGAGCTTGGCAGGGAAAATGTGAAAGGTCCTGCATTGGCGTCACCGTCTTCATCCTTTGCCTTTATGACGGTTCCATTGGCAGAGTCAAGGCAGATCAACCATTGAGATCGGATCAAGTCAGGTGCATGATCATTAACATCAATGAGGTCAATCTCCAAGGTAGCGGTTCCAGTCATTGCTGGTTGTCCTGTTCAAGGAAGAAGCATGTACAAAATAACCAATTTAATTTTACAAAACACTCAAATAACTCCTTCAAAATTGTGTTGTTTCAAGTCAACAGCTGTTGCACCGCAGATAATGATTTTATTGTTTTGCTAACAAAGTATTTTTTCAATAATAGGTGAGAAAGAAAGTCTTGGCAAATTGGAAAGTGTTCAGTCCAGAGTGATAGGCCTTTGGCCTGTTGCCATGGCCAAATAAACTTTGCTCACACGTAAAATAAATTGCTTAATGTATGGTATCACGTGACCAGCCGGCTTAACATCATTTCCAAAAGGCACCATGTTCGAGTATACCATAGCTTATAACTGGCATCACACCTGCCTGGCAGTGGTTATAGTGAAATTTCACAGCATGGAGAACCAATCTCAAAAACTACCTGGGCAAACACCTTATCACTGTGCTACCTTTCTATTCAAAAGGCATGACTCAGCTTTCATCAACAATAACATGGCTGCTCACGACCTACCCAAAAAGGCTGTCCATGATCAAACAAACATTGGCCATCCGTGATCAAACCAACATTGGCCGTCCGTGATCAAACCAACATTGGCCGTCCATGATCAAACAAACATTGGCCGTCCGTGATCAAACCAACATGGCCGTCCGTGATCAAACCAACATTGGCCGTCCGTGATCAAACCAACATGGCAGTCCGTGATCAAACCAACATGGCCGTCCGTGATCAAACCAACATGGCCGTCCGTGATCAAACCAACATGGCCGTCCGTGATCAAACCAACATGGCCGTCCGTGATCAAACCAACATGGCCGTCCGTGATCAAACCAACATGGCCGTCCGTGATCAAACCAACATGGCCGTCCGTGATCAAACCAACATAGCCGTCCGTGATCAAACCAACATGGACGTCCATGATCAAACCAACATGGCCGTCCATGATCAAACCAACATGGCCGTCCATGATCAAACCAACATGGCTGCTCACAACCTACACAAAAAGACTGTCCATGATCAAACCAACGTGGCTGTTGTGGTGTTGTGCATAGAAGGTACGCTAGAGGGTGCATGGCCAAGAGCAGGAGTTCCGGGAAAAGGACTAAGCGTGTTCTTGGAGTACTTTATGAAACAACAGCTGTCCATGATAAAACCAACATGGCTGTCCATGATAAAATCAACATGGCTGTTCAACATATCTAGCGACTGTTCAGGAACCAAACTGGCCAACTATCCAACCACCATGACTGCCCGCAAGAAAAATAGAAGTAGAATTGTGCACTGTATTCGTATCATCATATGACGAGATCTATTTGTTCTACAAACTTCAATCCTGTATACAAATCGATTTTCAGAAGACACACAACTGGTTGAGTTTGAGTCCGAATTCTAAGTGAACCTCATGTGTAGCCAGTATGTGAAATGACCTGATAGATACTGACCTCATTTTAAAGGTTTCACATCAACAAGACCAAATACTTGTTTGACTCTTACATGCTAAACAAACTTTCCATTCATGTTACAAATGCACATCATCATTTATACCAGGCACTCACCACTGCCAACCGCCAGCACTGTAGCCATGTACTTCCCATCCACCACGTACTCGTTCTCATAATCAAAAGTTTTTTTAACATAAACGGTCCCCTTCGTCTCGTCGATGCGCAGCCACCCAGCGGGGTCATAACCCAAACGGTATCTGCACAAGGAAGCGCAGTTTTAGTTCAAAGAAAAGGATAAAACATTGAAATAAATGGGTTTTTAATACCGAGGTCAATTCTTGTTGATGAGCTGGATGACAGGAGGTGGATAGTCAACAACCCAACAACATTACAATGGGTTGCAGATATTGAATGCTGCCCTGGATGGCATTTCTATCTGAGCAATGACTGGGTCAAATATATACATAAACTGATGCCATGGTGCAGTGATTGCAGAAGATCCCAGGTTCAAATCCCATCTGCTGTGTTGTCTTGCAAATGCCCACTAATGGGATTATCATATACTAGCAGAAGTACCCGGCGTTGCAGGGGGGGGGGGGGATGGGGTGGGCTGGTGGGTTTGGTGGGGAAGCAGGAGGTGAAGGGAGAGGGAGGGGATAGATATAGTACATATACATCTTTTGGGGAGTGGTGACTTTGACAGGCCCCTCCGTTTTGGGGGAGGGGGTGGGAAGGGAAGGAGGAAAAATTTTCCCATGCAAAGAGTGCTTCATATCATAACCTCTGTGTTACTCAGGTAAAAAAGGTAATTGTAATACCCTCTCCCACCATCACCAGGTGGTGCTACACAGTACACATTTACACAGAAAATTTATACCCCTCTCCCGGTCTCCCACACCCCTGAATGAGGCCACGGCCACATAGCCTATGTCACCTCAGGAACAAAGTTGTATTTGTATTTGTACCCCAAGTAAAGTATAAAAGCGTTTATAGCTGGAGTACCTGGCGTTGCTCAAGCAAAAAAGAAACATTAACATATTTGAAAATAGGGCAAATATAATAATAGAAAAGCAATTACATCCAAATCAGAATCCATCACAAATGTCAAATCATCATTTTACCTTTTCTTGAATATATGCTGCTGAATATATGCTGTTCATCACGTTTCTGAGTTAAGTATGATGACAATCAGGAAGAAGAAGAAGCTTTACCACCAACTTCGTACACTTCCAAAATTGTTTTATTATTCGTGTTCAAATGTCTGGTGATTGTTTTGTATTTATTTATGCGAATGTGTACTTGTATATAACTGTCATTAATCATAAAGACTTGGGCACTATAGAGCGATTTTTTTTAAATTCAAAAAAAATGAATTTCCTTTTTCAAAAAAAAAAAAACTTTTTTGCCTAAAACACTCCGAGGCACTCACTGGTGAAGCTCTGAAAGTTTGACGAAGATACGTTCAGCCATCTCTGAGAAAAATGGCAACACAAACAAACGGCTCTCTTATATAGTACATGTATATATATATATATATATATATATATATATATTGTTATGTCTGTGGGGGTATATGGAGGAATCCCATAGTAAAGATAGGATTGTATAGTTATAGCATAGACCGTGGACGTGTAGGAGACATCTCGATGTACTTAAGAAGTAGGGAAAGTGAAGCTTAAGATTGTTTATGTGTCTTCACATGAGGGGTGAAGCTGTGTTAACTAGTTAGGGATTAAGGTTAGTTCTCCCCAGTACGTGATATTCCCTGTGATTGTCCCTACGTTTTTACAACTACAATCAGGCCAGCCATGCAAAGCCTCCATTAAACAACAATAACCGTCCACTTCATGCAAGCAGGTTCCCGAACATTGCCGATCGGCATGTAAGCCACGCCTTGATGAACACTCATGCCAAGCAAAGCCGGCAGGCCATGCTCCAAAGTTCGTCGTGATTGATCGAAAGGAACGTAGGGTGATTTGAAAGCGCTTTGTGATTGGTCGGGGGGGGGGGGGGGGTACGTCAGAACAAGAAGCTTCATGAGGAGGGAGAGGAAGGAGAGTGCATCTCGCTCTCGCTCTCAGTGTGGGTTTTTGGAGGAGGAAAGCGGCGCCATTGTGTGGTCCTGGAGCTTGGAGTTTGAGGTGCACTTTTGAAGAGAGTGGGGAGCTCTTGGCTGTGTGGGGGCAGCATTGTGAGGCGTTTTTTTGGCTGTGGTGCTCTTCGGAGGCGGAGGAGGCTGCAAGCGAAGTGAAGGAGGCCGTCCAGTCTGCTTCCCTCATGTAGGCGGCTACTACGGGCATGGCGCGGCTGCCATCTTGTGCTGGGTTCCTGCCGGAGTGACATCAAGTTCTGGGCCTCGTCCCCAGCTGCAAACCTCGCAGATGATCTCGTGAGGCCAGATCTAGGTGACTGCACTATAAAAAGGGAAAATTTATTTTATTTTGTCTTTCCCCTTGTCTGTATTTGAGTCTGTGTGTGGAGGGAGGTACCTCACATAGGAATTAGTTTTTCCTCAACATTTTATTTGACATTTTTAATCTTTGATTTATTTTCATTAAATCATTACTGTTGAAATTCCTTGTCGTGTCTGTTTGTTGTGGGATCCGGATTAAACCCATGTGTTCTGTTTAATTAAACATCTCAAATTCCTTCATTCCCGCACGCGCCAAAAATAACCATCATCTTCAGGGGAGGCATCGGAGTTAAAGCTGGTTCGGCTATTCTTCCAAGGCTGGTGTTCATCAGATACGAACAGGACAATATGTAATATACCTGTGACCGATACCTTTGATGGGCGTTAAGCTGTGCATATAATCATAAAATACAAATAAAGAATCCAAAGTTGTGTGTTGGTAGTGGAGATGGCAAAGTGTATATAAATAATTAATGGTTTCAATCATTTTTAAAATAATTCCTAAAATTCAAAAATTGCCTCTAATACTAAAATAATTTTACTAGTCTCATTCCCAGGTATTACTACATACATGTGCCAAATATGAAAGAAATGCATCCAGGTATTTTCCAGTTGAGGCTTCAGATGGACAGACAAGACCCCCCAGCAGGGTTCTTAACAAAGAAAACGACATCATAGCAAAGTTCTGCACCTGAGTGGTTGGTTGGTCTCTTCTGCAGCACTTGCGGTGTACGTGGTTACAACAGAGTTAACACTGTTTCCCTCACTCTGGGTCACGATCAGGCGTGAAGGTGAAAACACTGGATTCTCCCTTTCATTCTGCACTTGAACTATAACCGTCGCAGCACCGGCCAGGCCCTGGCCACCACCACCTCCACCACTGCCACCGAAATGACCCTGCCCTTGGACAAGTGGAACCTCATTTCCCACAGTCACTGAGAGACGCATTTCACTGGCTTTCTCATAGTCTAGCGCCTGCAAATTCACCAAACAAAGCAGTTACAGGTATACCTATATGTAATGTAGGTGAGAGTTGGGAATAGGGCAAAGGTTAGAACTCAATTTTGGAGAGATATAGTGTTAAAACAGAGTTCATCTCAACAATATGGGTGTCAGGTGTGGATGGACAAGTGATATTTATGAATGAAATCCTGAACTTGGTGCTTACCTTAACGACAGTTACAACACCTTCGTTGGTTACAGGGTCGGTGTGGACTGCAAAATTCCCATTCTCGTTTCCTTGGATGATGCGATAGACGGCACGCCAATTTTCAGAATTCCTTTTATCAAAATCTTGCACGGCGATTCTCATTACGGTCACATCCTGTCGGTTCTCCATCACACTTCCGGAGAACTGAAGGTGGAATAACCCGAATACTAATAAGTATTTCTTGAGTATCATTCATCGTTTCATAAATCATATCTCATGGACGTCTCTCATTTAAGGCCTGAACATCATGTATTATTTATTTATCGACAGTTCCTTCGACATTATGTATCCCCAAAACCACCCACATCAAATAGTCTCCTTTCTTAACCTTTCCCTGGCACCTACACTGCTGCTGGTGAAGGTGGGAGCATTGTCGTTGATGTCCAGCAGTGATAGGCGGAACGTCGCCGTACTGCTGTGCCCAAACCTGGCTCCAGCGTTGTCTGTTGCAACCAGTATCACAGAATACTCACCGATTTTCTAGATGATGGGTAAAATATGGGAATGAGGAGGTGTGGAGGAGGGAGCAGGAATGAAATTGGTTACACAAAAGTAATTCTCATCAAGGAATAAGAGCGGAAGGATTGCAAGCTTTTTCTTCTGTTGCTGAAAGCTTTTGCCAATCGAACAACAACAACAACAACAACAACAACAACAACAACAACAACAACAACACGAAACTAGAGTGAAGTTGATGGCATGACATCACAAATCCTCAAACTTCTCACTTAAAGCAAAATTTAAAGATGGCAAAAAGTTCAAACAGGATATGATGCAATATCACATTTGGAGTTTTAGAAAATGGTATGTTTTGACACCTGTGATCCCAGGATGGGTTAAATCAAGAACCGGAGGTCAAATCCAAAAAAATGTTACGTACCGGTATTTCATGTGTCACCTTCCATTGATTGCATATATACAAAGTATTATTTTTTTAAATCGCACCCGTGTCTAAAATAAGTGGTTCAGTTTGAACTTTGAATTGAATCCCATTAGTGGACAATCTTAATATGAATTAGGCAAAGCCTAGAAATGAACAAAACCCATTAGCACTAGAACGGCACTCAGTAGAGAGAATACCTCCGCCTGGTTGGCCATATCACTGAATGGTGAAGAATCACTTAAAAAATGATACTACCTGAATCCGGATCCGGATCTTCACGAAAATTGAAGCGATTCTTCCTCGTCACACACACAACCTGTCCAACAAGTTTCGTCCAAATCCATCCATAACTTTTTGAGATATCCAGCTATGTATCGCTTTTGGACTTATCTCCCGATGGTGAATAATCACTTCAGAAATTAAATAATTATCCTATCCGAATCCATATTCAGATCTTCACCAAAGTCGAATCAAATCATCCTTGTCAGACACCCAACTGGTTCACCAGGTTTTGCCCAAATCCGTCCGCAATTTTTCGAGATATCCTGCTATGTATCGTTTTTGGCCGTATCTCCCAATGGTGAAGAATCACTTTAAAAATTCAATGGTGAAGAATTTTCGCGTCACGAGCGCAGGGTAATTACACTCTAGAATTACCCTTTAGAATTACCCTTTAGAATTACTCTCAAGAACGACCCTCTATAATTACCCTCAATAACACTCCAGAATTACCCTCTATAATTACATTCTAGAATCACCCTCTAGGACAATTACATTCTAGAACCCTCTAGAATTACCCTCTAGATTTACCATCTACAATTACCCTCTAGAATTACCCTCCAGAATTACCCTCTAGAATTACCATCTAGAATTACCCTCAAGAATTACCCTCTAGAATTACCATCTAGAATTACCCTCTAGAATTACCATCTAGAATTACCATCAAGAATTACCCTCTAGAATTACCATCTAGAATTACCCTCTAGAATTACCCTCTAGAATTACCCTCTAGAATTACCCTCTAGAATTACCCTCAAGAATTACCCTCAAGAATTACCCTCAAGAATTACCCTCAAGAATTACCCTCAAGAATTACCCTCAAGAATTACCCTCAAGAATTACCCTCAAGAATTACCCTCCAGAATTACCCTCCAGAATTACCCTCTAGAATTACCCTCTAGAATTACCCTCTAGAATTACCCTCTAGAATTACCCTCGAGAATTACCATCTAGAATTACCCTCTAGAATTACCCTCTAGAATTACCCTCTAGAATTACCCCCTAGAATTACCCTCTAGAATTACCATCTAGAATTACCCTCTAGAATTACCATCTAGAATTACCACCTAGAATTACCCTCTAGAATTACCATCTAGAATTACCCTCTAGAATTACCCTCTAGAATTACCATCTAGAATTACCCTCAAGAATTACCCTCTAGAATTACCATCTAGAATTACCCTCTAGAATTACCCTCTAGAATTACCCTCAAGAATTACCCTCCAGAATTACCCTCCAGAATTACCCTCTAGAATTACCCTCTAGAATTACCCTCTAGAATTACCCTCTAGAATTACCCTCTAGAATTACCCTCTAGAATTACCCTCTAGAATTACCATCTAGAATTACCACCTAGAATTACCCTCTAGAATTACCATCTAGAACACTAGAAGTACTCTTTATAACGCTCTATAATTACCCTTTAGAATCACTGGATTTACCCTTTAGACTTACCCTCTATAATTGTTCGTTCGAATTACCCTTTAGAATTACCCTCGAAGATTTACCCTTTAGAATCACTAGAATTACCCTTTAGACTTACCCTCTATAATTACCCTTTGGAATTACTCTCTTTAATTACCCTTTAGAATTACCCTTTAGAATCACTAGAATTATCGTTTAGAATCACCAGAATTACCGTTTCGAACAATTACCCTTTGAATCCACTATAATTACACTTTAGAAATACTCTAAAGAACTACCCTCTATAAATACCCTCAATAACACTCCAGAATTACCCTCTATAATTACATTCTAGACTCACACTCTGAACAATTACATTCTAGAACCCTCTAGAATTTTCCTCTGGAATTACCCTCTAGAATTACCCTCTAGAATTACCCTCTAGAATTACCCTCTAGAATTACCCTCTAGAATTACCCTCGAGAATTACCCTTTAGAATCAATCGAATTACCCTTTAGAATTACCCTCTAGAATTACCCTTTAGAATTACTCTCTAGAATTACCCTTTAGAATCACTAGAATTACCCTTTAGAATCACCAGAATTACCCTTTAGAATTACCCTTTAGAATTACTCTCTAGAATTACCCTTTAGAATTACCCTTTAGAATTACTCTCTAGAATTACCCTTTAGAATTACCCTTTAGAATTACTCTCTAGAATTACCCTTTAGAATTACTCTCTAGAATTACCCTTTAGAATTACCCTTTAGAATTACCCTTTAGAATTACCCTTTAGAATTACCCTTTAGAATTACTCTCTAGAATTACCCTTTAGAATCACTAGAATTACCGTTTAGAACTCTCTATAATTACCGTTTAGAACTCTCTATAATTACCGTTTAGAACTCTCTATAATTACCATTTAGAACTCTCTATAATTACCGTTTAGAACTCTCTATAATTACCATTTAGAACTCTCTATAATTACCGTTTAGAACTCTCTATAATTACCGTTTAGAACTCTCTATAATTACCATTTAGAACTCTCTATAATTACCGTTTAGAACTCTCTATAATTACTGTTTAGAACTCTCTATAATTACCGTTTAGAACTCTCTATAATTACTGTTTAGAACTCTCTATAATTACCGTTTAGAACTCTCTATAATTACCCTTTAGAACTCTCTATAATTACCGTTTAGAACTCTCTATAATTACTGTTTAGAACTCTCCAATAACCCTTTAGAACTCTCTATAATTACTGTTTAGAACTCTCTATAATTACCGTTTAGAACTCTCTATAATTACCGTTTAGAACTCTCTACAATTACCGTTTAGAACTCTCTATAATTACCGTTTAGAACTCTCTATAATTACCGTTTAGAACTCTCTATAATTACTGTTTAGAACTCTCTATAATTACTGTTTAGAACTCTCTACAATTACCGTTTAGAACTCTCTATAATTACCGTTTAGAACTCTCTATAATTACCGTTTAGAACTCTCTATAATTACCGTTTAGAACTCTCTATAATTACTGTTTAGAACTCTCTATAATTACTGTTTAGAACTCTCTATAATTACCGTTTAGAACTCTCTATAATTACCGTTTAGAACTCTCTATAATTACTGTTTAGAACTCTCTATAATTACCGTTTAGAACTCTCTATAATTACTGTTTAGAACTCTCTATAATTACCGTTTAGAACTCTCTATAATTACTGTTTAGAACTCTCTATAATTACCGTTTAGAACTCTCTATAATTACCGTTTAGAACTCTCTATAATTACCGTTTAGAACTCTCTATAATTACCGTTTAGAACTCTCTATAATTACCATTTAGAACTCTCTATAATTACCGTTTAGAACTCTCTATAATTACCGTTTAGAACTCTCTATAATTACCGTTTAGAACTCTCTATAATTACCGTTTAGAACTCTCTATAATTACCATTTAGAACTCTCTAATTACCGTTTAGAACTCTCTATAATTACTGTTTAGAACTCTCTATAATTACTGTTTAGAACTCTCTATAATTACTGTTCAGAACTCTCTATAATTACCGTTTAGAACTCTCTATAATTACCCTTTAGAACTCTCTATAATTACCGTTTAGAACTCTCTATAATTACTGTTTAGAACTCTCTATAATTACTGTTTAGAACTCTCTATAATTACTGTATAGAACTCTCTATAATTACCGTTTAGAACTCTCTATAATTACCGTTTAGAACTCTCTATAATTACCGTTTAGAACTCTCTACAATTACCGTTTAGAACTCTCTATAATTACCGTTTAGAACTCTCTATAATTACCGTTTAGAACTCTCTATAATTACCGTTTAGAACTCTCTATAATTACCGTTTAGAACTCTCTATAATTACTGTTTAGAACTCTCTATAATTACCGTTTAGAACTCTCTATAATTACTGTTTAGAACTCTCTATAATTACCGTTTAGAACTCTCTACAATTACCGTTTAGAACTCTCTATAATTACCGTTTAGAACTCTCTACAATTACCGTTTAGAACTCTCTATAATTACCGTTTAGAACTCTCTATAATTACCGTTTAGAACTCTCTATAATTACCGTTTAGAACTCTCTATAATTACTGTTTAGAACTCTCTATAATTACCGTTTAGAACTCTCTATAATTACCGTTTAGAACTCTCTATAATTACCGTTTAGAACTCTCTATAATTACTGTTTAGAACTCTCTATAATTACTGTTTAGAACTCTCTATAATTACCGTTTAGAACTCTCTATAATTACCGTTTAGAACTCTCTATAATTACCGTTTAGAACTCTCTATAATTACCGTTTAGAACTCTCTATAATTACCATTTAGAACTCTCTATAATTACCGTTTAGAACTCTCTATAATTACTGTTTAGAACTCTCTATAATTACCGTTTAGAACTCTCTATAATTACTGTTTAGAACTCTCTACAATAACCCTTTAGAACTCTCTATAATTACTGTTTAGAACTCTCTATAATTACCGTTTAGAACTCTCTATAATTACCCTTTAGAACTCTCTATAATTACCCTTTAGAAATCTCTATAATTACTGTTTAGAACTCTCTATAATTACCGTTTAGAACTCTCTATAATTACCGTTTAGAACTCTCTATAATTACCGTTTAGAACTCTCTATAATTACCATTTAGAACTCTCTATAATTACCGTTTAGAACTCTCTATAATTACCGTTTAGAACTCTCTATAATTACCGTTTAGAACTCTCTATAATTACCGTTTAGAACTCTCTATAATTACTGTTTAGAACTCTCTATAATTACCGTTTAGAACTCTCTATAATTACTGTTTAGAACTCTCTATAATTACCGTTTAGAACTCTCTATAATTACCGTTTAGAACTCTCTATAATTACTGTTTAGAACTCTCTATAATTACCGTTTAGAACTCTCGATAATTACCGTTTAGAACTCTCTATAATTACCGTTTAGAACTCTCTATAATTACCGTTTAGAACTCTCTATAATTACCGTTTAGAACTCTCTATAATTACCGTTTAGAACTCTCTATAATTACCGTTTAGAACTCTCTATAATTACCGTTTAGAACTCTCTATAATTACTGTTTAGAACTCTCTACAATAACCCTTTAGAACTCTCTATAATTACTGTTTAGAACTCTCTATAATTACCGTTTAGAACTCTCTATAATTACCCTTTAGAACTCTCTATAATTACCCTTTAGAACTCTCTATAATTACCCTTTAGAACTCTCTATAATTACTGTTTAGAACTCTCTATAATTACCGTTTAGAACTCTCTATAATTACCGTTTAGAACTCTCTATAATTACCGTTTAGAACTCTCTATAATTACCATTTAGAACTCTCTATAATTACCGTTTAGAACTCTCTATAATTACCGTTTAGAACTCTCTATAATTACCATTTAGAACTCTCTATAATTACCGTTTAGAACTCTCTATAATTACCGTTTAGAACTCTCTATAATTACTGTTTAGAACTCTCTATAATTACTGTTTAGAACTCTCTACAATAACCCTTTAGAACTCTCTATAATTACTGTTTAGAACTCTCTATAATTACCGTTTAGAACTCTCTATAATTACCGTTTAGAACTCTCTATAATTACCGTTTAGAACTCTCTATAATTACCATTTAGAACTCTCTATAATTACCATTTAGAACTCTCTATAATTACCGTTTAGAACTCTCTATAATTACTGTTTAGAACTCTCTATAATTACTGTTTAGAACTCTCTACAATAACCCTTTAGAACTCTCTATAATTACTGTTTAGAACTCTCTATAATTACCGTTTAGAACTCTCTATAATTACCCTTTAGAACTCTATAATTACCCTTTAGAACTCTATAATTACCCTTTAGAACTCTCTATAATTACCCTTTAGAACTCTCTATAATTACTGTTTAGAACTCTCTATAATTACCGTTTAGAACTCTCTATAATTACCGTTTAGAACTCTCTATAATTACCGTTTAGAACTCTCTATAATTACCATTTAGAACTCTCTATAATTACCGTTTAGAACTCTCTATAATTACCGTTTAGAACTCTCTATAATTACCGTTTAGAACTCTCTATAATTACCATTTAGAACTCTCTATAATTACCGTTTAGAACTCTCTATAATTACCGTTTAGAACTCTCTATAATTACTGTTTAGAACTCTCTATAATTACCGTTTAGAACTCTCTATAATTACTGTTTAGAACTCTCTATAATTACTGTTTAGAACTCTCTATAATTACTGTTTAGAACTCTCTATAATTACCGTTTAGAACTCTCTATAATTACCGTTTAGAACTCTATAATTACCGTTTAGAACTCTCTATAATTACTGTTTAGAACTCTCTATAATTACCGTTTAGAACTCTCTATAATTACCGTTTAGAACTCTCTATAATTACCGTTTAGAACTCTCTATAATTACTGTTTAGAACTCTCTATAATTACCGTTTAGAACTCTATAATTACCGTTTAGAACTCTCTATAATTACCGTTTAGAACTCTCTATAATTACCGTTTAGAACTCTCTATAATTACCGTTTAGAACTCTCTATAATTACCGTTTAGAACTCTCTATAATTACCGTTTAGAACTCTCTATAATTACCGTTTAGAACTCTCTATAATTACCGTTTAGAACTCTCTATAATTACCGTTTAGAACTCTCTATAATTACTGTTTAGAACTCTCTATAATTACTGTTTAGAACTCTCTATAATTACCGTTTAGAACTCTCTATAATTACCGTTTAGAACTCTCTATAATTACCGTTTAGAACTCTCTATAATTACCGTTTAGAACTCTCTATAATTACCGTTTAGAACTCTCTATAATTACCGTTTAGAACTCGCTATAATTACCGTTTAGAACTCTCTATAATTACCGTTTAGAACTCTATAATTACCGTTTAGAACTCTCTATAATTACCGTTTAGAACTCTCTATAATTACCGTTTAGAACTCTCTATAATTACCCTTTAGAACTCTCTATAATTACCGTTTAGAACTCTCTACAATAACCCTTTAGAACTCTCTATAATTACCGTTTAGAACTCTCCAATAACCCTTTAGAACTCTCTATAATTACCGTTTAGAACTCTCTATAATTACCGTTTAGAACGCTCTATAATTACTGTTTAGAACTCTCTATAATTACCCTTTAGAACTCTCTATAATTACCGTTTAGAACTCTCTATAATTACCGTTTAGAACTCTCTATAATTACCGTTTAGAACTCTCTATAATTACCGTTTAGAACTCTCTATAATTACCGTTTAGAACTCTCTATAATTACTGTTTAGAACTCTCTACAATAACCCTTTAGAACTCTCTATAATTACTGTTTAGAACTCTCTATAATTACCGTTTAGAACTCTCTATAATTACCCTTTAGAACTCTCTATAATTACCCTTTAGAACTCTCTATAATTACTGTTTAGAACTCTCTATAATTACCGTTTAGAACTCTCTACAATAACCCTTTAGAACTCTCTATAATTACTGTTTAGAACTCTCTATAATTACCGTTTAGAACTCTCTATAATTACCCTTTAGAACTCTCTATAATTACCCTTTAGAACTCTCTATAATTACTGTTTAGAACTCTCTATAATTACCGTTTAGAACTCTCTATAATTACCGTTTAGAACTCTCTATAATTACCGTTTAGAACTCTCTATAATTACCATTTAGAACTCTCTATAATTACCGTTTAGAACTCTCTATAATTACCGTTTAGAACTCTCTATAATTACTGTTTAGAACTCTCTATAATTACCGTTTAGAACTCTCTATAATTACCGTTTAGAACTCTCTATAATTACCGTTTAGAACTCTCTATAATTACCGTTTAGAACTCTCTATAATTACCGTTTAGAACTCTCTATAATTACCGTTTAGAACTCTCTATAATTACTGTTTAGAACTCTCTATAATTACCGTTTAGAACTCTCTATAATTACCGTTTAGAACTCTCTATAATTACCGTTTAGAACTCTCTATAATTACCGTTTAGAACTCTCTATAATTACCGTTTAGAACTCTCTATAATTACCGTTTAGAACTCTCTATAATTACCGTTTAGAACTCTCTATAATTACCGTTTAGAACTCTCTATAATTACCGTTTAGAACTCTCTATAATTACTGTTTAGAACTCTCTACAATAACCCTTTAGAACTCTCTATAATTACTGTTTAGAACTCTCTATAATTACCGTTTAGAACTCTCTATAATTACCCTTTAGAACTCTCTATAATTACCCTTTAGAACTCTCTATAATTACTGTTTAGAACTCTCTATAATTACCGTTTAGAACTCTCTACAATAACCCTTTAGAACTCTCTATAATTACTGTTTAGAACTCTCTATAATTACCGTTTAGAACTCTCTATAATTACCGTTTAGAACTCTCTATAATTACCGTTTAGAACTCTCTATAATTACCATTTAGAACTCTCTATAATTACCGTTTAGAACTCTCTATAATTACCGTTTAGAACTCTCTATAATTACTGTTTAGAACTCTCTATAATTACTGTTTAGAACTCTCTACAATAACCCTTTAGAACTCTCTATAATTACTGTTTAGAACTCTCTATAATTACCGTTTAGAACTCTCTATAATTACCCTTTAGAACTCTATAATTACCCTTTAGAACTCTCTATAATTACCCTTTAGAACTCTCTATAATTACTGTTTAGAACTCTCTATAATTACCGTTTAGAACTCTCTATAATTACCATTTAGAACTCTCTATAATTACCGTTTAGAACTCTCTATAATTACCGTTTAGAACTCTCTATAATTACCGTTTAGAACTCTCTATAACTACCGTTTAGAACTCTCTATAATTACCGTTTAGAACTCTCTATAATTACCATTTAGAACTCTCTATAATTACCGTTTAGAACTCTCTATAATTACCGTTTAGAACTCTCTATAATTACTGTTTAGAACTCTCTATAATTACCGTTTAGAACTCTCTATAATTACTGTTTAGAACTCTCTATAATTACTGTTTAGAACTCTCTATAATTACTGTTTAGAACTCTCTATAATTACCGTTTAGAACTCTCTATAATTACCGTTTAGAACTCTATAATTACCGTTTAGAACTCTCTATAATTACTGTTTAGAACTCTCTATAATTACCGTTTAGAACTCTCTATAATTACCGTTTAGAACTCTCTATAATTACCGTTTAGAACTCTATAATTACCGTTTAGAACTCTCTATAATTACCCTTTAGAACTCTCTATAATTACCGTTTAGAACTCTCTACAATAACCCTTTAGAACTCTCTATAATTACCGTTTAGAACTCTCCAATAACCCTTTAGAACTCTCTATAATTACCGTTTAGAACTCTCTATAATTACCGTTTAGAACGCTCTATAATTACTGTTTAGAACTCTCTATAATTACCGTTTAGAACTCTCTATAATTACCGTTTAGAACTCTCTATAATTACCGTTTAGAACTCTCTATAATTACCGTTTAGAACTCTCTATAATTACCGTTTAGAACTCTCTATAATTACCGTTTAGAACTCTCTATAATTACCGTTTAGAACTCTCTATAATTACCGTTTAGAACTCTCTATAATTACCGTTTAGAACTCTCTATAATTACCGTTTAGAACTCTCTATAATTACCGTTTAGAACTCTCTATAATTACCGTTTAGAACTCTCTATAATTACCGTTTAGAACTCTCTATAATTACCGTTTAGAACTCTCTATAATTACCGTTTAGAACTCTCTATAATTACCGTTTAGAACTCTCTATAATTACCGTTTAGAACTCTCTATAATTAGCGTTTAGAACTCTCTATAATTACCGTTTAGAACTCTCTATAATTACCGTTTAGAACTCTCTATAATTACCCTTTAGAACTCTCTATAATTACCGTTTAGAACTCTCTATAATTACCGTTTAGAACTCTCTATAATTACCGTTTAGAACTCTCTATAATTACCGTTTAGAACTCTCTATAATTACCCTTTAGAACTCTCTATAATTACCGTTTAGAACTCTCCAATAACCCTTTAGAACTCTCTATAATTACCGTTTAGAACTCTCTATAATTACCGTTTAGAACGCTCTATAATTACCGTTTAGAACTCTCTATAATTACCCTTTAGAACTCTCTATAATTACCGTTTAGAACTCTCTATAATTACCGTTTAGAACTCTCTATAATTACCGTTTAGAACTCTCTATAATTACCGTTTAGAACTCTCTATAATTACCGTTTAGAACTCTCTATAATTACTGTTTAGAACTCTCTATAATTACTGTTTAGAACTCTCTATAATTACCGTTTAGAACTCTCTATAATTACTGTTTAGAACTCTCTATAATTACCGTTTAGAACTCTCTATAATTACCCTTTAGAACTCTCTATAATTACTGTTTAGAACTCTCTATAATTACCGTTTAGAACTCTCTATAATTACCGTTTAGAACTCTCTATAATTACCCTTTAGAACTCTCTATAATTACCCTTTAGAACTCTCGATAATTACCGTTTAGAACTCTCTATAATTACCGTTTAGAACTCTCTATAATTACCGTTTAGAACTCTCTATAATTACCGTTTAGAACTCTCTATAATTACCATTTAGAACTCTCTATAATTACCATTTAGAACTCTCTATAATTACCGTTTAGAACTCTCTATAATTACTGTTTAGAACTCTCTATAATTACTGTTTAGAACTCTCTACAATAACCCTTTAGAACTCTCTATAATTACTGTTTAGAACTCTCTATAATTACCGTTTAGAACTCTCTATAATTACCCTTTAGAACTCTATAATTACCCTTTAGAACTCTATAATTACCCTTTAGAACTCTCTATAATTACCCTTTAGAACTCTCTATAATTACTGTTTAGAACTCTCTATAATTACCGTTTAGAACTCTCTATAATTACCGTTTAGAACTCTCTATAATTACCGTTTAGAACTCTCTATAATTACCATTTAGAACTCTCTATAATTACCGTTTAGAACTCTCTATAATTACCGTTTAGAACTCTCTATAATTACCGTTTAGAACTCTCTATAATTACCATTTAGAACTCTCTATAATTACCGTTTAGAACTCTCTATAATTACCGTTTAGAACTCTCTATAATTACTGTTTAGAACTCTCTATAATTACCGTTTAGAACTCTCTATAATTACTGTTTAGAACTCTCTATAATTACTGTTTAGAACTCTCTATAATTACTGTTTAGAACTCTCTATAATTACCGTTTAGAACTCTCTATAATTACCGTTTAGAACTCTATAATTACCGTTTAGAACTCTCTATAATTACTGTTTAGAACTCTCTATAATTACCGTTTAGAACTCTCTATAATTACCGTTTAGAACTCTCTATAATTACCGTTTAGAACTCTCTATAATTACTGTTTAGAACTCTCTATAATTACCGTTTAGAACTCTATAATTACCGTTTAGAACTCTCTATAATTACCGTTTAGAACTCTCTATAATTACCGTTTAGAACTCTCTATAATTACCGTTTAGAACTCTCTATAATTACCGTTTAGAACTCTCTATAATTACCGTTTAGAACTCTCTATAATTACCGTTTAGAACTCTCTATAATTACCCTTTAGAACTCTCTATAATTACCGTTTAGAACTCTCTATAATTACTGTTTAGAACTCTCTATAATTACTGTTTAGAACTCTCTATAATTACCGTTTAGAACTCTCTATAATTACCGTTTAGAACTCTCTATAATTACCGTTTAGAACTCTCTATAATTACCGTTTAGAACTCTCTATAATTACCGTTTAGAACTCTCTATAATTACCGTTTAGAACTCGCTATAATTACCGTTTAGAACTCTCTATAATTACCGTTTAGAACTCTATAATTACCGTTTAGAACTCTCTATAATTACCGTTTAGAACTCTCTATAATTACCGTTTAGAACTCTCTATAATTACCCTTTAGAACTCTCTATAATTACCGTTTAGAACTCTCTACAATAACCCTTTAGAACTCTCTATAATTACCGTTTAGAACTCTCCAATAACCCTTTAGAACTCTCTATAATTACAGTTTAGAACTCTCTATAATTACCGTTTAGAACGCTCTATAATTACTGTTTAGAACTCTCTATAATTACCCTTTAGAACTCTCTATAATTACCGTTTAGAACTCTCTATAATTACCGTTTAGAACTCTCTATAATTACCGTTTAGAACTCTCTATAATTACCGTTTAGAACTCTCTATAATTACCGTTTAGAACTCTCTATAATTACTGTTTAGAACTCTCTACAATAACCCTTTAGAACTCTCTATAATTACTGTTTAGAACTCTCTATAATTACCGTTTAGAACTCTCTATAATTACCCTTTAGAACTCTCTATAATTACCCTTTAGAACTCTCTATAATTACTGTTTAGAACTCTCTATAATTACCGTTTAGAACTCTCTACAATAACCCTTTAGAACTCTCTATAATTACTGTTTAGAACTCTCTATAATTACCGTTTAGAACTCTCTATAATTACCGTTTAGAACTCTCTATAATTACCGTTTAGAACTCTCTATAATTACCATTTAGAACTCTCTATAATTACCGTTTAGAACTCTATAATTACCGTTTAGAACTCTCTATAATTACTGTTTAGAACTCTCTATAATTACTGTTTAGAACTCTCTACAATAACCCTTTAGAACTCTCTATAATTACTGTTTAGAACTCTCTATAATTACCGTTTAGAACTCTCTACAATTACCGTTTAGAACTCTCTATAATTACCGTTTAGAACTCTCTATAATTACCGTTTAGAACTCTCTATAATTACCGTTTAGAACTCTCTATAATTACTGTTTAGAACTCTCTATAATTACCGTTTAGAACTCTCTATAATTACTGTTTAGAACTCTCTATAATTACCGTTTAGAACTCTCTACAATTACCGTTTAGAACTCTCTATAATTACCGTTTAGAACTCTCTACAATTACCGTTTAGAACTCTCTATAATTACCGTTTAGAACTCTCTATAATTACCGTTTAGAACTCTCTATAATTACCGTTTAGAACTCTCTATAATTACTGTTTAGAACTCTCTATAATTACCGTTTAGAACTCTCTACAATTACCGTTTAGAACTCTCTATAATTACCGTTCAGAACTCTCTATAATTACCGTTTAGAACTCTCTATAATTACTGTTTAGAACTCTCTATAATTACTGTTTAGAACTCTCTATAATTACCGTTTAGAACTCTCTATAATTACCGTTTAGAACTCTCTATAATTACCGTTTAGAACTCTCTATAATTACCGTTTAGAACTCTCTATAATTACCATTTAGAACTCTCTATAATTACCGTTTAGAACTCTCTATAATTACCCTTTAGAACTCTCTATAATTACCCTTTAGAACTCTCTATAATTACTGTTTAGAACTCTCTATAATTACCGTTTAGAACTCTCTACAATAACCCTTTAGAACTCTCTATAATTACTGTTTAGAACTCTCTACAATAACCCTTTAGAACTCTCTATAATTACTGTTTAGAACTCTCTATAATTACCGTTTAGAACTCTCTATAATTACCGTTTAGAACTCTCTATAATTACCGTTTAGAACTCTTAGTGCAGGCCCATATGTCATAACAATATTGTTTGTGTTTTTTGTTTGTTAAAATTGATTTAGCAATGGATTCTGCTTCAGAATATTATAGAGATGTAAAAAAAATAGGGTTCCATTTTTTCTTTTACGTCTAATAGGTAGTAATTCGAAGAAATCCAAGATGGCCGCCATAAAATTTGGAAAATACACTTTTGTGCATATCTTTGTATCTAGATATCATATAAACATGAATAATATGTCCTTTTATATGTTTTCAGACCCAAGGAAGCCATTTCTGCCATTGTTTTTACAGAAAAATGCAAGGAAAATAAAATAGTGGACATATACCAGCCAAAGTGGGGTCGGCCGGCATGAAATCGGTTAATTAAGTTTCCACCATCTAGTTAAGGTCTGGTTTTGACTGTGTTGACGAAATGTGAATCTGAATAGTAGTATCTATCTTTGCAGGACCGACGACAGTTCAAGAGTGTCTAGAAAATTACACCTACCTTCAAGATGAGTGACTCACCACCCAGGAAGATTGAGAAGTCAGTAGATTTTGCAGTTTGCAGTCAGTAGATACAACATCGATTTTCTAGAGTCAACTCCTTGCGGGATGAATACCCTTCATGGTACAGCAATTGCGATCTACCAGCCTGTATCACCGGAGAAATCACCCATGATACCACCAATTGAACTTGACCGGTCATCAAAAGCTCAAACGATACATGATGCAGTTGGCTGTAAAACGTTGACCTGCAAGAAGCCAGCACCCGAGAAGAGAAAGAGCGACTGCAAGCTGCTCACATCAAAACCCGAGACAGACAAGAACAAGAAAACCGATATGACCTGGATGATTGGATGCCTGAACTTCGAGGAAGAAGGAGAAGTTGACGTCAAACTCACAGCTCCGGGGACGTGGGGAGCCTTCAATTCCTTGCTATCTTCGTCCAGTGAGAAGACCAATGTTGCTCTCGTTCCTCCATTGATAAGGTCGCCTCCTACAGACTATGATACACTGTACACGGGTCTGATGAGAGCTCACAACATCACAACTCGTGTTATGGGGAGTGAGGCAATCACAGTCATGACTCTCGATTTGCAGCTATACGACCTGGCGATGAAGCTGTGGGTGGAACGCGAGGACATCAGGAAGCAATTCCTCTTCCGACCTGGTGAGCTACATGTTGTGTTTTGGGCCTTAGCTGCATTAGGAAAATACGTGGAAGGGAGTGGAATTGATCAGGCATGGGTCGAGGCTGGACTTTTCTCGCCAACCACAGTGAGCCAAATACTAAATGGGAGGCACTTGTATCGAGCTCTGGAGGCACACATGGTAACACTGATCGCTTTGTACAACCTGTACTTCCAGAGATTCCTGGCAATGGAACCTGAAGAAAGGGCCTATCTGAACGAGTCATCTGTTCGTCTGGGAGAGGCATATCAGAGAGACATCAGCGGGAGCATGGAGCCAGAGAAGAATCTATGCGACATTCTCAAAAAAACATTGGCCATGATGGAGTCCAGAGATATGACCAAAAAACTGGAACAATTTGAGGTCAGCACAAACAAGATACAGCGCTTCATCCTGAACTACATGAAACAGTTTGAGACTATCCTTCTGTTCATTAGAAGTACAAGACAACGTGATCTGCTGCTGCATATGGAGAGCATCGAGTCTCTCACGAAGTACTTCTTCGCTCACGATCATCTAAACTATGCTCGGTTGCTCCCTCTCTACATTTCAACAATGCAGGAGACTGAAAAGCAGCACCCAGAACTGTGGAGGGAATTCATGAAAGGGAACTTCTGTGTGACAAAAGGATTGGCAGGCTTCACATCAATAGCCCCAGACCATGGCATTGAGCAAGAAAACCGTACACTGAAGGTGATTGGAGGAATCGTAGGGATAACTCAAAATGAGAAGGCGCTTGACAAGTTCTTCCTCATTGCACCTGAGCTGTCAAAGTCACTGCACGAGTTTGCGGAGGGATATGGTCTTGGTGAAAACCAGAGCAGAAAACAACACCACGAAATCACGGGGGGAAAGCTTTCCCGGGTGATGAGCCATGCCTCCAAGCTTTCTAGGGTGTTCCGTGAACATGGCGATCCATTTATGGAAGAGGAAGTAGACGAGGTCTACAACCTGCTCACCAAAGAAGTCATGAATGAAAAAGTGTCCAGCGACATCTTAGAGCGCGACGAGATCGGACAACAGATGTTCCAGCAATTTGCCACAGATCGTTTAGCTGAGGGAAAACTTTCTGTGTGGGACAAAATGACGAAAAGAAAACTTCGAACATTCAAGAGTTCGAATGCCACAACAGAAGTGAGATCGGGCGACAAGCTGATCAAAGTCAAAGAAGAGCGAGGATTGTTGCAGAGGTTCATCGTTATCTCACGGAGCCGACCAGAGCTCGACCTGAAAGAATGTATTGGCACCTATGAATTTGGCATCGTTCCACGTTCTTTATTTGCATCTGATGGATCCCTCTTGTTGGCATACGACAAGGCAAAAATCCTTCGTCAACTTGAGCATCTGGCTGAGCCTGAAGAGCAGGATGTACATGATCCACCAGGAGAACCTATTTCGACAGAAATCAATGAGCATCAAGACGCGGGAATTGCCGCTTTGAATGATGCAGCAGCACACGCTGGGGAAGAAACTAATGACCCATCAACTGACTATGAAATATCAAGCCAAAATTTGCAGGAACCCTCTCAGATCAGCCAAAACCCAGACACAACCACAAGATCAGGAGTGATCAATGAAAACGAGACTACTTCTCGCCATAGAGTGATAATAATCATTGATGGCATGGCTCTTGTTAACGGGATCTCCAAAACAGAACAAATGATTACATGCAGTGACTTTGCTCAATCGTTCATTGAACGCCTCGAAAATATTGCCGTGCATTATGATGACGTGAGGTTGGTATTCGACCGATACATCGATAACTCACTGAAAGACAAAATGCGCCTAAAGAGGACAAAGGGGAAATCAACATACTATCACGTCAGGGATAGTACATTGATCCAGAAGATTTCACTCAAAGATTTCCTTTCCAATGTGAAGACCAAGGCAGAGCTTACAGAGTACTTGGCTGTGAAGTGTCTATCTTACAGCAAGGCTCATCCAAACAAGTTGAAGAAGTTCATGGTGACATCAGGAACTAAGACCACGGGCAACACTGAAGTTCCAGACAGTCTACTCACGCACAGCCAAGAAGAGGCCGATACACTCTTAATTCTGCATGCTCTCACAGTCGACAAAGATGCAGAAGTTATCATTGATTCGCCAGATACCGATATCTTCCTCCTACTGATTCAGAGATTTCACGATCTACCACCTGCTACGAGGTTTCTCACTGGGAAGGGAAAGTTGAGGAGGAGCATTGCAGTCCAACCTATTCATGGCATGCTAGGAGAGAAACGTGCGTCTGCAATACTTGGATTCCACGCATTCACGGGAAGTGACATGTCTGGAAGGTTCGCTGGCAGGAGCAAGGACTGGTGCTTTAAGGTCTTCATGACATGTGACAACAAGATATGGGAGGCTCTGGAGTCTTTGGGACAAACTGATCCGTCACCAGAAGTGTGTTCCCAGCTGGAACGCTTCGTCTGTCTGCTGTACAAGTCTAAAGTTCACACGAAAGTAAACGAGCTTCGCTGGTTCTTATTCTCCAACCGTGCTGCTGAGGGAGAGAGTCTTCCACCTACCACTGGTTCGCTAAAGTTACACGTTCAGCGAGCACATTATATCGCAATGATATGGAGAAAGGCAGCAGAAAGCCATCCGTCCCTTCCATCACCTGTCGAGTATGGTTGGCAGTTACTTTCGGATGATGGGGTTTATGCACCAAGTCGATGCCTGAATCCTCCAGCCCCAGAAGCAATAATGAATCTCGTGAACTGTGGGTGCAAGAAAGGGTGTATGGGAAGATGTAGCTGTCGCAATAACAATATTCCTTGTACTGAAGTTTGTGGGTGTGTGGGTTACAGTTGTAACAACAAAGCAAACATCAATGAACCGCGTGTGATAGATATGGATGAGGATGAATGAGGCATTCGTTTATGTGATCGTTTATGTTCATTCATCGTTTATGTTTAGGTGTGTGTGTATGTGTGTGCGTGTGTGTGTGTGTGTGTGTGTGCGTGTGCGTGTGTGTGTATTCAAAATAAATGTTATCAGTGAAGATTGTTTATTGAATCGATTCTAATTGGGAAATTATACGATCCGATTTCACGACGGCCGTCTCCATTTTGGCTGGTATATTGCCCACTATTTTAATTTCCTTGCATTTTTCTGTAAAAACAATGGCAGATATGGCTTCCTTGGGTCTGAAAACATATAAAAGGACATATTATTCATGTTTATATGATATCTAGATACAAAGATATGCACAAAAGTGTATTTTCCAAATTTTATGGCGGCCATCTTGGATTTCTTCGAATTACTACCTATTAGACGTAAAAGAAAAAATGGAACCCTATTTTTTTTACATCTCTATAATATTCTGAAGCAGAATCCATTGCTAAATCAATTTTAACAAACAAAAAACACGAAATTACTAATCGCCCTAGACTATCTCTATAATTACCATTTAGAACTCTCTATAATTACCGTTTAGAACTCTCTATAATTACCGTTTAGAACTCTCTATAATTACTGTTTAGAACTCTCTATAATTACTGTTTAGAACTCTCTACAATAACCCTTTAGAACTCTCTATAATTACTGTTTAGAACTCTCTATAATTACCGTTTAGAACTCTCTATAATTACCCTTTAGAACTCTATAATTACCCTTTAGAACTCTCTATAATTACCCTTTAGAACTCTCTATAATTACTGTTTAGAACTCTCTATAATTACCGTTTAGAACTCTCTATAATTACCATTTAGAACTCTCTATAATTACCGTTTAGAACTCTCTATAATTACCGTTTAGAACTCTCTATAATTACCGTTTAGAACTCTCTATAACTACCGTTTAGAACTCTCTATAATTACCGTTTAGAACTCTCTATAATTACCATTTAGAACTCTCTATAATTACCGTTTAGAACTCTCTATAATTACCGTTTAGAACTCTCTATAATTACTGTTTAGAACTCTCTATAATTACTGTTTAGAACTCTCTATAATTACTGTTTAGAACTCTCTATAATTACTGTTTAGAACTCTCTATAATTACCGTTTAGAACTCTCTATAATTACCGTTTAGAACTCTATAATTACCGTTTAGAACTCTCTATAATTACTGTTTAGAACTCTCTATAATTACCGTTTAGAACTCTCTATAATTACCGTTTAGAACTCTCTATAATTACCGTTTAGAACTCTCTATAATTACCGTTTAGAACTCTCTATAATTACCCTTTAGAACTCTCTATAATTACCGTTTAGAACTCTCTACAATAACCCTTTAGAACTCTCTATAATTACCGTTTAGAACTCTCCAATAACCCTTTAGAACTCTCTATAATTACCGTTTAGAACTCTCTATAATTACCGTTTAGAACGCTCTATAATTACTGTTTAGAACTCTCTATAATTACCGTTTAGAACTCTCTATAATTACCGTTTAGAACTCTCTATAATTACCGTTTAGAACTCTCTATAATTACCGTTTAGAACTCTCTATAATTACCGTTTAGAACTCTCTATAATTACCGTTTAGAACTCTCTATAATTACCGTTTAGAACTCTCTATAATTACCGTTTAGAACTCTCTATAATTACCGTTTAGAACTCTCTATAATTACCGTTTAGAACTCTCTATAATTACCGTTTAGAACTCTCTATAATTACCGTTTAGAACTCTCTATAATTACCGTTTAGAACTCTCTATAATTACCGTTTAGAACTCTCTATAATTACCGTTTAGAACTCTCTATAATTACCGTTTAGAACTCTCTATAATTACCGTTTAGAACTCTCTATAATTACCGTTTAGAACTCTCTATAATTACCGTTTAGAACTCTCTATAATTACCGTTTAGAACTCTCTATAATTACCCTTTAGAACTCTCTATAATTACCGTTTAGAACTCTCTATAATTACCGTTTAGAACTCTCTATAATTACCGTTTAGAACTCTCTATAATTACCGTTTAGAACTCTCTATAATTACCCTTTAGAACTCTCTATAATTACCGTTTAGAACTCTCCAATAACCCTTTAGAACTCTCTATAATTACCGTTTAGAACTCTCTATAATTACCGTTTAGAACGCTCTATAATTACCGTTTAGAACTCTCTATAATTACCCTTTAGAACTCTCTATAATTACCGTTTAGAACTCTCTATAATTACCGTTTAGAACTCTCTATAATTACCGTTTAGAACTCTCTATAATTACCGTTTAGAACTCTCTATAATTACCGTTTAGAACTCTCTATAATTACTGTTTAGAACTCTCTATAATTACTGTTTAGAACTCTCTATAATTACCGTTTAGAACTCTCTATAATTACTGTTTAGAACTCTCTATAATTACCGTTTAGAACTCTCTATAATTACCCTTTAGAACTCTCTATAATTACTGTTTAGAACTCTCTATAATTACCGTTTAGAACTCTCTATAATTACCGTTTAGAACTCTCTATAATTACCCTTTAGAACTCTCTATAATTACCCTTTAGAACTCTCGATAATTACCGTTTAGAACTCTCTATAATTACCGTTTAGAACTCTCTATAATTACCGTTTAGAACTCTCTATAATTACCGTTTAGAACTCTCTATAATTACCCTTTAGAACTCTCCAATAACCCTTTAGAACTCTCTCTAATTACCGTTTAGAACTCTCCAATAACCCTTTAGAACTCTCTATAATTACCGTTTAGAACTCTCTATAATTACTGTTTAGAACTCTCTATAATTACCGTTTAGAACTCTCTATAATTACCGTTTAGAACTCTCTATAATTACCGTTTAGAACTCTCTATAATTACCGTTTAGAACTCTCTATAATTACCGTTTAGAACTCTCTATAATTACCGTTTAGAACTCTCTATAATTACCGTTTAGAACTCTCTATAATTACTGTTTAGAACTCTCTATAATTACCGTTTAGAACTCTCTATAATTACCGTTTAGAACTCTCTATAATTACCGTTTAGAACTCTCTATAATTACCCTTTAGAACTCTCTATAATTACCGTTTAGAACTCTCTACAATAACCCTTTAGAACTCTCCAGTAACCCTTTAGAACTCTCTATAATTACCGTTTAGAACTCTATAATTACCGTTTAGAACTCTCTACAATAACCCTTTAGAACTCTCTATAATTACCGTTTAGAAATCTATAATTACCGTTTAGAACTCTCTACAATAACCCTTTAGAACTCTCTATAATTACCGTTTAGAACTCTATAATTACCGTTTAGAACTCTCTACAATAACCCTTTAGAACTCTCTACAATAACCCTTTAGAACTCTCCAGTAACCCTTTAGAACTCTCTATAATTACCGTTTAGAACTCTATAATTACCGTTTAGAACTCTCTACAATAACCCTTTAGAACTCTCTATAATTACCGTTTAGAACGCTCTATAATTACTGTTTAGAACTCTCTATAATTACCCTTTAGAACTCTCTATAATTACCGTTTAGAACTCTCTATAATTACCGTTTAGAACTCTCTATAATTACCGTTTAGAACTCTCTATAATTACCGTTTAGAACTCTCTATAATTACCGTTTAGAACTCTCTATAATTACTGTTTAGAACTCTCTATAATTACTGTTTAGAACTCTCTATAATTACCGTTTAGAACTCTCTATAATTACTGTTTAGAACTCTCTATAATTACCGTTTAGAACTCTCTATAATTACCCTTTAGAACTCTCTATAATTACCCTTTAGAACTCTCTATAATTACTGTTTAGAACTCTCTATAATTACCGTTTAGAACTCTCTATAATTACCGTTTAGAACTCTCTATAATTACCCTTTAGAACTCTCTATAATTACCCTTTAGAACTCTCGATAATTACCGTTTAGAACTCTCTATAATTACCGTTTAGAACTCTCTATAATTACCGTTTAGAACTCTCTATAATTACTGTTTAGAACTCTCTATAATTACCGTTTAGAACTCTCTATAATTACTGTTTAGAACTCTCTATAATTACTGTTTAGAACTCTCTATAATTACTGTTTAGAACTCTCTATAATTACCGTTTAGAACTCTCTATAATTACCGTTTAGAACTCTATAATTACCGTTTAGAACTCTCTATAATTACTGTTTAGAACTCTCTATAATTACCGTTTAGAACTCTCTATAATTACCGTTTAGAACTCTCTATAATTACCGTTTAGAACTCTCTATAATTACTGTTTAGAACTCTCTATAATTACCGTTTAGAACTCTATAATTACCGTTTAGAACTCTCTATAATTACCGTTTAGAACTCTCTATAATTACCGTTTAGAACTCTCTATAATTACCGTTTAGAACTCTCTATAATTACCGTTTAGAACTCTCTATAATTACCGTTTAGAACTCTCTATAATTACCGTTTAGAACTCTCTATAATTACCCTTTAGAACTCTCTATAATTACCGTTTAGAACTCTCTATAATTACTGTTTAGAACTCTCTATAATTACTGTTTAGAACTCTCTATAATTACCGTTTAGAACTCTCTATAATTACCGTTTAGAACTCTCTATAATTACCGTTTAGAACTCTCTATAATTACCGTTTAGAACTCTCTATAATTACCGTTTAGAACTCTCTATAATTACCGTTTAGAACTCGCTATAATTACCGTTTAGAACTCTCTATAATTACCGTTTAGAACTCTATAATTACCGTTTAGAACTCTCTATAATTACCGTTTAGAACTCTCTATAATTACCGTTTAGAACTCTCTATAATTACCCTTTAGAACTCTCTATAATTACCGTTTAGAACTCTCTACAATAACCCTTTAGAACTCTCTATAATTACCGTTTAGAACTCTCCAATAACCCTTTAGAACTCTCTATAATTACAGTTTAGAACTCTCTATAATTACCGTTTAGAACGCTCTATAATTACTGTTTAGAACTCTCTATAATTACCCTTTAGAACTCTCTATAATTACCGTTTAGAACTCTCTATAATTACCGTTTAGAACTCTCTATAATTACCGTTTAGAACTCTCTATAATTACCGTTTAGAACTCTCTATAATTACCGTTTAGAACTCTCTATAATTACTGTTTAGAACTCTCTACAATAACCCTTTAGAACTCTCTATAATTACTGTTTAGAACTCTCTATAATTACCGTTTAGAACTCTCTATAATTACCCTTTAGAACTCTCTATAATTACCCTTTAGAACTCTCTATAATTACTGTTTAGAACTCTCTATAATTACCGTTTAGAACTCTCTACAATAACCCTTTAGAACTCTCTATAATTACTGTTTAGAACTCTCTATAATTACCGTTTAGAACTCTCTATAATTACCGTTTAGAACTCTCTATAATTACCGTTTAGAACTCTCTATAATTACCATTTAGAACTCTCTATAATTACCGTTTAGAACTCTATAATTACCGTTTAGAACTCTCTATAATTACTGTTTAGAACTCTCTATAATTACTGTTTAGAACTCTCTACAATAACCCTTTAGAACTCTCTATAATTACTGTTTAGAACTCTCTATAATTACCGTTTAGAACTCTCTACAATTACCGTTTAGAACTCTCTATAATTACCGTTTAGAACTCTCTATAATTACCGTTTAGAACTCTCTATAATTACCGTTTAGAACTCTCTATAATTACTGTTTAGAACTCTCTATAATTACCGTTTAGAACTCTCTATAATTACTGTTTAGAACTCTCTATAATTACCGTTTAGAACTCTCTACAATTACCGTTTAGAACTCTCTATAATTACCGTTTAGAACTCTCTACAATTACCGTTTAGAACTCTCTATAATTACCGTTTAGAACTCTCTATAATTACCGTTTAGAACTCTCTATAATTACCGTTTAGAACTCTCTATAATTACTGTTTAGAACTCTCTATAATTACCGTTTAGAACTCTCTACAATTACCGTTTAGAACTCTCTATAATTACCGTTCAGAACTCTCTATAATTACCGTTTAGAACTCTCTATAATTACTGTTTAGAACTCTCTATAATTACTGTTTAGAACTCTCTATAATTACCGTTTAGAACTCTCTATAATTACCGTTTAGAACTCTCTATAATTACCGTTTAGAACTCTCTATAATTACCGTTTAGAACTCTCTATAATTACCATTTAGAACTCTCTATAATTACCGTTTAGAACTCTCTATAATTACCCTTTAGAACTCTCTATAATTACCCTTTAGAACTCTCTATAATTACTGTTTAGAACTCTCTATAATTACCGTTTAGAACTCTCTACAATAACCCTTTAGAACTCTCTATAATTACTGTTTAGAACTCTCTACAATAACCCTTTAGAACTCTCTATAATTACTGTTTAGAACTCTCTATAATTACCGTTTAGAACTCTCTATAATTACCGTTTAGAACTCTCTATAATTACCGTTTAGAACTCTTAGTGCAGGCCCATATGTCATAACAATATTGTTTGTGTTTTTTGTTTGTTAAAATTGATTTAGCAATGGATTCTGCTTCAGAATATTATAGAGATGTAAAAAAAATAGGGTTCCATTTTTTCTTTTACGTCTAATAGGTAGTAATTCGAAGAAATCCAAGATGGCCGCCATAAAATTTGGAAAATACACTTTTGTGCATATCTTTGTATCTAGATATCATATAAACATGAATAATATGTCCTTTTATATGTTTTCAGACCCAAGGAAGCCATTTCTGCCATTGTTTTTACAGAAAAATGCAAGGAAAATAAAATAGTGGACATATACCAGCCAAAGTGGGGTCGGCCGGCATGAAATCGGTTAATTAAGTTTCCACCATCTAGTTAAGGTCTGGTTTTGACTGTGTTGACGAAATGTGAATCTGAATAGTAGTATCTATCTTTGCAGGACCGACGACAGTTCAAGAGTGTCTAGAAAATTACACCTACCTTCAAGATGAGTGACTCACCACCCAGGAAGATTGAGAAGTCAGTAGATTTTGCAGTTTGCAGTCAGTAGATACAACATCGATTTTCTAGAGTCAACTCCTTGCGGGATGAATACCCTTCATGGTACAGCAATTGCGATCTACCAGCCTGTATCACCGGAGAAATCACCCATGATACCACCAATTGAACTTGACCGGTCATCAAAAGCTCAAACGATACATGATGCAGTTGGCTGTAAAACGTTGACCTGCAAGAAGCCAGCACCCGAGAAGAGAAAGAGCGACTGCAAGCTGCTCACATCAAAACCCGAGACAGACAAGAACAAGAAAACCGATATGACCTGGATGATTGGATGCCTGAACTTCGAGGAAGAAGGAGAAGTTGACGTCAAACTCACAGCTCCGGGGACGTGGGGAGCCTTCAATTCCTTGCTATCTTCGTCCAGTGAGAAGACCAATGTTGCTCTCGTTCCTCCATTGATAAGGTCGCCTCCTACAGACTATGATACACTGTACACGGGTCTGATGAGAGCTCACAACATCACAACTCGTGTTATGGGGAGTGAGGCAATCACAGTCATGACTCTCGATTTGCAGCTATACGACCTGGCGATGAAGCTGTGGGTGGAACGCGAGGACATCAGGAAGCAATTCCTCTTCCGACCTGGTGAGCTACATGTTGTGTTTTGGGCCTTAGCTGCATTAGGAAAATACGTGGAAGGGAGTGGAATTGATCAGGCATGGGTCGAGGCTGGACTTTTCTCGCCAACCACAGTGAGCCAAATACTAAATGGGAGGCACTTGTATCGAGCTCTGGAGGCACACATGGTAACACTGATCGCTTTGTACAACCTGTACTTCCAGAGATTCCTGGCAATGGAACCTGAAGAAAGGGCCTATCTGAACGAGTCATCTGTTCGTCTGGGAGAGGCATATCAGAGAGACATCAGCGGGAGCATGGAGCCAGAGAAGAATCTATGCGACATTCTCAAAAAAACATTGGCCATGATGGAGTCCAGAGATATGACCAAAAAACTGGAACAATTTGAGGTCAGCACAAACAAGATACAGCGCTTCATCCTGAACTACATGAAACAGTTTGAGACTATCCTTCTGTTCATTAGAAGTACAAGACAACGTGATCTGCTGCTGCATATGGAGAGCATCGAGTCTCTCACGAAGTACTTCTTCGCTCACGATCATCTAAACTATGCTCGGTTGCTCCCTCTCTACATTTCAACAATGCAGGAGACTGAAAAGCAGCACCCAGAACTGTGGAGGGAATTCATGAAAGGGAACTTCTGTGTGACAAAAGGATTGGCAGGCTTCACATCAATAGCCCCAGACCATGGCATTGAGCAAGAAAACCGTACACTGAAGGTGATTGGAGGAATCGTAGGGATAACTCAAAATGAGAAGGCGCTTGACAAGTTCTTCCTCATTGCACCTGAGCTGTCAAAGTCACTGCACGAGTTTGCGGAGGGATATGGTCTTGGTGAAAACCAGAGCAGAAAACAACACCACGAAATCACGGGGGGAAAGCTTTCCCGGGTGATGAGCCATGCCTCCAAGCTTTCTAGGGTGTTCCGTGAACATGGCGATCCATTTATGGAAGAGGAAGTAGACGAGGTCTACAACCTGCTCACCAAAGAAGTCATGAATGAAAAAGTGTCCAGCGACATCTTAGAGCGCGACGAGATCGGACAACAGATGTTCCAGCAATTTGCCACAGATCGTTTAGCTGAGGGAAAACTTTCTGTGTGGGACAAAATGACGAAAAGAAAACTTCGAACATTCAAGAGTTCGAATGCCACAACAGAAGTGAGATCGGGCGACAAGCTGATCAAAGTCAAAGAAGAGCGAGGATTGTTGCAGAGGTTCATCGTTATCTCACGGAGCCGACCAGAGCTCGACCTGAAAGAATGTATTGGCACCTATGAATTTGGCATCGTTCCACGTTCTTTATTTGCATCTGATGGATCCCTCTTGTTGGCATACGACAAGGCAAAAATCCTTCGTCAACTTGAGCATCTGGCTGAGCCTGAAGAGCAGGATGTACATGATCCACCAGGAGAACCTATTTCGACAGAAATCAATGAGCATCAAGACGCGGGAATTGCCGCTTTGAATGATGCAGCAGCACACGCTGGGGAAGAAACTAATGACCCATCAACTGACTATGAAATATCAAGCCAAAATTTGCAGGAACCCTCTCAGATCAGCCAAAACCCAGACACAACCACAAGATCAGGAGTGATCAATGAAAACGAGACTACTTCTCGCCATAGAGTGATAATAATCATTGATGGCATGGCTCTTGTTAACGGGATCTCCAAAACAGAACAAATGATTACATGCAGTGACTTTGCTCAATCGTTCATTGAACGCCTCGAAAATATTGCCGTGCATTATGATGACGTGAGGTTGGTATTCGACCGATACATCGATAACTCACTGAAAGACAAAATGCGCCTAAAGAGGACAAAGGGGAAATCAACATACTATCACGTCAGGGATAGTACATTGATCCAGAAGATTTCACTCAAAGATTTCCTTTCCAATGTGAAGACCAAGGCAGAGCTTACAGAGTACTTGGCTGTGAAGTGTCTATCTTACAGCAAGGCTCATCCAAACAAGTTGAAGAAGTTCATGGTGACATCAGGAACTAAGACCACGGGCAACACTGAAGTTCCAGACAGTCTACTCACGCACAGCCAAGAAGAGGCCGATACACTCTTAATTCTGCATGCTCTCACAGTCGACAAAGATGCAGAAGTTATCATTGATTCGCCAGATACCGATATCTTCCTCCTACTGATTCAGAGATTTCACGATCTACCACCTGCTACGAGGTTTCTCACTGGGAAGGGAAAGTTGAGGAGGAGCATTGCAGTCCAACCTATTCATGGCATGCTAGGAGAGAAACGTGCGTCTGCAATACTTGGATTCCACGCATTCACGGGAAGTGACATGTCTGGAAGGTTCGCTGGCAGGAGCAAGGACTGGTGCTTTAAGGTCTTCATGACATGTGACAACAAGATATGGGAGGCTCTGGAGTCTTTGGGACAAACTGATCCGTCACCAGAAGTGTGTTCCCAGCTGGAACGCTTCGTCTGTCTGCTGTACAAGTCTAAAGTTCACACGAAAGTAAACGAGCTTCGCTGGTTCTTATTCTCCAACCGTGCTGCTGAGGGAGAGAGTCTTCCACCTACCACTGGTTCGCTAAAGTTACACGTTCAGCGAGCACATTATATCGCAATGATATGGAGAAAGGCAGCAGAAAGCCATCCGTCCCTTCCATCACCTGTCGAGTATGGTTGGCAGTTACTTTCGGATGATGGGGTTTATGCACCAAGTCGATGCCTGAATCCTCCAGCCCCAGAAGCAATAATGAATCTCGTGAACTGTGGGTGCAAGAAAGGGTGTATGGGAAGATGTAGCTGTCGCAATAACAATATTCCTTGTACTGAAGTTTGTGGGTGTGTGGGTTACAGTTGTAACAACAAAGCAAACATCAATGAACCGCGTGTGATAGATATGGATGAGGATGAATGAGGCATTCGTTTATGTGATCGTTTATGTTCATTCATCGTTTATGTTTAGGTGTGTGTGTATGTGTGTGCGTGTGTGTGTGTGTGTGTGTGTGCGTGTGCGTGTGTGTGTATTCAAAATAAATGTTATCAGTGAAGATTGTTTATTGAATCGATTCTAATTGGGAAATTATACGATCCGATTTCACGACGGCCGTCTCCATTTTGGCTGGTATATTGCCCACTATTTTAATTTCCTTGCATTTTTCTGTAAAAACAATGGCAGATATGGCTTCCTTGGGTCTGAAAACATATAAAAGGACATATTATTCATGTTTATATGATATCTAGATACAAAGATATGCACAAAAGTGTATTTTCCAAATTTTATGGCGGCCATCTTGGATTTCTTCGAATTACTACCTATTAGACGTAAAAGAAAAAATGGAACCCTATTTTTTTTACATCTCTATAATATTCTGAAGCAGAATCCATTGCTAAATCAATTTTAACAAACAAAAAACACGAAATTACTAATCGCCCTAGACTATCTCTATAATTACCATTTAGAACTCTCTATAATTACCGTTTAGAACTCTCTATAATTACCGTTTAGAACTCTCTATAATTACTGTTTAGAACTCTCTATAATTACTGTTTAGAACTCTCTACAATAACCCTTTAGAACTCTCTATAATTACTGTTTAGAACTCTCTATAATTACCGTTTAGAACTCTCTATAATTACCCTTTAGAACTCTATAATTACCCTTTAGAACTCTCTATAATTACCCTTTAGAACTCTCTATAATTACTGTTTAGAACTCTCTATAATTACCGTTTAGAACTCTCTATAATTACCATTTAGAACTCTCTATAATTACCGTTTAGAACTCTCTATAATTACCGTTTAGAACTCTCTATAATTACCGTTTAGAACTCTCTATAACTACCGTTTAGAACTCTCTATAATTACCGTTTAGAACTCTCTATAATTACCATTTAGAACTCTCTATAATTACCGTTTAGAACTCTCTATAATTACCGTTTAGAACTCTCTATAATTACTGTTTAGAACTCTCTATAATTACCGTTTAGAACTCTCTATAATTACTGTTTAGAACTCTCTATAATTACTGTTTAGAACTCTCTATAATTACTGTTTAGAACTCTCTATAATTACCGTTTAGAACTCTCTATAATTACCGTTTAGAACTCTCTATAACTACCGTTTAGAACTCTCTATAATTACCGTTTAGAACTCTCTATAATTACCATTTAGAACTCTCTATAATTACCGTTTAGAACTCTCTATAATTACTGTTTAGAACTCTCTATAATTACCGTTTAGAACTCTCTATAATTACCGTTTAGAACTCTCTATAATTACTGTTTAGAACTCTCTATAATTACCGTTTAGAACTCTCTATAATTACTGTTTAGAACTCTCTATAATTACTGTTTAGAACTCTCTATAATTACTGTTTAGAACTCTCTATAATTACCGTTTAGAACTCTCTATAATTACCGTTTAGAACTCTATAATTACCGTTTAGAACTCTCTATAATTACTGTTTAGAACTCTCTATAATTACCGTTTAGAACTCTCTATAATTACCGTTTAGAACTCTCTATAATTACCGTTTAGAACTCTCTATAATTACCGTTTAGAACTCTCTATAATTACCCTTTAGAACTCTCTATAATTACCGTTTAGAACTCTCTACAATAACCCTTTAGAACTCTCTATAATTACCGTTTAGAACGCTCTATAATTACTGTTTAGAACTCTCTATAATTACCGTTTAGAACTCTCTATAATTACCGTTTAGAACTCTCTATAATTACCGTTTAGAACTCTCTATAATTACCGTTTAGAACTCTCTATAATTACCGTTTAGAACTCTCTATAATTACCGTTTAGAACTCTCTATAATTACCGTTTAGAACTCTCTATAATTACCGTTTAGAACTCTCTATAATTACCGTTTAGAACTCTCTATAATTACCGTTTAGAACTCTCTATAATTACCGTTTAGAACTCTCTATAATTACCGTTTAGAACTCTCTATAATTACCGTTTAGAACTCTCTATAATTACCGTTTAGAACTCTCTATAATTACCGTTTAGAACTCTCTATAATTACCGTTTAGAACTCTCTATAATTACCGTTTAGAACTCTCTATAATTACCGTTTAGAACTCTCTATAATTACCGTTTAGAACTCTCTATAATTACCGTTTAGAACTCTCTATAATTACCCTTTAGAACTCTCTATAATTACCGTTTAGAACTCTCTATAATTACCGTTTAGAACTCTCTATAATTACCGTTTAGAACTCTCTATAATTACCGTTTAGAACTCTCTATAATTACCCTTTAGAACTCTCTATAATTACCGTTTAGAACTCTCCAATAACCCTTTAGAACTCTCTATAATTACCGTTTAGAACTCTCTATAATTACCGTTTAGAACGCTCTATAATTACCGTTTAGAACTCTCTATAATTACCCTTTAGAACTCTCTATAATTACCGTTTAGAACTCTCTATAATTACCGTTTAGAACTCTCTATAATTACCGTTTAGAACTCTCTATAATTACCGTTTAGAACTCTCTATAATTACCGTTTAGAACTCTCTATAATTACTGTTTAGAACTCTCTATAATTACTGTTTAGAACTCTCTATAATTACCGTTTAGAACTCTCTATAATTACTGTTTAGAACTCTCTATAATTACCGTTTAGAACTCTCTATAATTACCCTTTAGAACTCTCTATAATTACTGTTTAGAACTCTCTATAATTACCGTTTAGAACTCTCTATAATTACCGTTTAGAACTCTCTATAATTACCCTTTAGAACTCTCTATAATTACCCTTTAGAACTCTCGATAATTACCGTTTAGAACTCTCTATAATTACCGTTTAGAACTCTCTATAATTACCGTTTAGAACTCTCTATAATTACCGTTTAGAACTCTCTATAATTACCCTTTAGAACTCTCCAATAACCCTTTAGAACTCTCTCTAATTACCGTTTAGAACTCTCCAATAACCCTTTAGAACTCTCTATAATTACCGTTTAGAACTCTCTATAATTACTGTTTAGAACTCTCTATAATTACCGTTTAGAACTCTCTATAATTACCGTTTAGAACTCTCTATAATTACCGTTTAGAACTCTCTATAATTACCGTTTAGAACTCTCTATAATTACCGTTTAGAACTCTCTATAATTACCGTTTAGAACTCTCTATAATTACCGTTTAGAACTCTCTATAATTACTGTTTAGAACTCTCTATAATTACCGTTTAGAACTCTCTATAATTACCGTTTAGAACTCTCTATAATTACCGTTTAGAACTCTCTATAATTACCCTTTAGAACTCTCTATAATTACCGTTTAGAACTCTCTACAATAACCCTTTAGAACTCTCCAGTAACCCTTTAGAACTCTCTATAATTACCGTTTAGAACTCTATAATTACCGTTTAGAACTCTCTACAATAACCCTTTAGAACTCTCTATAATTACCGTTTAGAAATCTATAATTACCGTTTAGAACTCTCTACAATAACCCTTTAGAACTCTCTATAATTACCGTTTAGAACTCTATAATTACCGTTTAGAACTCTCTACAATAACCCTTTAGAACTCTCTACAATAACCCTTTAGAACTCTCCAGTAACCCTTTAGAACTCTCTATAATTACCGTTTAGAACTCTATAATTACCGTTTAGAACTCTCTACAATAACCCTTTAGAACTCTCTATAATTACCGTTTAGAACGCTCTATAATTACTGTTTAGAACTCTCTATAATTACCCTTTAGAACTCTCTATAATTACCGTTTAGAACTCTCTATAATTACCGTTTAGAACTCTCTATAATTACCGTTTAGAACTCTCTATAATTACCGTTTAGAACTCTCTATAATTACCGTTTAGAACTCTCTATAATTACTGTTTAGAACTCTCTATAATTACTGTTTAGAACTCTCTATAATTACCGTTTAGAACTCTCTATAATTACTGTTTAGAACTCTCTATAATTACCGTTTAGAACTCTCTATAATTACCCTTTAGAACTCTCTATAATTACCCTTTAGAACTCTCTATAATTACTGTTTAGAACTCTCTATAATTACCGTTTAGAACTCTCTATAATTACCGTTTAGAACTCTCTATAATTACCCTTTAGAACTCTCTATAATTACCCTTTAGAACTCTCGATAATTACCGTTTAGAACTCTCTATAATTACCGTTTAGAACTCTCTATAATTACCGTTTAGAACTCTCTATAATTACTGTTTAGAACTCTCTATAATTACCGTTTAGAACTCTCTATAATTACTGTTTAGAACTCTCTATAATTACTGTTTAGAACTCTCTATAATTACTGTTTAGAACTCTCTATAATTACCGTTTAGAACTCTCTATAATTACCGTTTAGAACTCTATAATTACCGTTTAGAACTCTCTATAATTACTGTTTAGAACTCTCTATAATTACCGTTTAGAACTCTCTATAATTACCGTTTAGAACTCTCTATAATTACCGTTTAGAACTCTCTATAATTACTGTTTAGAACTCTCTATAATTACCGTTTAGAACTCTATAATTACCGTTTAGAACTCTCTATAATTACCGTTTAGAACTCTCTATAATTACCGTTTAGAACTCTCTATAATTACCGTTTAGAACTCTCTATAATTACCGTTTAGAACTCTCTATAATTACCGTTTAGAACTCTCTATAATTACCGTTTAGAACTCTCTATAATTACCCTTTAGAACTCTCTATAATTACCGTTTAGAACTCTCTATAATTACTGTTTAGAACTCTCTATAATTACTGTTTAGAACTCTCTATAATTACCGTTTAGAACTCTCTATAATTACCGTTTAGAACTCTCTATAATTACCGTTTAGAACTCTCTATAATTACCGTTTAGAACTCTCTATAATTACCGTTTAGAACTCTCTATAATTACCGTTTAGAACTCGCTATAATTACCGTTTAGAACTCTCTATAATTACCGTTTAGAACTCTATAATTACCGTTTAGAACTCTCTATAATTACCGTTTAGAACTCTCTATAATTACCGTTTAGAACTCTCTATAATTACCCTTTAGAACTCTCTATAATTACCGTTTAGAACTCTCTACAATAACCCTTTAGAACTCTCTATAATTACCGTTTAGAACTCTCCAATAACCCTTTAGAACTCTCTATAATTACAGTTTAGAACTCTCTATAATTACCGTTTAGAACGCTCTATAATTACCGTTTAGAACTCTCTATAATTACCGTTTAGAACTCTCTATAATTACCGTTTAGAACTCTCTATAATTACCCTTTAGAACTCTCTATAATTACCGTTTAGAACTCTCTACAATAACCCTTTAGAACTCTCTATAATTACCGTTTAGAACTCTCCAATAACCCTTTAGAACTCTCTATAATTACCGTTTAGAACTCTCTATAATTACTGTTTAGAACTCTCTATAATTACTGTTTAGAACTCTCTATAATTACCGTTTAGAACTCTCTATAATTACCGTTTAGAACTCTCTATAATTACCGTTTAGAACTCTCTATAATTACCGTTTAGAACTCTCTATAATTACCATTTAGAACTCTCTATAATTACCGTTTAGAACTCTCTATAATTACCCTTTAGAACTCTCTATAATTACCCTTTAGAACTCTCTATAATTACTGTTTAGAACTCTCTATAATTACCGTTTAGAACTCTCTACAATAACCCTTTAGAACTCTCTATAATTACTGTTTAGAACTCTCTACAATAACCCTTTAGAACTCTCTATAATTACTGTTTAGAACTCTCTATAATTACCGTTTAGAACTCTCTATAATTACCGTTTAGAACTCTCTATAATTACCGTTTAGAACTCTTAGTGCAGGCCCATATGTCATAACAATATTGTTTGTGTTTTTTGTTTGTTAAAATTGATTTAGCAATGGATTCTGCTTCAGAATATTATAGAGATGTAAAAAAAATAGGGTTCCATTTTTTCTTTTACGTCTAATAGGTAGTAATTCGAAGAAATCCAAGATGGCCGCCATAAAATTTGGAAAATACACTTTTGTGCATATCTTTGTATCTAGATATCATATAAACATGAATAATATGTCCTTTTATATGTTTTCAGACCCAAGGAAGCCATTTCTGCCATTGTTTTTACAGAAAAATGCAAGGAAAATAAAATAGTGGACATATACCAGCCAAAGTGGGGTCGGCCGGCATGAAATCGGTTAATTAAGTTTCCACCATCTAGTTAAGGTCTGGTTTTGACTGTGTTGACGAAATGTGAATCTGAATAGTAGTATCTATCTTTGCAGGACCGACGACAGTTCAAGAGTGTCTAGAAAATTACACCTACCTTCAAGATGAGTGACTCACCACCCAGGAAGATTGAGAAGTCAGTAGATTTTGCAGTTTGCAGTCAGTAGATACAACATCGATTTTCTAGAGTCAACTCCTTGCGGGATGAATACCCTTCATGGTACAGCAATTGCGATCTACCAGCCTGTATCACCGGAGAAATCACCCATGATACCACCAATTGAACTTGACCGGTCATCAAAAGCTCAAACGATACATGATGCAGTTGGCTGTAAAACGTTGACCTGCAAGAAGCCAGCACCCGAGAAGAGAAAGAGCGACTGCAAGCTGCTCACATCAAAACCCGAGACAGACAAGAACAAGAAAACCGATATGACCTGGATGATTGGATGCCTGAACTTCGAGGAAGAAGGAGAAGTTGACGTCAAACTCACAGCTCCGGGGACGTGGGGAGCCTTCAATTCCTTGCTATCTTCGTCCAGTGAGAAGACCAATGTTGCTCTCGTTCCTCCATTGATAAGGTCGCCTCCTACAGACTATGATACACTGTACACGGGTCTGATGAGAGCTCACAACATCACAACTCGTGTTATGGGGAGTGAGGCAATCACAGTCATGACTCTCGATTTGCAGCTATACGACCTGGCGATGAAGCTGTGGGTGGAACGCGAGGACATCAGGAAGCAATTCCTCTTCCGACCTGGTGAGCTACATGTTGTGTTTTGGGCCTTAGCTGCATTAGGAAAATACGTGGAAGGGAGTGGAATTGATCAGGCATGGGTCGAGGCTGGACTTTTCTCGCCAACCACAGTGAGCCAAATACTAAATGGGAGGCACTTGTATCGAGCTCTGGAGGCACACATGGTAACACTGATCGCTTTGTACAACCTGTACTTCCAGAGATTCCTGGCAATGGAACCTGAAGAAAGGGCCTATCTGAACGAGTCATCTGTTCGTCTGGGAGAGGCATATCAGAGAGACATCAGCGGGAGCATGGAGCCAGAGAAGAATCTATGCGACATTCTCAAAAAAACATTGGCCATGATGGAGTCCAGAGATATGACCAAAAAACTGGAACAATTTGAGGTCAGCACAAACAAGATACAGCGCTTCATCCTGAACTACATGAAACAGTTTGAGACTATCCTTCTGTTCATTAGAAGTACAAGACAACGTGATCTGCTGCTGCATATGGAGAGCATCGAGTCTCTCACGAAGTACTTCTTCGCTCACGATCATCTAAACTATGCTCGGTTGCTCCCTCTCTACATTTCAACAATGCAGGAGACTGAAAAGCAGCACCCAGAACTGTGGAGGGAATTCATGAAAGGGAACTTCTGTGTGACAAAAGGATTGGCAGGCTTCACATCAATAGCCCCAGACCATGGCATTGAGCAAGAAAACCGTACACTGAAGGTGATTGGAGGAATCGTAGGGATAACTCAAAATGAGAAGGCGCTTGACAAGTTCTTCCTCATTGCACCTGAGCTGTCAAAGTCACTGCACGAGTTTGCGGAGGGATATGGTCTTGGTGAAAACCAGAGCAGAAAACAACACCACGAAATCACGGGGGGAAAGCTTTCCCGGGTGATGAGGCATGCCTCCAAGCTTTCTAGGGTGTTCCGTGAACATGGCGATCCATTTATGGAAGAGGAAGTAGACGAGGTCTACAACCTGCTCACCAAAGAAGTCATGAATGAAAAAGTGTCCAGCGACATCTTAGAGCGCGACGAGATCGGACAACAGATGTTCCAGCAATTTGCCACAGATCGTTTAGCTGAGGGAAAACTTTCTGTGTGGGACAAAATGACGAAAAGAAAACTTCGAACATTCAAGAGTTCGAATGCCACAACAGAAGTGAGATCGGGCGACAAGCTGATCAAAGTCAAAGAAGAGCGAGGATTGTTGCAGAGGTTCATCGTTATCTCACGGAGCCGACCAGAGCTCGACCTGAAAGAATGTATTGGCACCTATGAATTTGGCATCGTTCCACGTTCTTTATTTGCATCTGATGGATCCCTCTTGTTGGCATACGACAAGGCAAAAATCCTTCGTCAACTTGAGCATCTGGCTGAGCCTGAAGAGCAGGATGTACATGATCCACCAGGAGAACCTATTTCGACAGAAATCAATGAGCATCAAGACGCGGGAATTGCCGCTTTGAATGATGCAGCAGCACACGCTGGGGAAGAAACTAATGACCCATCAACTGACTATGAAATATCAAGCCAAAATTTGCAGGAACCCTCTCAGATCAGCCAAAACCCAGACACAACCACAAGATCAGGAGTGATCAATGAAAACGAGACTACTTCTCGCCATAGAGTGATAATAATCATTGATGGCATGGCTCTTGTTAACGGGATCTCCAAAACAGAACAAATGATTACATGCAGTGACTTTGCTCAATCGTTCATTGAACGCCTCGAAAATATTGCCGTGCATTATGATGACGTGAGGTTGGTATTCGACCGATACATCGATAACTCACTGAAAGACAAAATGCGCCTAAAGAGGACAAAGGGGAAATCAACATACTATCACGTCAGGGATAGTACATTGATCCAGAAGATTTCACTCAAAGATTTCCTTTCCAATGTGAAGACCAAGGCAGAGCTTACAGAGTACTTGGCTGTGAAGTGTCTATCTTACAGCAAGGCTCATCCAAACAAGTTGAAGAAGTTCATGGTGACATCAGGAACTAAGACCACGGGCAACACTGAAGTTCCAGACAGTCTACTCACGCACAGCCAAGAAGAGGCCGATACACTCTTAATTCTGCATGCTCTCACAGTCGACAAAGATGCAGAAGTTATCATTGATTCGCCAGATACCGATATCTTCCTCCTACTGATTCAGAGATTTCACGATCTACCACCTGCTACGAGGTTTCTCACTGGGAAGGGAAAGTTGAGGAGGAGCATTGCAGTCCAACCTATTCATGGCATGCTAGGAGAGAAACGTGCGTCTGCAATACTTGGATTCCACGCATTCACGGGAAGTGACATGTCTGGAAGGTTCGCTGGCAGGAGCAAGGACTGGTGCTTTAAGGTCTTCATGACATGTGACAACAAGATATGGGAGGCTCTGGAGTCTTTGGGACAAACTGATCCGTCACCAGAAGTGTGTTCCCAGCTGGAACGCTTCGTCTGTCTGCTGTACAAGTCTAAAGTTCACACGAAAGTAAACGAGCTTCGCTGGTTCTTATTCTCCAACCGTGCTGCTGAGGGAGAGAGTCTTCCACCTACCACTGGTTCGCTAAAGTTACACGTTCAGCGAGCACATTATATCGCAATGATATGGAGAAAGGCAGCAGAAAGCCATCCGTCCCTTCCATCACCTGTCGAGTATGGTTGGCAGTTACTTTCGGATGATGGGGTTTATGCACCAAGTCGATGCCTGAATCCTCCAGCCCCAGAAGCAATAATGAATCTCGTGAACTGTGGGTGCAAGAAAGGGTGTATGGGAAGATGTAGCTGTCGCAATAACAATATTCCTTGTACTGAAGTTTGTGGGTGTGTGGGTTACAGTTGTAACAACAAAGCAAACATCAATGAACCGCGTGTGATAGATATGGATGAGGATGAATGAGGCATTCGTTTATGTGATCGTTTATGTTCATTCATCGTTTATGTTTAGGTGTGTGTGTATGTGTGTGCGTGTGTGTGTGTGTGTGTGTGTGCGTGTGCGTGTGTGTGTATTCAAAATAAATGTTATCAGTGAAGATTGTTTATTGAATCGATTCTAATTGGGAAATTATACGATCCGATTTCACGACGGCCGTCTCCATTTTGGCTGGTATATTGCCCACTATTTTAATTTCCTTGCATTTTTCTGTAAAAACAATGGCAGATATGGCTTCCTTGGGTCTGAAAACATATAAAAGGACATATTATTCATGTTTATATGATATCTAGATACAAAGATATGCACAAAAGTGTATTTTCCAAATTTTATGGCGGCCATCTTGGATTTCTTCGAATTACTACCTATTAGACGTAAAAGAAAAAATGGAACCCTATTTTTTTTACATCTCTATAATATTCTGAAGCAGAATCCATTGCTAAATCAATTTTAACAAACAAAAAACACGAAATTACTAATCGCCCTAGACTATCTCTATAATTACCATTTAGAACTCTCTATAATTACCGTTTAGAACTCTCTATAATTACCGTTTAGAACTCTCTATAATTACTGTTTAGAACTCTCTATAATTACTGTTTAGAACTCTCTACAATAACCCTTTAGAACTCTCTATAATTACTGTTTAGAACTCTCTATAATTACCGTTTAGAACTCTCTATAATTACCCTTTAGAACTCTATAATTACCCTTTAGAACTCTCTATAATTACCCTTTAGAACTCTCTATAATTACTGTTTAGAACTCTCTATAATTACCGTTTAGAACTCTCTATAATTACCATTTAGAACTCTCTATAATTACCGTTTAGAACTCTCTATAATTACCGTTTAGAACTCTCTATAATTACCGTTTAGAACTCTCTATAACTACCGTTTAGAACTCTCTATAATTACCGTTTAGAACTCTCTATAATTACCATTTAGAACTCTCTATAATTACCGTTTAGAACTCTCTATAATTACCGTTTAGAACTCTCTATAATTACTGTTTAGAACTCTCTATAATTACCGTTTAGAACTCTCTATAATTACTGTTTAGAACTCTCTATAATTACTGTTTAGAACTCTCTATAATTACTGTTTAGAACTCTCTATAATTACCGTTTAGAACTCTCTATAATTACCGTTTAGAACTCTATAATTACCGTTTAGAACTCTCTATAATTACTGTTTAGAACTCTCTATAATTACCGTTTAGAACTCTCTATAATTACCGTTTAGAACTCTCTATAATTACCGTTTAGAACTCTCTATAATTACCGTTTAGAACTCTCTATAATTACCCTTTAGAACTCTCTATAATTACCGTTTAGAACTCTCTACAATAACCCTTTAGAACTCTCTATAATTACCGTTTAGAACTCTCCAATAACCCTTTAGAACTCTCTATAATTACCGTTTAGAACTCTCTATAATTACCGTTTAGAACGCTCTATAATTACTGTTTAGAACTCTCTATAATTACCGTTTAGAACTCTCTATAATTACCGTTTAGAACTCTCTATAATTACCGTTTAGAACTCTCTATAATTACCGTTTAGAACTCTCTATAATTACCGTTTAGAACTCTCTATAATTACCGTTTAGAACTCTCTATAATTACCGTTTAGAACTCTCTATAATTACCGTTTAGAACTCTCTATAATTACCGTTTAGAACTCTCTATAATTACCGTTTAGAACTCTCTATAATTACCGTTTAGAACTCTCTATAATTACCGTTTAGAACTCTCTATAATTACCGTTTAGAACTCTCTATAATTACCGTTTAGAACTCTCTATAATTACCGTTTAGAACTCTCTATAATTACCGTTTAGAACTCTCTATAATTACCGTTTAGAACTCTCTATAATTACCGTTTAGAACTCTCTATAATTACCGTTTAGAACTCTCTATAATTACCGTTTAGAACTCTCTATAATTACCCTTTAGAACTCTCTATAATTACCGTTTAGAACTCTCTATAATTACCGTTTAGAACTCTCTATAATTACCGTTTAGAACTCTCTATAATTACCGTTTAGAACTCTCTATAATTACCCTTTAGAACTCTCTATAATTACCGTTTAGAACTCTCCAATAACCCTTTAGAACTCTCTATAATTACCGTTTAGAACTCTCTATAATTACCGTTTAGAACGCTCTATAATTACCGTTTAGAACTCTCTATAATTACCCTTTAGAACTCTCTATAATTACCGTTTAGAACTCTCTATAATTACCGTTTAGAACTCTCTATAATTACCGTTTAGAACTCTCTATAATTACCGTTTAGAACTCTCTATAATTACCGTTTAGAACTCTCTATAATTACTGTTTAGAACTCTCTATAATTACTGTTTAGAACTCTCTATAATTACCGTTTAGAACTCTCTATAATTACTGTTTAGAACTCTCTATAATTACCGTTTAGAACTCTCTATAATTACCCTTTAGAACTCTCTATAATTACTGTTTAGAACTCTCTATAATTACCGTTTAGAACTCTCTATAATTACCGTTTAGAACTCTCTATAATTACCCTTTAGAACTCTCTATAATTACCCTTTAGAACTCTCGATAATTACCGTTTAGAACTCTCTATAATTACCGTTTAGAACTCTCTATAATTACCGTTTAGAACTCTCTATAATTACCGTTTAGAACTCTCTATAATTACCCTTTAGAACTCTCCAATAACCCTTTAGAACTCTCTCTAATTACCGTTTAGAACTCTCCAATAACCCTTTAGAACTCTCTATAATTACCGTTTAGAACTCTCTATAATTACTGTTTAGAACTCTCTATAATTACCGTTTAGAACTCTCTATAATTACCGTTTAGAACTCTCTATAATTACCGTTTAGAACTCTCTATAATTACCGTTTAGAACTCTCTATAATTACCGTTTAGAACTCTCTATAATTACCGTTTAGAACTCTCTATAATTACCGTTTAGAACTCTCTATAATTACCGTTTAGAACTCTCTATAATTACTGTTTAGAACTCTCTATAATTACCGTTTAGAACTCTCTATAATTACCGTTTAGAACTCTCTATAATTACCGTTTAGAACTCTCTATAATTACCCTTTAGAACTCTCTATAATTACCGTTTAGAACTCTCTACAATAACCCTTTAGAACTCTCCAGTAACCCTTTAGAACTCTCTATAATTACCGTTTAGAACTCTATAATTACCGTTTAGAACTCTCTACAATAACCCTTTAGAACTCTCTATAATTACCGTTTAGAAATCTATAATTACCGTTTAGAACTCTCTACAATAACCCTTTAGAACTCTCTATAATTACCGTTTAGAACTCTATAATTACCGTTTAGAACTCTCTACAATAACCCTTTAGAACTCTCTACAATAACCCTTTAGAACTCTCCAGTAACCCTTTAGAACTCTCTATAATTACCGTTTAGAACTCTATAATTACCGTTTAGAACTCTCTACAATAACCCTTTAGAACTCTCTATAATTACCGTTTAGAACGCTCTATAATTACTGTTTAGAACTCTCTATAATTACCCTTTAGAACTCTCTATAATTACCGTTTAGAACTCTCTATAATTACCGTTTAGAACTCTCTATAATTACCGTTTAGAACTCTCTATAATTACCGTTTAGAACTCTCTATAATTACCGTTTAGAACTCTCTATAATTACTGTTTAGAACTCTCTATAATTACTGTTTAGAACTCTCTATAATTACCGTTTAGAACTCTCTATAATTACTGTTTAGAACTCTCTATAATTACCGTTTAGAACTCTCTATAATTACCCTTTAGAACTCTCTATAATTACCCTTTAGAACTCTCTATAATTACTGTTTAGAACTCTCTATAATTACCGTTTAGAACTCTCTATAATTACCGTTTAGAACTCTCTATAATTACCCTTTAGAACTCTCTATAATTACCCTTTAGAACTCTCGATAATTACCGTTTAGAACTCTCTATAATTACCGTTTAGAACTCTCTATAATTACCGTTTAGAACTCTCTATAATTACCGTTTAGAACTCTCTATAATTACCCTTTAGAACTCTCCAATAACCCTTTAGAACTCTCTATAATTACCGTTTAGAACTCTCCAATAACCCTTTAGAACTCTCTATAATTACCGTTTAGAACTCTCTATAATTACTGTTTAGAACTCTCTATAATTACCGTTTAGAACTCTCTATAATTACCGTTTAGAACTCTCTATAATTACCGTTTAGAACTCTCTATAATTACCGTTTAGAACTCTCTATAATTACCGTTTAGAACTCTCTATAATTACCGTTTAGAACTCTCTATAATTACCGTTTAGAACTCTCTATAATTACTGTTTAGAACTCTCTATAATTACCGTTTAGAACTCTCTATAATTACCGTTTAGAACTCTCTATAATTACCGTTTAGAACTCTCTATAATTACCCTTTAGAACTCTCTATAATTACCGTTTAGAACTCTCTACAATAACCCTTTAGAACTCTCCAGTAACCCTTTAGAACTCTCTATAATTACCGTTTAGAACTCTATAATTACCGTTTAGAACTCTCTTCAATAACCCTTTAGAACTCTCTATAATTACCGTTTAGAAATCTATAATTACCGTTTAGAACTCTCTACAATAACCCTTTAGAACTCTCTATAATTACCGTTTAGAACTCTATAATTACCGTTTAGAACTCTCTACAATAACCCTTTAGAACTCTCTATAATTACCGTTTAGAACTCTATAATTACCGTTTAGAACTCTCTACAATAACCCTTTAGAACTCTCTACAATAACCCTTTAGAACTCTCCAGTAACCCTTTAGAACTCTCTATAATTACCGTTTAGAACTCTATAATTACCGTTTAGAACTCTCTACAATAACCCTTTAGAACTCTCTATAATTACCGTTTAGAACTCTCTACAATAACCCTTTAGAACTCTCTATAATTACCGTTTAGAACTCTATAATTACCGTTTAGAACTCTCTATAATTACCGTTTAGAACTCTCTATAATTACCGTTTAGAACTCTCTACAATAACCCTTTAGAACTCTCTATAATTACTGTTTAGAACTCTCTATAATTACCGTTTAGAACTCTCTACAATAACCCTTTAGAACTCTCTATAATTACTGTTTAGAACTCTCTATAATTACCGTTTAGAACTCTCTACAATAACCCTTTAGAACTCTCTATAATTACCGTTTAGAATCACCAGAATTACCTTTTAGAACAATTCCCCTTTAGAAACCACTATAATTACACCTTAGAACCCTTTAGAATTAAATATGGTGGGTTAAAAGGGTTTTTGCTCTTCATTTTTTGAACAGGTGGATGGAAGACAGAACATAGCCAAATATTGAAGCGGTTCCACCACTCAAAAACGTTTTAAAATGTGCCAGTAATTGCATTTTTGGTACTCTATTTGACATTTTGATCCCACCACAGGGCCCCAAGGAGTGAGGCCAAAATGATACTGCTCTCGCACGCTCTTGCCATGTGATGATCATAAGTACCAAGTTTGGTGAATTTGTGCACAATCGTTTAGGAGGAGATAGCGTTACCGACGGACAGACAGACAGACAGACAGCCGATTCCAATACCCCGCGGTTTTGGGGTTGTTGTTGTTGTTGTTTTTAAAGCGTGGGGATAACAACCGATAGTCATAGAAAAGCATTTGCTGATGAGTGATACCGAGTGTGGCAATCTGTAGTGTTTTCCTGACAGAATGTCCTCACTGAGATGCTGTTCGTTGACACTTCAAGTTGCACAAAACACTGAATATCTGAGCATAGACTAAGAGCATTTAATAAAGGTAACAGCAATGAAAGCGGCAAACCTAACGAATGCCTCCACCTTATGACGTAATACGTTTTGAGCTGAAAGGTAGCGTTCAAACAAGTGATCACCTCACGGTCTAGTCCAGCAGCCGCCACGGTCAGAGTCCCCGTCTTCTCATCCAGAGTGAACATATTGGGTCTCGGACTGGTCGGGTTTTGCCCGATGAGCCGATAGACTAGTTGAGCGTTTCCAGTGGCAGGGTCATCCAGGTCTGTGGCGCGTATCCTCCCTACGACCGCACCTGCACCGGGAAGGGCCAACAACAATTCGACGAGATATTTTAAATATTTTTTCCAAGTAGGAGCTCAATATAATGACTCGATGAAGTTGCAGTGTCAAAGCACGTGGGTTGGAAATGAAATTATGATGATTCTGCGTGATGTTAAACAGGTCAACCTGACAGGAAGATAAATTGAACACCTGAGTGGAAGAAGTACTTAAGTCACATTCTTGGGCAAAGTGAGTTAGAACCAGGAACTTCATCTACAGTATGGTAACAACTTACAATCCATGGCTAATAATTTTGTGTGCTGTTATTTTGTGACTCAAGTACTTCTTCCACTCGGGTCTTCAATTTCAGAGTGAACAAGTTGAAGTTCAGGTATCAGGAAATGTATTTGGGAATGGAGAGGCATGGCCTAGAGGCCTTCACATTCCTTACCAACTTGGGATCCTTCCTTTACAGCGAAGCTAAAGGAGAAATTAAATTCAGGAAAGTTGTCATTTTGATCCAGCACGTGGATCTTGAGGTCACAAGGTGGCTCAACCTCGTATCCTGACAATTCCGTGGCATGACCTTTGAGCTGTGAAGAAAGCAGACCAGGTGAGGGTCAAACTCAATCGCATCGTCCACCAAGATGCCGCCACAAGCTACACCACATTTTCAGCTCTTTTCACAACTTCAGTTCTGGTCTATCCACAAGATGAGCTACGACTACCGAACAAAGCACAACACCAGCTTCATCGCAAAGAATAGGTTTAGCTCAACACGCAAACAACTTCCGGGAGCAAACTTCCGGAAGCAAACAATTTCCGGTATCAAACAATTTCCGGTATCAAACAATTTCCGGTAGCAAACTTCCGGGAGCAAACTTCCGGTAGCAAACTTCCGGGAGCAAACTTCCGGCAGCAAACAATTTCCGGTAGCAAACAATTTCCGGTAGCAAACAATTTCCGGTAGCAAACAATTTCCGGCAGCAAACTTCCGGTAGCAAACTTCCGGTAGCAAACAACTTCCGGTATTTCAAAAAAACAGTTTGAAACTCACACGAAACATTGAAACCTTCTCTCGGTCAACCGGCCCCGTTACACTCAGCTCTCCGGTGACCGTGTTTATGATGAAAAGACCACGAGGGGACAGGTCTGCACCGGGCCCAGTGATGCTGTAACGTAGGTTTATTTCTGCAGCTTTGTCCGACTCGACCTAGGGAGAAATTGACATCGACACGCAATTTGTCTTTTCTCGAACGAACTCAACCTCAGCATTCCGAGAGATGTTCTTGCTGAAACAAACTGATCTCCAATGATAACCCTGCTCGTTTCGTTATCTCACCGTTACAAGGAGCTTGGGGAAAGGACCAATTTCATTTTCCAAGAATCGAATAATCGGGATGTTCCATTGGCGCTTGTGCCGACGGACAGACGGTTTTTCCACTGGAAGGAGGTCATGCCACTTCAGGACTGGCTTGGTTACCTGCAAGGATGGCAGCAGTCATACAATTACAATTCTCTCAGCCTCTCATCACTTCTTTAACTTACAACGCCAAAGATAACATGACATACCTGTGCTTTATCTGGCGCGGTAAATGACCTCCTGTCGCTTGCTCCATTTTGGGTTTCACCTGCACAACACGTTTTGCCATTACAGTTCCCATGTGAATTGAATGTTCAAAGGAACATTTTGAAATCTGATTTCTAGAACTAATTGTATTTCAATCGAAAAGGCAAAACCTGCACAAGACAGTTTTAAAATTCCTTCGGTCGAAAGAATTGGCCAATAGCTCTCACCTAAAGGACGGTAAATGACCTGATGCAATCATCAACGTGTGCACCGGGATGAGAGTTTACCCTCAAACAAAATGTGTCCACCTATCAGAATTGACAACTTCGAGGTGAGCTTATCACCAAAGGTAGTTTAGCAATACGTAGTCACATGCTCAGGGGCAGAGCCTACGTTAGGTGCCCGCGGAGCCCACAGCCGCTGGGGGCCACCCACAAATAGTTGCCTCCCACAAATAGGGGCCTCCCACAAATAGGGCCCCCCCCCACAAATAGGGTCCCCCACCCCACAAATAGGGTGTCCCCCCCACAAATAGGGTCCCCCCCACAAATAGGGTCCCCCCCACAAATAGGGTCCCTCACCCCACAAATAGGGTGTCCCCCCCACAAATAGGGTCCCCCCCACAAATAGGGTCCCCCACCCCACAAATAGGGTGTCCCCCCCACAAATAGGGTCCCCCCCACAATACCCCCCCCCCACAAATATCCCCCCCCCCCCCCACAAATAGGGTCCCCCCCACAAATAGGGTCCTCCCCACAAATAGGGGCCTCCCACAAATAGGGGCCTCCCACAAATAGGGGCCTCCCACCCCACAAATAGGGTGTCCCCCCCACAAATAGGGTCCCCCCCACAAATAGGGTCCCCCCCACAAATAGGGTCCCTCACCCCACAAATAGGGTGTCCCCCCCATAAATAGGGTCCCTCCCACAAATAGGGTCCCCCCCACAAATAGGGTCCCCCACCCCACAAATAGGGTGTCCCCCCCACAAATAGGGTCCCCCCCACAAATACCCCCCCCCCCACAAATATCCCCCCCCCCACAAATAGGGTCCCCCCCACAAATAGGGTCCCCCCCACAAATAGGGGCCTCCCACAAATAGGGTCCCCCACCCCACAAATAGGGTGTCCCCCCCACAAATAGGGTCCCCCCCACAAATAGGGTCCCCCCCACAAATAGGGTCCCCCCCACAAATAGGCCCCCCCACACAAATAGGCCCCCCCACACAAATAGGGCCCACCCACAAATAAGGGCCACCCACAAATAAGGGCCACCCACAAATAGCCCCCCCCACAAATAGGGCCCCCCCACAAATAGGGCCCCCTCACAAATAGGGCCCCCTCACAAATAGGGCCCCCTCACAAATAGGGCCCCCTCACAAATAGGGCCCCCTCACAAATAGGGCCCCTCACAAATAGGGCCTCCCACAAATAGTGTCCCCCCCCCCCCACAAACAGGGGACACCCACAAATAGCCCCCCCCCCCCCAACAAATAGGGCCCCCCTCCCCCCCACATCAGCTTTCTTTAAAGTCCAGTTGTGCAACATGGACGTTTCCAATAACACGATCCTGTATGACGACCGGCTCCCAATCGCTTCAGATGGGTTTAATCAAAGACATCACGTTGCACTTCACAACCACATGGTAAACCCATCTGTAAATCTCAATTCTCAATGAGGATGAAAAGTAGTGAAACACGCGAAACCCGGACCTTTCGTGGCAGAGTTGTTGTTGTTTTTTTGTGTTTGTTGTTGTTTATGTGCTCAATCTGTGTCCATCACGCTTTATTCTAAAATCTTAGATGGTTCCTGTTACCACATTAAACATCGTCATCCAATTCATAAATATAGACGGACTTTTAAAATAGAAACCTGTATCTTTATATTTAAACACACATTGATTTGTTTTCCAAGTAATAAAATCGATCATTAGGGGAACAAATCTATAAGAGACTTGGTCCCTTTTTGTCTATAACAGACTTGGTCTCCTTTTGTCTACAGGAGACTTAGTCTCCTTTTGTCTAAAACAGACTTGGTCTCCTTTTGTCTACAGGAGACTTGGTCTCTTTTTGTCTATAACAGACTTGGTCTCCTTTTGTCTACAGGAGACTTAGTCTCCTTTTGTCTAAAACAGACTTGGTCCCCTTTTGTCTATAAGAGACTTGGTCTCCTTTTGTCTACAAGAGACTTGGTCCCCTTTTGTCTATAAGTGACTTGGTCTCCTTTTGTCTATAAGAGACTTTGTCTCCTTTAGTCTACAAGAGACTTGGTCTCCTTTTGTCGATAAATGACTTGGGCTCCTTTTGTCTATAAGAGACTTGGTCTCCTTTTGTCTATAAGAGACTTGGTCGCCTTTTGTCTACAGGAGACTTTTTTTTTTCTTTTTTTGTATACAAGATCGAGGCTCGTGAAAGAGCTAACATTAATCACACAAAAAGTCAAACCGACACACAAAACACAAAAAATAAGGGGAGTGGCAGACAAGATGGGGAGAGAGGGGGAAGGACACAAACACAACATTTGAGAGCAGGGACATCGGGAGAAATGTGGGAGGGGGAGGGCTTTGGGGGAGGTGGGAGAGGTATAAAATATATGAACACTGCAAGGACTTCCAGAAAAGAAGTTGGAATTTCAAAAAAAAGTGTATCTGGGGTGAATTAGCGGGGGTAGAAAAGATCAAGGTTTTGGATGGAGGAAGATAAGAGATGGTGGTGAACAGCTGTTTTAAAGACCTGGAGGGAGGAGTGGGATTGAAGGGAGTGGGGGAGTTTGTTCCAGAGGCGGGAGAAAAGGGGAATGAAAGAGAGAAGGTGAGCAGAGAGCCCAGATTTTGGCAGTTTAACCATAAGAGGGTTGCAGGCAGATCTTGTGCGACCTGAAGGAATATTGGGGGAACAGAGCACAGAGAGAGCTGGGGGAGCAAGGCCGGAGAGGAGTCGGTAGAAGACAGAAAGACCACCAACCTGCCTGCGGTGAGTGAGTGAAAGGCCCTCGGAGTTAACTTCATCGCAGGAGATTCCAATGATTCTGAACGCTTTGGTTTCAACAGCGTGAAGCCGAGCGAGGTGTGAGGCAGGAGCACCAGCCCAGAGGGGGGGACAGTATTCCATTGAGCTGCGGATGAAAGCCTTGTATGTGGTGAGGAGCTCAGGTGTGCCAAGGAAGGACTTCGCACGACGGAGGATGCCCAGTCGGCGACTGGCTTTGGAGGCCAGCTTGGAAATGTGGTTTTCCCAAGAAAGATCATGGCAGATAGTGAGACCCAAAAGCTTGAGCGACAGAACTTCTTGGAGAGGATTGTTGAGAACGTAGATGGGAGGGTTTTCCAGTCGGTCCTTTCGGAGAGACATTGTAAGAGTGTGAGATTTGTCAGGATTGAAAGACATGTTCCACTTGTTTGACCAGTCTGTGATTTTTTTCGAGGTCTGCAGAGAGTGAGGAGGCTGCAGACTGCCGATCTGAGGGATGAGGAATGGAGCGGCAGGTAGTGGAGTCATCAGCAAAGAGATAGAGAGGATTTTCCAGAGAGTCGGAGAGATCATTGATGAAGACCAGAAATAGCACAGGGCCCAGAACACTACCTTGGGGAACTCCAGCCAGAACAGGAAGGGGAGATGAGAGAAATCCATTCAGGGCCACACGTTGCCTTCGACCAGAGCGGAGGTCCGCAAGCCATGAGTGGAGATTTCCATGGATACCATAGGAGGAGAGTTTGGTGAGCAGAGCTGGGTTGCAGACCGTATCGAAGGCACGTGATATGTCAAGGGAGACAGCTCTAATTTCCTGTTTGGCATTGAGGACCTCCATCCATTGTTGAGACAGCAGAAGCAACATGTCCAGGGTAGAATGACTTGGTCTGAATCCAAATTGATGATCAGAGATCAAGCCATTGGAGAAGAGGAAGGATTTCATATCCGAAGCAATGATGGATTCCATGACTTTGCTGATAATTGGAAGCAGGCTGATTGGTCTGTACTTGCAAGGATCTGTTTTTGCACCTTTTTTGTGTAAAGCGGTAATGTTTGCTGATTTCCAAGATGCTGGCAGATGACCTTGAGCAAAAGAGAGGGTGAAAAGAACAGAGAGAGGGTGAGATAGAGCGGCAGAGCAGGATTTTAGGACCCGTGGGCTGATGCCGTCTGGTCCAGTTGCAGAATCAGAGTCGAGGTTTGAGAAAAACTTCTCCACTTTGTCAGGAGAGAAGGACACAGAGTCCAGGAGCAGTTGGGTTCGACAGGGAAAGGTGGGACAGAGAAAGATGGGACTTGGTCTCCTTTTGTCGCTAAGAGACTTGGTCTCCTTTTGTCTATAAGAGACTTGGTCTCCTTTTGTCTATAAGAGACTTGGTGCCCCTTTTGTCTATAACAGACTGGGTCTCCTTTTGTCTATAAGAGACTTGGCCTCCTTTTGTCTACAAGAGACTTGAACTCCTTTTGTCTTCAAGAGACTTGGTCTCCTTTTGTCTATAAGAGACTTGGTCTCCTTTTGTCTATAAGAGACTTGGTTCCCCTTTTGTCTATAACAGACTGGGTCTCCTTTTGTCTATAAGAGACTTGGTCTCCTTTTGTCTATAAGAGACTTGAACTCCTTTTGTCTTCAAGAGACTTGGTGCCCCTTTTGTCTATAACAGACTTGGTCTCCTTTTGTCTATAAGAGACTTGGCCTCCTTTTGTCTACAAGAGACTTGAACTCCTTTTGTCTTCAAGAGACTTGGTCTCCTTTTGTCTATAAGAGACTTGGTCTCCTTTTGTCTATAAGAGACTTGGTTCCCCTTTTGTCTATAACAGACTGGGTCTCCTTTTGTCTATAAGAGACTTGGTTCCCCTTTTGTCTATAACAGACTGGGTCTCCTTTTGTCTATAAGTGACTTGGTCTGCTTTTGCCTATAAGAGACTTGGTCTCCTTTGGTTATTGGACTTATTATTATTATTATTCTTTCCGCCACATTTTGTGGAAGCTGCAGCGTTTGCCCTGTTGCTCCGATCAACGATCAAGTTGAAACTTTCCAGGAATGTTGGAGCCAATGGGAATTGATGTCATCATCTTTTTTCTGAATTTTGATTTTGCAATCACCATGGTAACTAGTTTGGATTTAAGCGAAAACTTTTTTTAAAATCTTCTTCTCCGAAACCGCAAATGCTATCGATTTGAATGTTGTCATGTTATGATCGACTACCCATGGTGCAAAACGTTGTATGAGATGACGTCATTGGTGCAGCGGTTTGGCAGCTACGTTGGGGTAAAAAAAAAATCTATCCGATTAACACAAAACGTTTTTTGTGGCATCTACACATTAATACAAACTTGAATATGATTTTTGTTTTTTGATCGGTCACATGGTCTGGCTATGAAAAAGATAACAAAACTGATGATGTCATAGGTCACGTGACCAGGCGGCTAAATTAGATTTCATGAAAACTTTTAAACTGCATTTCCGCCTGAATTTTTTGATCGAGTTGAAACTTGGACCACTTATCGTGCCACTTGACTTGATGTATATCCTCTGGATGACGTCATAGGTCATGTGGCATTGCGGCCATATTGGATTTCATGAAAAACGTCTAAAATGCATCTCCTTCATTTTTCGGATCAACTCAGTTCAAACTTTGCTAATCAGGTCCGGGCTGCCGTTGTCAAGGACGTTGTTGCACACTTGTCCAATCAGAACGGGGCGTCTTGGTCCCCGGGGCAGCACTGCTCGCAGTTTGGATTTCTTCTTGCTTCCATACTTTTTCCAGTAACATCCCGACATCCTTTTTCGTTTTTTAAAATGTTTTTATTACTTGTTAAAAAGCTTTCAAACGACCTCAAAGTAAATCGAATGAAATTTATTTTTAATCATTTACTCGATTTTATGTCATTTCCTCCATCTAGCGGAAGTACCTTTATGACGTCAGTCAGCGTCATCTTCATTCTTAACATACTCGGCATTAGGCCCACATAAGTTATCCTGGCAAATAATGAACAGCGATTGACATTGGACTTTTAATTTTTTTTGTATGCAAGATCGAGGCTGATGTAGGAGCTAACATTGATCAGAAAAAGACAAACTGACACATAGAACATAAAACATATAATAAAGGGAGCGGGAGACAAGATGGGGAGAGAGGGGGAAGCACAAAAGTACAACATTTGAGAGCAGGGACATCGGGAGATCTGTGGGAGGGAGAGGGCTTGGGGGAAGAGGCATGGGAAGGGGGGGGGGGGGGGAGGGTATAAAACACATGGACATTGCAAGGACTTCCAGGAAAGAAGTCGGTATTTCAAAAAAGTGAAAAAGTGCATCTGGGGTGAATTAGCGGGGGTAGAAAAGATCAAGGTTTTGGATGGGGGAAGATAAGAGATGGTGGTGAACAGCTGTTTTAAAGACCTGGAGGGAGGAGTGGGGTTGAAGAGAGTGAGGGAGTTTGTTCCAGAGGTGGGAGAAAAGAGGAATGAAGGAGTGAAGGTGAGCAGAGAGTCTTGATTTTGGCAGTTTAGCCATGAGAGGGTCTGCTCAGGGGTGACGACATCCGGTGCAATCAGGCAACCGCACCCAAGAAAGTGCCAACCGTACCCCGCAATCATGGAGCCGGTTGCGGCCTAGATTCAGAATGGTTGGCGTAAACAGTCGGGTTAACAAAATATAATGAAACAGGACTTGTGCCACAATGTTGTTGATATCAAACTAACTCTCTATTTGAAATTGACCCAAATGACCTGGAAGCTATCGTAAACTAAGCAGGTGCACAAAAGCAAGAATTCCCCAAAATGTGTTCGTGCACAATCTACGACTTCTGAAACGAGGACAGCAGACAGTCTGAGCACGTGTTGAGACACGTCGAGGATGTAATGATCGACCTGATTATACAGTGAGCGGTGGAGGAGGTTGCAACGAATTTACAAGGAAGCAATTGCGAAACCGAGGACAAATCAGAAGCAGACATGGATGTTATACGTTCTGTGTAACACAATGATGTTATGGAATGGTGCTTTGCTTAGAAAACGTGCAAAAGTACCTCGTTTGGGTTTACGACATCAGTGTCGTCATGGGACCTCTTTCAGTTTGATACCGGAAATCACTCTGGTACGATGAATGGCCTTCGAGGAGGTCACATGCCTTGTAGAAACAATCTACCTTGACCAAGCATGCTCCACATACCTGAGTTGGTCTCCACTCCTGAAGCCTCCAAGAACACCCCGGTTTTTAAGGGATGATCCTCCCCGAGCATTGCACGATGTGTTACAATCCCATCAATCTACCTTCACCAACGCTTCTCCTCCAGTGAGCTCCTTACTCTATGTCACTGATATTGTTGCTGTTGTCAGTGGTGGTGGTGGTGGTGTTGCTGCTGCTCAAAGTTAGGTCAAATACTCAGACTCCCGATCTCGCAACAGAATATCCTCCAAAACAGAGTCTCTCAAATTTCTGTAGTCAGTATTGTCCCCTCTCTACCTAATCTGTTTCTTCAAGATCTCCCCTCCCCCCCCCCCCCCCACCACCACCACCACCACCACCACCACCCCCACCACCACCCACAACACTCCTCTCATACACGGATAACCTTGCAATAGCTACGCAACATTACAAAACCCAACAAGCCACCACTTTACTCCAGCAATATAAACTGTACATCTCCTTGAACATTGGCTCACCCAAAACCACACATGACATCACCTGGAAAATCTGCCTTAACTCTCCTCACCTCACTCTCCTCTCACCTACGCCCTCAAACGATATTCAACCAACCTCTTCTGCTAAGCAGACAACAACAATCATTGGTACGATACGAACGTCATCCGTCCAAGGTGTCAATAACATCCACAGCAAAGCTAAGCGCAAAATTAACACTCTTCTGCACTCAACAAAAAGTCGCTCATTACCTCCGCCACCAAAGGTGGGTGGAGGTTATGTTTTCACACCTGTCTGTCTGTGAACAAAATATCTCAAAAAGTTGTGGACGGATTCGGACGAAATTTGGCAGAGATGTAGCGTTTGTGACATGGACGACATGATTAGATTTTGGTGAAGATCCGGATTCGGATCCGGCTATTAGAAATTTTTAAGTGATTCTTCACCATTGGGAGAAAGGGCCAAAAACGATACATAGCGGGATATCTCAAAAAGTTGTGGACGGATTTGGACAAAACTTGGTGGACCTGTTGGTTGTCTGACAAGGACAAATAGATTCGATTTTGGTGAAGATCTGAATATGGATTCGGAAATGATAATTATTTAATTTTTAAGTGATTCTTCACCATTCGTAGAAATGGCCAAAAACGATACATAGCGGGATATCTCAAAAGGTTGTGGACGGATTTGGACAAAACTTGGTGGACCTGTTGGTTGTCTGACAAGGACAAACAGATTCGATTTTGGTGAAGATCTGAATATGGATTCGGATATGATAATTATTTAATTTTTAAGTGATTCTTCACCATTCGTAGAAATGGCCAAAAACGATACATAGCGGGATATCTCAAAAAGTTATGGACGGATTTGAACAAAACTTGTTGGACCAGTTGGGTGTCTGACAAGGAAGAATCGATTCCATTTTGGTGAAGAATATTTCTACATTATTACTTCCACCACCAAAGGTGGATGGAGGTTATGTTTTCACCCCTGTCTGTCTGCTTGTCTGTCCGTTTGTCTGTCCGTTTGTTTGTCTGTTTGTGAACAAGATATCTCAAAAAGTTAAGGACGGATTTGGACGACACTTGGTGGACAGGTTGGGTGTCTGACAAGGACGATTCGATTCAATTTTGGTAAAGATCTGAATATGGATTCGGATATGAGAATTATTTAATTTATAAGTGATTCTTCACCATTGGGAGATCGGGCCAAAAATAATACATAGCGGGATATCTCAAAAGGTTAAGGATGGATTTGGACGAAACGTGGTGGACAGGTTGGGTGTCTGACAAGGACGATTCGATTCAATTTTGGTGAAGATCTGAATATGGATTCGGATAGGATAATTATTTAATTTATAAGTGATTCTTCACCATTGTGGGATTGGGCGAAAAGGGATAAATAACACGATATCTTAAAAGGTTATGGACGAGTTATGACGAAACTAGGCGAATACGTTTGTTAGGTGACAAGAACAAGCAGATTATATCTTTGTTCAGGTCCGAATCCAGATCCGGCCTATCAGTGGGATACAAAAACTGTGCAGCCTGGCCGAGGTATGAAATCTACCAAGTGTTGTTCGAGTTACAACATGCAAACATTTTGTCCGCACTACCATAAACGACGCAAACCCAAGTTTGACATCAGCAACATCCGACACCAACATCGGTCAGCCACAACTAACCCCAAAAAAAGACTATCAGGGCCACACCAGGATGTACGAGATATAGCAACATTCAGCACCTGCACTAGGAATTAGACAGATTCCGAATCCAAGATCACTTAGACATGCGATGTACATCGTTTTTATTGGCAGCACACGATCCTTTACATCCCCGCAACGTTATGTTAAACCGACCCCCAACTCAGGGATTTAAAAATAACCCGACTCACACCGTTACTCCCACATATTTAACAGCATCGGTCATCCGCCCAATACCTCAATTCAAAAACACCTCCATAAACACCTAACCCCCTCCTCAATCAACCACTACCTCTTTAACAACATCTCTTATCCGCCCAATACCTCAATTCAAAAATACCTCCATCATCACCGAACCACCTCCTCAATCAACCACTAACTCTTTAACAACATCTCTCATCCGCCCAATACCTCAATTCAAAAACACCTCCATAAACACCTAACCACCTCCTCAATCAACCACTACCTCTTTAACAACATCTCTTATCCGCCCAATACCTCAATTCAAAAACACCTCCATCATCACCGAACCCCCTCCTCAATCAACCACTACCTCTTTAACAACATCTCTTATCCGCCCAATACCTCAATTCAAAAACACCTCCATCATCACCGAACCACCTCCTCAATCCACCACTACCTCTTTAACAACATCTCTTATCCGCCCAATACCTCAATTCAAAAACACCTCCATAAACACCGAACCACCTCCTCAATCCACCACTACCTCTTTAACAACATCTCTTATCCGCCCAATACCTCAATTCAAAAACACCTCCATAAACACCGAACCACCTCCTCAATCCACCACTACCTCTTTAACAACATCTCTTATCCGCCCAATACCTCAATTCAAAAACACCTCCATCATCACCGAACCACCTCCTCAATCCACCACTACCTCTTTAACAACATCTCTTATCCGCCCAATACCTCAATTCAAAAACACCTCCATAAACACCGAACCACCTCCTCAATCCACCGCTACCTCTTTAACAACATCTCTCATCCGCCCAATACCTCAATTCAAAAACACCTCCATCATCACCGAACCACCTCCTCAATCCACCACTACCTCTTTAACAACATCCAAAACGCCCTGACACACACACACACTCTCTCTACATCTAAAGAAAGGGTAGTGTACCTACCTCACAGGTGTACCACGGCTCACCTACTCTCCACATGCTCTGCATTCACTCAACAAAGACAATCCTTGAAAATCACTTTCATGAAAGTTCTCTGGGAGCGAACGGTCGACGTTTCTGGAAACCTGAGGTCCAACGGTTTCGTAAAACTGTCTAAAACTGACTTTGTGACACATGTACACCTCTCTTTTATTGATCGCTCTGTCTGTCGATGTCCATGTGCCGACGTCATATTTGTCTCTGGTCATCGATTTTTATGCCTAGTTTACTAGTAATGTCAAACACCTCTCAAGGGACAAACTCGTCTCATCCATTTTTGAACTAATCTCAGCCATTTTTGAATGTCTGTGTGTATATCGTCTGTGTGTATATCTATGTGTGTGTCTATGTGTCTGTATGTGTCTGTGTGTGTGTGTGTGTGTGTCTTTGTGTGTGTGTGTGTGTGTGTGTGTGTGTGTGTGTGTGTGTGTGTGTGTGTGTCTGTGTGTGTCTGTGTGTGTCTGTGTGTGTGTGTGTGTCTGTGTGTGTGTGTCTGTGTGTGTCTGTGTGTGTGTGTGTCTGTGTGTGTCTGTGTGTGTCTGTGTCTGTGTGTGTGTCTGTGTGTGTGTCTGTGTGTGTGTCCAGGCGGTAACTATTTATCATCTGAGTTATTGTCATAAAATTTTCACCAAAGCTTTATTATGGTAATACGGAGAAGGAAAATTAATAATTTTGTCAAAAGGTCAAAGTTGAGCGTCACATAAAATCATCATTTTTCATCAAATTGACCTGAAATTTCAATTTACCATTTGTTTTGTCATCAAATTTGCAACAAAGGCGTGTTACGTGAATATGGAGGTCAATTAATAATTTTCAAAAGGTCAATAGGTCAAAGGTCAGCTTCACATAAAATTTTAATATTTTTCCGATTGACCTGAAATTTTAAGAATTTGCATGTTGGGTCACTGAATTGTTCACCAATCAAAAGCTCCAAGCAGATTGTTTTGTTTTTTTAGATCAAAAGGTTAAAGGTCAAGGTTGTGTAAAATCACCAATTTTCACACGATTGACCTGAAATTGAAAGAATTTGTATATTGGGTCACAAAATTGGTTCACCAATCAAAAGGTACAAGCCGATTTTTTTTTATTTTTTTTTAGATCAAAAGGTCAGAGATCAAAGCTGGATGAAATCAATTTTTTTTTTAGATCAAAAGGTCAGAGATCAAAGCTGGATGAAATCAAATTTTTTTTTTTTTTTTTTACTGTTTTTGTTATTTGAGCATGCGGAAGAAGACGTCTGAACACAAATGTACGCGGATGGGGTTTGCATTTTCAGATGCTTTCTAGTTTTATATCGTGTTATTATTATCACGGGTTTCTGTTTGTTAATCAATAGGAAATTCCTTCCCATGGTATGAGTAACGGATACTCAATGACATATTTCCTGCTTAAAATGACGTGCTGAAAATCAAAATGGTGGACGACGAGATGACGAGGCGGATGGAACAGCAAACAATTATGATGTTTCTGCTGAAGGAAAACATCAACCTGTTTAAATGTAGAGGATTGGCTGCAGTGTGGTGATCTGATTGGCAGACAAGGACATCGGTGTTAAAAAGCACTTTGGGGGGGGCGGGGGTCAAGGAGGGGAGAGGTTTTTGTGTCCTACAGATGGCTGTGTGTTCACGTTCTAAATAAACTCACACTGAAGACATAGGAAACATTCCACTTACGAGCGATAAGTTCAAACATTCCACTTCCAAGCGATAAATGAGCTTCCAAAGCTTGAAAATACCTGAGATAAGTAATACAACTATCGTCATAAAACTTAGTTGTGAGTTTAAACAAAGGTCCAGGTCAAACCTGCACCACAATATGTTTCGTAACGAACTACTTTTCCACCCCCATCACCCTCCGCAATCCCACCACTTTCCAGGTTTCCAGGGTTTCCTCCACTTCTGTGATTGAGAGTTTGTGGCTGTATCCATCTCGTTCACTCCCGTGTCCTCCCCTCGACCCTCATTCTTCCCACTTCCCTTATTTATCCAAGTCTCCCTCTATTTTATCCCTCATAACCTACTGTCGGTGCATCGCCCCTCTCTCCTCCCCCTGTTTTTTTCGTTATCTTAGGTCTTACGTCCATTCTGTGTTCGAGCTCCTACATGAACCTCGACTCTGCATACACGAGCCCCAACTTGCTAGTTATGTTAAAGTCAATACCTCCCAATGTATCCTCAAACGTACAACCGACGTTCCCGTGTGCTCCTCGGGATTCAGATGTGCAGGTTGGAATATGGTGGAAGTTGAAGGCGCCCCATAGATGATAGATGCTTTCCTTTTCCTTTTCTCCACTTTCTCCTCTTTCTCCCCTTTCTTTTCTCCTCTTTTGACTCTTTCTACCCTTTCTTTTCTCCCCTTTTTCTTTTCTCCCCTTTCTCCCCTTTCTTTTCTCCTCTTTTCTTTTCTCCCCTTTTGACTCTTTCTCCCCTTTCTTTTCTCCTCTTTTGACTCTTTCTCCCCTTTCTTTTCTCCTCTTTTGACTCTTTCTACCCTTTCTTTTCTCCCCTTTTTCTTTTCTCCCCTTTCTCCCCTTTCTTTTCTCCTCTTTTCTTTTCTCCCCTTTTGACTCTTTCTCCCCTTTCTTTTCTCCTCTTTTGACTCTTTCTACCCTTTCTTTTCTCCTCTTTTCTTTTCTCCTCTTTCTCCTCTTTCTCCCCTTTCTTTTCTCCTCTTTTGACTCTTTCTACCCTTTCTTTTCTCCCCTTTTTCTTTTCTCCCCTTTCTCCCCTTTCTTTTCTCCCCTTTTTCTTTTCTCCCCTTTCTCCCCTTTCTTTTCTCCCCTTTCTTTTCTCCTCTTTTCTTTTCTCCCCTTTTGACTCTTTCTCCACTTTCTCCTCTTTCTCCCCTTTCTTTTCTCCTCTTTTGACTCTTTCTCCCCTTTCTTTTCTCCTCTTTTCTTTTCTCCCCTTTTGACTCTTTCTCCACTTTCTCCTCTTTCTACCCTTTCTTTTCTCCCCTTTTTCTTTTCTCCCCTTTCTCCCCTTTCTTTTCTCCTCTTTTCTTTTCTCCCCTTTTGACTCTTTCTCCCCTTTCTTTTCTCCTCTTTTCTTTTCTCCCCTTTTGACTCTTTCTCCACTTTCTCCTCTTTCTCCCCTTTCTTTTCTCCTCTTTTGACTCTTTCTCCCCTTTCTTTTCTCCTCTTTTCTTTTCTCCCCTTTTGACTCTTTCTCCACTTTCTCCTCTTTCTCCCCTTTCTTTTCTCCTCTTTTGACTCTTTCTACCCTTTCTTTTCTCCCCTTTTTCTTTTCTCCCCTTTCTCCCCTTTCTTTTTTCCTCTTTTCTTTTCTCCCCCTTTCTCCTCTTTCTCCCCTTTCTTTTCTCCTCTTTTGACTCTTTCTACCCTTTCTTTTCTCCCCTTTTTCTTTTCTCCCCTTTCTCCTCTTTCTTTTTTCCTCTTTTCTTTTCTCCCCTTTTCTCCTCTTTCTCCCCTTTCTTTTCTCCCCTTTTCTCCTCTTTCTCCCCTTTCTTTTCTCCTCTTTTGACTCTTTCTACCCTTTCTTTTCTCCCCTTTTTCTTTTCTCCCCTTTCTCCCCTTTCTTTTTTCCTCTTTTCTTTTCTCCCCTTTTCTCCTCTTTCTCCCCTTTCTTTTCTCCCCTTTTGACTCTTTCTACCCTTTCTTTTCTCCCCTTTTTCTTTTCTCCCCTTTTCTCCTCTTTCTCCCCTTTCTTTTCTCCCCTTTCTCCCCTTTCTTTTCTCCTCTTTTCTTTTCTCCCCTTTTGACTCTTTCTCCCCTTTCTTTTCTCCTCTTTTCTTTTCTCCCCTTTTGACTCTTTCTCCACTTTCTCCTCTTTCTCCCCTTTCTTTTCTCCTCTTTTGACTCTTTCCCCCCTTTCTTTTCTCCTCTTTTCTTTTCTCCCCTTTTGACTCTTTCTCCACTTTCTCCTCTTTCTCCCCTTTCTTTCCTCCTCTTTTGACTCTTTCTACCCTTTCTTTTCTCCCCTTTTTCTTTTCTCCCCCTTCTCCCCTTTCTTTTCTCCCCTTTCTTTTCTCGCCTTTCTTTTCTCCCCTTTTCTTTCCTTTTTCTTTTCTCCCCTTTTGACTCTTCCTCCACATCACCGTTTATATCAAGAGGACCACCACAAGCTGTCCGAATCTGGACTCCACCACTGTACATGTAGTGAGACAGTTGTTGATCCCCTGTAATTTAGCACGGAGCTTTATCCTCAAACAGTGAGTCCTTTGTACAGAACTGTCTGACGTTGCCCTTTTCTCCAAGATTACCGTCCACCGTTCCATGCAGCGTAATTGAGGCGTTTTGCAAGAACGCGGCCATGCTGTGGCTCGGAGTGCAGTGGCATTGAGGTGTGGCACATGGAGCTCCATGCCCATGACCCCAATAAGCTTTTCGTGGGGGAGAAAGACATTTCGCACTGGACGGCCATTCCCTCTTGGATTTTCACAAGCTTGTGTTGGATTATTGCCTTCTGTGTGATCTGTGGGGTGCCAGAGAGAAGGGTCTTTATATCTCTAAGCCCCTGACGCTTCCGAGCAATTGGGACCCCACACACCTAAGCGGATTTCCACCAATCCACCAATCCTTCACACATTAAATCATCCAGTCACCTTTTGAGAAAATCTGTTCAACTTCCTGACGCAGATCTCCCATGAAGTGTCCTACAGTGTCCTACATTCTCTCATTATCCTTACGTATCTCAGCACATGCACTACATGATATTTCCCTTTCATATACATCACATGGATGGCTGCCGGTTGCATCATTTGCCCTGGGGTGTGTGTCTGTGCCATTGATCCAGGTTTGAAAGGTTTGAACAGGAGTTTGTAATGTGTTCATGGTGCCGGTGATAACTCTCGCAGACTCTTCGCGAAGGACACCGTGGGATCTTTAACATCCACCAACTGCTGCTGGCAGATTGGACAGCCAGCTTAATGCCCATCCGAGGGACAGCACACACATTGATGCATCTCCCTTAGTTGCAGAATATGCGGATGACAGTTTTTAGCCGAGTTGGGATTCAATGCCAAGCTGGGCAACTCAGAGGTGAGCGCACGTACCTCTAAACTACCCTGTCAGCCCAGGTGTCAGGAGCATTTAGCTTCCTGGGATATGATGTTGTGCCTCCAGGAACACGGAGCACATGAACATGTCATTTTAAAACTCATGAAACCCCTTAAAGGAGCATGGCGATCTCACCTTGTCCATACCTGAAGGTTAATCAACAGCAAATGAATGCGGATGCATTTCTTTCTGGAGAAGCTGTAAAGCTCGTCGATCAGAGCGATGATGTTGTACACAACTTATGTCACTTGTACAACTCGGACAATATAAGGAAAGAATAAAGAAACACGATATGGGATTTGAACCTGGCATCTCAACATCATGAGTGAGGATGTGCTCCAGATGATTAGAGCAAGCAATCCATTTTCTCTAGAGCGACAATGAAAATGGAGGAAGTTGTAATCATTGGAGCGAGTGTGCATGGCTGCACCACGTGACTGGTGAGTGGTGCTTTGTGTGTAATGCTATAATCAGGAGCTAAGCAGGGCAGGAACTAACACGTCAGGGTGAGGTCAGCCCTGCGTCTTCCTCCATCACCAGAACACTAAACCAAACTCATTACAATTAACCCCTTTCATCACTCTTTTTGGGCCATCCCAGTATTACCTGCGACAGGAGAAAGGGGATTGGGGATTGGGCGGTACGTGGGGCGGGATGAATGACAATAAGAACATGAGAAAAGCATGGGAGTGGAGGCGAAAGGAGGGTGTGGTGCTTCAATGGTGGTTACAGGATACATCAAGTAAAGTGATGCACGTTGTTGCCGAGCGCTGCTATGAGCGGCATTCCATGTATCCTCCATGGATTTGATATTACCCCATGAAATGTGCTTAATTATAATTGCGCCCAACTTTTATCCCCTCATCCCAACTCTCTTCCTCATATGTGGTGATTTCAATTGTCACCATGCTAATTGGCTGGGTGTGGGTACCTCTCTCACCAGTCATGGCATTTTGTCAAAAGACGTCTGACTCCATGGGACTGACTCAATCTGTAAACTTTCCAACCCGGATTTCTCCAAATGGCAAATCCTCCCTTCTGGACTTAGTGATGACTAACTTTCCCACAAATGTCTCCTGCTCTTCCTCTGCTCCAATTGGTTCATCTGATCATGTGCTTGTGAGAATCAACATCTCCCTGGCAATTCTCAAAGAGCTGCCTCAGCACTAGCGAGTCTGGCATTTCACTCAGGCTAACTGGCAGGGCCTACAAGCAGATTGGCAGGGCCTACAAGCAGATTGGCAGGGCCTACGAGCAGATTGGCAGGGCCTACGAGCAGATTGGCAGGCAGGGCCTACAAGCAGATTGGCAGGGCCTACGAGCAGATTGGCAGGGCCTACGAGCAGATTGGCAAGGCCTACGAGCAGATTGGCAGGGCCTACAAGCAGATTGGCAGGGCCTATGAGCAGATTGGCAGGGCCTACAAGCAGATTGGCAGGGCCTACGAGCAGATTGGCAGGGCCTACGAGCAGATTGGCAGGGCCTACGAGCAGATTGGCAGGGCCTACAAGCAGATTGGCAGGGCCTACGAGCAGATTGGCAGGGCCTACGAGCAGATTGGCAGGGCCTACGAGCAGATTGGCAGGGCCTACAAGCAGATTGGCAGGGCCTACGAGCAGATTGGCAGGGCCTACGAGCAGATTGGCAGGGCCTACGAGCAGATTGGCAGGGCCTACAAGTACCCATCTCTCTTCAGGACCGGTCTCCCATATCTACTGCCCCTGATGTTAACTCACCTGGGAACTCTTCCCCAGACACCTGCTCTCTCTCTCTCTCTCTCATGCACACATTCATTCCATCTTGTCTTGCATATCTTCTTTCTGCTCCATTCATTTTGTTATTTGCCTTATTTCACAATACATCTCCCTGGAAATCTGCCAACATCGCAGCATCACATGAAAAGGTGCAATAACCGATCACTTTCCCTACAGACTTATTAGGTTATTTAGAATAATCAACAAATCATTTTGAGGTCATGGAATCCATCATCGCAGGTGATATGGAATCCTTCCGTTTCTCCAACGGCCTCATCTGCGATCACCAATTCTGATTCAGACGTGGTCACTCGACCTTAGACATGCTGCTTCTACTCACCCGGCAGTGGATGGAGGCCCTCAATGTCAGACATGAGATCATGTCCGACTCTCTGGATATGTCTCGAGCATTCAATACCACTTACTCTCCGAACTCTCTGCCTACGGAATCCAAGGCCATTTCCACACATGGCTTACTGACTTCCTCTACTCTCATAGCCAACAGCTCTCAACAGAATACTTTCATCTCCTCTACCTGTTAAGGCTGGAGTGCCCCATGGCATTGTTCTGGGCCTAGTCCAATTCCTGATCTTCATAACTGATCCATCTGACTCTCTGAAAATCACCTTTATTTATTTGCTGATGACCCCACCCCGTACCATAACATTCTTCATCCTTCGGATAGGCAGGCTGCACCATCTCTCTCTGCAGACCTTGATGGAATCACAAGATGGTCAAGCACTTGGAATACGTCCTTCAAGTCTGTGTCTGTGTCTGTGTGTCTGTCTGTCTCTCTCTGTGTCTATGTCTGTCTCCTTCTCTGTCTGTCTGTGTCTGTCTGTGTCTGTCTGTCTGTCTCTGTGTCTGTGTCTCTCTGGGTCTCTCTGTCTGTGTCTCTGTCTGTGTCTCTCTCTATCTGTGTCTGTCTCTGGCTCTGTCTTTCTCTGTCGGTCTCCGTCGGTCTCTGTCTCTGGCTCTCTCTCTGTCTGTCTATCTCTGTCTCTGTCTCTGTGTCTCTCTGTATCTCTCTCAGTCTCCCCAAAAAGACCATCTAGCAGACACTTCCATCTACTTTCTTAACAATCCTCTTGAAGAAGATGATTCACTCAAATTTTTGGCCTTCACTATCAGCTATTATCTTTCTTGGGCAAACCATATCTCTAAGTTGGCTTTCAAAACCAGTCGCTAACTGGACATCCTCCGTCATGCAAAGTCCTTCCTTTGTACACCTGAATGCTTATGCACCTACACGGCCTTCCTATCTTCCTATGTAGATTAATGGAGTACAGCTCTCCCCTCCGGGCTGGCTCCCCTACATCACACCTTGCTCGTCTTGACGCCGTGGAAACCAAGACCTTCATGATCATTGTAATATCCCAAGATAACGCCGAGTCTTTGGACTATCACTTTCACAACGCAGACAGGTCGGTGGTCTCTGTCTTCTACGGCCTCCTTTGTGGTCTGTCACCCTCTGCTCTTTCCGTACTTCGTCCCCCAGGTTTCCGCAGAGCACCCACGGTCCACCATCAACCCCCTTCTGGTGAAACTACCTAAATCCAGGATCACTGCTCACCTCCACTCATTTGTTCCTCTTTTTTTCCACCTATGGAACCGACTTCCATATGCTCTTCAACGTCATTCTTCTCTCCAAGTCTTCAAGTCAGCTGTTCACCACCATCTCAGATCATCCACCATTCAAACCATGATATTTTGTACCCCCATTAACCGTCTTCAAGCCCAACTCTTTACAGGCTTCATTCCTGAGAGTTTGATACTGTTTCCATCCAGGATGTGACCGTGTACGTGTCCACAAATGTGTACAGAAAAAAATATAGAAACGTTTACAAAAATTTTTTGTAAACGTGTACATGTTCCGTTGCTAATTTATACCAGACTGTAAAAGGAGCCGGCCTCTAAGTCCAGTTTCCGTCCGTCCATCCGTCCGTCCAGGGTGGGGTTTTTGCCACCAGCCTATCAGATCAGTTCCCTCTGGCCCTGGGGCAGGGCGAAGAGAGGAATATGAATATGAATGAATGAATGAATGATCGTTTTAAGGCCATTTTCCCCGCTAGAGCAGGGGTTAGCCTTGTGGGCCCCATGACAATCATGGTTCCCTGTTTGAGGCAATGTTTTTATGGCCGGATGCCCTTCCTGACGCCAACCATTAGTCGCCTCTTACGATGCGCAGGGATACGGTGTACCTATTCTAAACCGGGGTACAGGTTTAGTACCTTCGCAGGGCGAAGAGAGGAGGGACCTGTAAATGTTTTTTCGCCGCCATGTTGTTTATCGATGTTTTTTCATACACGTATTGGTGGCTGCATTCATTAGCCGTTGATATTAAGTTACTTTGACTTGAATGGAAAATTCATGCCTTTTTAAATAGAGGAAGTGTGACACAAACAGTCGCACTGTATAATAATAAGCACACATCCGTCATGCTGATGGACTGTCTGAATGACTGAAGGACTGAAGGACTGAAGGACACCACACGATGCTAATACCTCCCATTAATAAGTTTTGTTCCAGGGGTGATAAAAAACACAGGTTAATGCCACAGTACCAGTCATATTTACATGGAAGTACAAATTTTTCGTAGGAAGTTGCATAATTTCCATGAAATGTACCAACAATGGTAAAAAACAAAAAGAAAAAAAGAAAAAGAAGAAGAAGAAGAAGTATGCCAGAACTTTTAAGGCATAATCGAAGTCAGCATAATTAAAAACATATAAATCGATACAAACATCATCCAAATTGAACAACTCTGTCAATTATGCAGAAAACACTATTCAAGGCCATCTTGAAAAATGGCAGCCATCTTGAAATTTTAGATGGCTGACAGGAATGTTTTTCCGAATAAGGTGACCCACGAAGAACAGGAATGCACAATTTTGTGCTTGTATCACCATTTGAATGATAATTTCAGTTATCTGCTGTGTTATCAAAGAAATATAGGATCTCTGACCCCAATATCAATCAAAATAAAGTGATTTACCTGTAATCGATTTAATGACATAATGAGACACACAGACTGATGATTGTTCCACACATCCTGGCAAATCAGATCACATGTTACCCTAACTTACTTTAAGGTTTCACCAATACCATCAAAATACCACCTGAATGCAGTAAAACGCTAAAAAGTCATGGAGGCATCACTGAAATGTTTACAGACTGCAGGTGGTGTAAAATGTTTACCAACCACAGGTGTTACAGACTGCTTACAGACCACAGGTATTACAAGACCCGCCAGGATAGCTTAGAGGTGTGCCATCTCGCCTGGTTGCCAACCTCGGCCGAACTATCAATGTCATACTGGAACTTCACAGACAGGGAGTCCATTATTGTGTGTCCCGTCCCTTGGATGGACGTTAAACCGGCGGAACACCATCATGAGTTGGTGAATAACAAAGATCCCACAGTGTCCTGCACAAAGAGTTGGTGAGCTATGACTGGCACCCTGAACAAACAAATCACAAATTCCTGCACTGACATGCAAGGGGCACTGCATCAGTGGCACAGAAGTGCCCCTGCAAGAACTAATACAAATTCGCAGCCACGTGCTGCCAAGAAATAAATGAACAAACGAATCGGCCTTAAAGAATGCTTACTGCAGTCTGTTGGTATTAAATGATACTTACAGGCTTTGGGGTACTGCATGGTGTATACAGACTGCCGCCATTCCAAAATGAAAATGCTTACATGTTGCATCTGTCACTGAATGCTTATACACTGCCGGTATTACAAAATGCTTACAGATTGCATGTACCAAAGAATGCTCATATATTGTGGGCATTACAAATGTTTATAGATTGCATGTATCATGGAATGCTTATACACTGCCGGTATTACAAAATGCTTACAGTTTGCATGTCTCACGGAATGCTTATACACTGTGGGCATTACAAAATGCTTACAGGTTGCATGTATCACGGAATGCTTAAATACTACTGGTAATACAAAATGCTTACATGTTGCATGTGTCATTGAATACTTAAACATTGCCGGTATTACAAAATGTTTACACTTTACAGGATGCACGTATCACGGAATGCTTATATACTGTGAGCATTACAAAATGCTTACAGATTGCATGTACCAAAGAATGCTCATATATTATGGGCATTACAAATGTTTACAGATTGCATGTATCATGGAATGCTTATACACTGCCGCTATTACAAAATGCTTACAGATTGCATGTACCAAAGAATGCTCATATATTGTGGGCATTACAAATGCTTACAGATTGCATGTATCATGGAATGCTTATACACTGTCGCTATTACAAAATGCTTACAGATTTCATGTATCGTGGAATGCTTTTCACTGCAGCTATTACAAAATGCTTACAGATCGCATGTATCGTGCAATGCTTATACACTGCCGGTATTACAAAATATACAGATAGCCTGTATCAAAGAATGCTTATATACTGCCGCTATTCCAAAATGCTTACAGTTTGCATGTATGAAAGAACGCTTTATACTGTGGGCATTACAAAATGGTTACAGGTTGCATGTATCACGGAATGCTTAAATGCTACTGGTAATACAAAATGCTTACAGGTTGCATGTACCAAAGAATGCTCATATATTGTGGGCATTACAAATGCTTACAGATTGCATGTATTATGGAATGCTTATACACTGCCGCTATTACAAAATGCTTACAGATTGCATGTATCATGGAATGCTTATAGACTGCCGGTATTACAAAATATACAGATAGCATGTATCAAAGAATGCTTATATACTGCCGCTATTCCAAAATGCTTACAGTTTGCATGTATGAAAGAACGCTTATATACTGTGGGCATTACAAAATGGTTACAGGTTGCATGTATCACGGAATGCTTAAATGCTACTGGTAATACAAAATGCTTACAGGTTGCATGTATCATGGAATGCTCATTCACTGCCGGTATTCCAAAATGCTTACAGGTTGCATGTATCATGGAATGCTTAAATACTAATGGTAATACAAAATGCTTACATGTTGCATGTGTCACTGAATCCTTATATACTGTTGGTATGACAAAATGCTTACAGATTGCATGTATCATGGAATGCTTATACACTGCCGCTATTACAAAATGCTTACAGATTGCATGTACCAAAGAATGCTCATATATTGTGGGCATTACAAATGCTTACAGATTGCATGTATCATGGAATGCTTATACACTGCCGCTATTACAAAATGCTTACAGATTTCATGTATCATGGAATGCTTATACACTGCCGGTATTACAAAATATACAGATAGCATGTATCAAAGAATGCTTATATACTGCCGCTATTCCAAAATGCTTACAGTTTGCATGTATGAAAGAACGCTTATATACTGTGGGCATTACAAAATGGTTACAGGTTGCATGTATCACGGAATGCTTAAATGCTACTGGTAATACAAAATGCTTACAGGTTGCATGTATCATGGAATGCTCATTCACTGCCGGTATTCCAAAATGCTTACAGGTTGCATGTATCAAAGAATGCTTAAATACTGTGGGCATTACAAAATGCATAATGCTTACTTTATTCCAAAATGCTTACAGATTACATCAAAGAATGCTTATATACTGTGGGCATTACAAAATGCTTACAGGTTGCATTTATCACGGACTGCTTACACACTGCCACTATTCCAAAATGCTTACAGGTTGCATGTATCGTGGAATGCTTATTGATTGCATGTATCATGGAATGCTTATACACTGCCACTATTCCAAAATGCTTACAGATTGCATGTATCATGGAATGCTTATACACTGCCGGTATTACAAAATTCTTACAGATTGCATGTATCATGGAATGCTTATACACTGCCGGTATTACAAAATTCTTACAGATTGCATGTATCATGGAATGCTTATACACTGCCACTATTCCAAAATGCTTACAGATTGCATGTATCATGGAATGCTTATATACTGCTGGTATTACTAAATGCTTACTGATTGCATGTATCATGGAATGCTTATATACTGCTGGTATTACAAAATGCTTACAGATTGCATGTATCGTGGAATGCTTATACACTGCCGGTATTACAAAATGCTTACTGATTGCATGTATCATGGAATGCTTATATACTGCTGGTATTACAAAATGCTTACAGATTGCATGTATCATGGAATGCTTATACACTGCCGGTATTACAAAATTCTTACAGATTGCATGTATCATGGAATGCTTATACACTGCCGGTATTACAAAATTCTTACAGATTGCATGTATCGTGGAATGCTTATACACTGCCGGTATTACAAAATGCTTACAGATTGCATGCATCACGGAATGCTTATACACTGCCGGTATTACAAAATGCTTACAGATTGCATGTATCGTGGAATGCTTCTACACTGCCGGTATTACAAAATGCTTACAGATTGCATGCATCACGGAATGCTTATACACTGCCGGTATTACAAAATGCTTACAGATTGCATGTATCGTGGAATGCTTATACACTGCCGGTATTACAAAATTCTTACAGATTGCATGCATCACGGAATGCTTATACACTGCCGGTATTACAAAATTCTTACAGATTGCATGCATGACGGAATGCTTATACACTGCCGGTATTACAAAATGCTTACAGATTGCATGCATCACAGAATGCTTCTACACTGCCGGTATTCCAGAACGCTTACCGACTGTTGCTGTAACTTGGCAATGAAGAAGTGCTGTAATCAGAAGGACAGCCGCCTGAAAACCAGAGAAGAATGTTTAAGTGTGTCAGGGCCATCCTAAGCACAGCTAGTTTGTGATTCACAGTTGCTAGAGTAACAGACAAATAAATAGGAATTACTTGACATGTTGAGTAAGCATACCACTGGATAAAGTCACTAAGTTATCCCAAAAATAAAACATACAATGACTTATTTGAAGAAGAGCTGTGAAACGCTTACAGACATCGACGACTATGACGCACTTACTTGAAGCTGTGTTGCCTGAGCATCAATCCACTCTTGGTGAACCTTGATAGCATTCCACCTTGATAGCATTCCATCTTTCACCTCTCCATTACTGGTGGAGGACTCCACCAGCACCAGGTGCTTGCCCAGCTCCACAAATGTTACTTATTGAATTGTCTTCTATAAAGAATCACCCACTCACACATGTAGCCATTCTGCAACTGCTGAACTCCTACTACCATTATGTTTTGGTTTGAATACTATCGGAGCTTGCACGGTAGTTGAAGCCTCATCGTAACAGATCCGAAAACATCGCAGAGTATATCGTAAGGCATTGAATACCGACTGCATCGTTGTTCTTTATCTCCATGTTGAACATTTGAGCGTTCTGCCGGTGACTCATCTGAGTGAAGAAAATCTCAGATGTTGATGTGTAATTTGTCTCTTGTTGGTTGATCCCGAATCAGCAGATCTTTGCAGCAGCTGGTATTTGGTCCTTCACCCACATAAGGTTTCTTTTTGTTGTTCATTTTTCTTTGCCATGGGGTTTACCAGGGAATACAGTTGGGTTTATGTCCTTTGCCTCATCCAAGTTGCAAATCCACAATTTCCTTTCAATCTAAGGATAATTTGGTGACAGTTGTCAAAAAACTGAGTCACTTGAATTGAATCACATTATTGAGGGAAATTGGAAGAACCCCCCTGAGAAGAAGAAGAAAAAGAATATACTCCCCTCTCCCCCCCCCCCCCTCCGCCCCTCCCCAATTAAGCCTCCAAATAAAAGCCTTGTTGATGTCGGTGTTACTTCCAGTTAAACGCACACAGACACAAACACACAAAGATACACACACACACAAAGATGCACACACACACAAAGATACTCACACACACAAACACACAAAGATACACACACACACACACAAAGATACTCACACACACAAACACACAAAGATACACACACACACACACACAAAGATGCACACACACACAAAGATACTCACACACACAAACACACAAAGATACACACACACACACACAAAGATACACACACACACACAAAGATACACACACACACACACAAAGATACAGACACACAAAGATACACACACACACACAAAGATACACACACACACACAAAGATACACACACACACACACAAAGATACTCACACACACAAAGATACACACACACACACAAAGATACACAGACACACACAAAGATACACACACACACAAAGATACTCACACACACAAACACACAAAGATACAGACACACAAAGATACACACACACACACAAAGATACACACACACACACACAAAGATACTCACACACACAAACACACAAAGATACACACACACACACACACACAAAGATACACACACACACACAAAGATACACACACACACACAAAGATACACACACACACAAACACACAAAGATACAGACACACAAAGATACACACACACACACACAAAGATACACACACACACACACACAAAGATACTCACACACACAAACACACAAAGATACACACACACACACACAAAGATACACACACACACACAAAGATACTCACACACACAAACACACAAAGATACAGACACACAAAGATACACACACACACACACAAAGATACACACACACACACACAAAGATACTCACACACACAAACACACAAAGATACAGACACACAAAGATACACACACACACACAAAGATACACACACACACACAAAGATACACACACACACACAAAGATACACACACACACACACACACACACAAAGATACACACACACACACACACACAAAGATACACACACACACACACACAAAGATACACACACACACACACAAAGATACACACACACACACACACACACACACACACAAAGATACACACACACACACACACACACACACAAAGACACACACACACACACACACACACACAAAGATACACACACACGCACACACACAAAGATACACACACACACACACCCACACACATGCGCGCACACACACACACACACACACACACACACACACACACACACACACACACACACACACACACACTTCTTTTCATCCTGTTCAGTCGCCCTTTAATCGCAGTAGTTTCCCCCAACCCCGCTGTCAATTTAACCTTGCTCTTCCATGAGCCTCGCTCTTGTAGAAGAAACATTAATATCACGGCCAAGTTGCAATCCTCTACCAGGTCATCAGGCTGGTCGACTGACCACCGAGATAATCTCCAATCGTCAATTTTTCCACCTGATAATGCGCAAGTAAAGGTGGGACAATGACATGGAGGTCACCAGCGGTCAGGTGTTCAACCTGCTCACCAATGTGTTTATGGGCTCCTGATCACCAATTCCCAACAAAGTGGTCTTGCACATGGTCTTGCTTTGTGTACTGAGGTTCTTAAATATAAAAAGTGAATTTCAATTAATCCAGACACAAGGAGTCTGATCCCAATGAACAAAAAAGAAGATCAATCCATAAAAGGGAAATGAACAAAAGACACTGAACATGAACATTCTCCGTCATACGTCATGTGTTGAGTTACTGTATGGAGAGCATGCTACAAGAGTAAGTTTAGGTCTTCAAACTCCTTAATGATGAGTGATCTACGATTCAGTGGTGTAACGGAAGGTAGTGTCATAGTCTTTGTGGTTGCGGATTTGGAAAATGTAACCACTTGTGGTAAAACTTAGATAATTTCTTGTGGAACAAGAGTTGGTGAAGTCTTGCAGGAGTCACAACGCTTCCATGGATCACATTGATTGATTGAGCTCTGGTGTTTTGTTTGGTGTTCCCATTGTTGACAGGTCGAGCACACTTGGCCTCACCACAACAGGTGTGGCAGTTGTACAAAGCATACAAGTGTGGTGAATGAGATGCATGGTGAGCATGTTGTGTGGTGAACGTGATGCATGGTGAGCATGTTCTGTGGTGAATGAGATGCATGGTGAGCATGTTGTGTGGTGAACGTGATGCATGGTGAGCATGTTGTGTGGTGAATGAGATGCATGGTGAGCATGTTGTGTGGTGAACGTGATGCATGGTGAGCATGTTGTGTGGTGAATGAGATGCATGGTGAGCATGTTGTGTGGTGAACGTGATGCATGGTGAGCATGTTGTGTGGTGAATGTGATGCATGGTGAGCATGTTGTGTGGTGAATGTGATGCATGGTGAGCATGTTGTGTGGTGAATGTGATGCATGGTGAGCATGTTGTGTGGTGAATGTGATGCATGGTGAGCATGTTGTGTGGTGAATGTGATGCATGGTGAGCATGTTGTGTGGTGAATGTGATGCATGGTGAGCATGTTGTGTGGTGAATGTGATGCATGGTGAGCATGTTGTGTGGTGAATGTGATGCATGGTGAGCATGTTGTGTGGTGAATGTGATGCATGGTGAGCATGTTGTGTGGTGAATGTGATGCATGGTGAGCATGTTGCCAGAGTGGCAGCTCGACCAGGGTGGCGGCTCGACCAGGGTGGCGGCTCGACCAGGGTGGCGACCCGACCAGGGTGGCGACCCGACCAGGGTGGCGGCCCGACCAGGGTGGCGGCCCGACCAGTGTGGCGGCTCGACCAGGGTGGCGACTCGACCAGGGTGGCGACCCGACCAGGGTGACAAACCTGATGGATGGTGAGTCCACCCAAGTTGCGAATCTGATGGATGGTGAATCCAACTGGGTATCGATCCAGATGGACGGTGAATCTGTCTAGTGGTGAACCTGACGGATGATAACACTATCAGGTACACCCAGGTGGTGACTCCACCCATGTAGCGAACCTGACGGGTGGCGAGTCCGTCAGGGTGGTGAACCCGTCAGGCGGCATGTCCACTCAGGTGGCAAACCTGGCAAGGGTGACTCTGCCCGAGTGGTGAACCCATCAGGTGGTATGTCTACCCAGGTGGCGAACCCAATGGGTGGCGAGTCCACCCGGGTGGTGAACCTGGTAAAGTGGCATGTCCACCCAGGTGGTGAACCCAATGGTTGGCGAGTCCACCCAGGTGGTGAATCTTGTAAAGCGGCATGTCCACCCAGGTGGTGAACCCAATGGGTGGCGAGTCCACCCAGGTGGTGAACCCGTCAGGAATCATGTCCACCCAGGTGGTGAATCTTGTAAAGTGGCATGTCCACCCAGGTGGTGAATCTTGTAAAGTGGCATGTCCACCCAGGTGGTGAACCCAATGTTTGGCGAGTCCACCCAGGTGGTGAATCTTGTAAAGCGGCATGTCCACCCAGGTGGTGAACCCAATGGGTGGCGAGTCCACCCAGGTGGTGAACCCGTCAGGCATCATGTCCACCCAGGTGGCAAAACTGAGGGGGGCGACTCTGCCCGAGTGGTGACTCCGCCAGTGTTGTGAACCTAACAGGTTGCTATGGCTTTATGCATGCGTCAGCAAATCTCACAAATGGCGACATTACATCTTTCTCATCCAATGGGAAAATGAACATGGATAAAATTAGATCCGTGTAAGGAAGTAACAATGTGTAAGGAAGTAACAATGTGTAAGGGGGTAACAATGTGTAAGGAAGTAACAATGTGTAAGGAAGTAACGCTGTGTAAGGGAGTAACAATGTGTAAGGAAGTAACAATGTGTAAGGAAGTAACAATCCACGACAGACAGTAAGTGGAAAACAAAGTGAATAAGTGTGAATCACCATAGTTAATGTACATGTATTACCTTCATGTTAAACAGGTACCCGAAATACGAATGGTATTGAAGTCATTCCCACATAAATAACACATTGTGCAGATCTAGTAATTTTAATCTGATAATATTGTACTATCAATGTATACAAGTTATGACGTCAAAGTATACAAGTTATGACGTCAAAGTACAACGTACGAGCCGTTTATACAACTACTGTGAGATAACTTTAACACTAACAGGTATAATAACTATTGTGAGATGAGATATAACTTCAACAATAACAGGTATAATAACTATTGTGAGATGAGATATAACTTCAACACTAACAGGTATAATAATAATAACTATTGTGAGATGAGATAACTTCAACACTAACAGGTATAATAACTATTGTGAGATGAGATATAACTTCAACACTAACAGGTATAATAACTATTGTGAGATGAGATATAACTTCAACACTAACAGGTATAATAACTATTGTGAGATGAGATATAACTTCAACACTAACAGGTATAATAACTATTGTGAGATGAGATATAACTTCAACACTAACAGGTATAATAACTATTGTGAGATGAGATATAACTTCAACACTAACAGGTATAATAACTGTTGTGAGATGAGATATAACTTCAACACTAACAGGTATAATAACTATTGTGAGATGAGATATAACTTCAACACTAACAGGTATAATAACTATTGTGAGATGAGATATAACTTCAACACTAACAGGTATAATAACTATTGTGAAATGAGATATAATTTCAACACTAAAAGGTATAATAACTATTGTGAGATGAGATATAACTTCAACACTAACAGGTATAATAACTATTGTGAGGTGAGATATAACTTCAACACTAACAGGTATAATAACTATTGTGAGATTATAACTTCAACACCAACAGGTATAATAACTATTGTGAGATCATAACTTTAACACTAACAGGTATAATAACTATTGTGAGATGAGATATAACTTCAACACTAACAAGTATAATAACTATTGTGAGATTATAACTTCAACACTAACAGGTATAATAACTATTGTGAGATTATAACTTCAACACCAACAGGTATAATAACTATTGTGAGATCATAACTTTAACACTAACAGGTATAATAACTATTGTGAGATTATAACTTTAACACTAACAGGTATAATAACTACTGTGAGATAACTTTAACACTAACAGGTATAATAACAATTGTGAGATAACTTTCACACTAGCAGGTATAATAACTATTGTGAGATTATAACTTTAACACTAACAGGTATAATAACTATTGTGAGATGAGATATAACTTCAACACTAACAGGTATAATAACTATTGTGAGATTATAACTTTAACAGGTATAATAACTATTGTGAGATGATAACTTTAACAAGTATAACTATTGCGAGACAAAGACAGTTTGGACTCAAGCCAATAACTTTCTGATCATTTGCAGGAGATATGTAAATGTGCTGGTGACACAAATGGTGAGAGTCTCACCTGGCCACCGATGCTCCAAGGTACCAGGGCCCTCATGTCTTCACGTATCGTCCCTCCCAGTCTGAAAACGAGGATGTCTCGCTCGGAGGAACCTTATAACGTGGTGCGATGGTGGGGCGTGGCCTCCAAGGGTTCTGGGTGGATGCCAGGTGTGTGGGCGGGGCCTGGCTCTGCCCGCTCAGGGTGGGGTTTCAGGGTCAGGGGTGGTTGGTGGTTGTGGTTCGTGTTCATGTGCACACAGTGGTCTTCGTTAACTTCTCGGTTTGTGTTCATTTTCACATTGTATTCTCGCACCTTGAATTTCTCACCTTTGGCTCGCTGATCCTCATCCATGATTTCGTCACGAGTTCATCATCAATCATCATGGTTTATCGTGTATATTTGGTCATTATCAGAACCCGAATCTCCATTTACAAGACGAAGTGAATGCGACAACAAGAAACTGGGTTTTGGGTTTGTAAATTGTAATGAAAGTGAAATCACGACCACGAGAGAGAATTATATAAATTACCCTAATTGTGACGTCATTACGTCATCGTCCTGAGTCATAGACAATATTACCTGTTAATACCTGACAGCGCTGATCTCGTGCCCGTGTAGTGAAATCAACAATACGAAACGATGAAGAAGGCATATGGAGCCCCTTTAGGAGATCAAAGCATATGGAGCCCCTTTAGGAGCACATGGAATGCTTTGGTTCTCGAGCAAACACAAAGGTATCCCAGCGCCCATCTCGACTGGCAAACAACACGGGTCGGTTAAAGTACCTTGTTTGTGCGTCCAGTAATCGGCTCCACCGATGAATCCAGGTCCCGAATCAAAATGGCCACACCAGCCGCACTGGAGACGAACACGGAGGTCTCATGATGGAAAGCAGGAAATCTGAAACCGACACCGACGGTGTGCGCCACACCAGGATATTTGTGCCAAACAAACCACATTAACCACATTTAATGGGACGTGAAAGGCCTTGCTGAAAATGCACAAAGGGAGTGATTATGATGAGATATAGTCATACCTGGGAGGGAGTGATTATGATGAGATATAGTCATACCTGGGAGGGAGTGATTATGATGAGATATAATCATACCTGGGAGGGAGTGATCATGATGAGATATAGTCATACATGGGAGGGAGTGATCATGATGAGATATAGTCATACCTGGGAGGGAGTGATTATGATGAGATATAGTCATACCTGGGAGGGAGTGATTATGATGAGATATAATCATACCTGGGAGGGAGTGATCATGATGAGATATAGTCATACATGGGAGGGAGTGATCATGATGAGATATAGTAATACCTGGGAGGGAGTGATCATGATGAGATATAATCATACCTGGGAGGGAGTGATCATGATGAGATATAGTCATACATGGGAGGGAGTGATCATGATGAGATATAGTAATACCTGGGAGGGAGTGATCATGATGAGATATAATCATACCTGGGAGGGAGTGATCATGATGAGATATAATCATACCTGGGAGAGAGTGATCATGATGAGATATAGTCATACCTGGGAGGGAGTGATCATGATGAGATATAATCATACCTGGGAGGGAGTGATCATGATGAGATATAGTAATACCTGGGAGGGAGTGATCATGATGAGATATAGTCATACATGGGAGGGAGTGATCATGATGAGATATAGTAATACCTGGGAGGGAGTGATCATGATGAGATATAATCATACCTGGGAGGGAGTGATCATGATGAGATATAATCATACCTGGGAGAGAGTGATCATGATGAGATATAGTCATACCTGGGAGGGAGTGATCATGATGAGATATAGTCATACATGGGAGGGAGTGATTATGATGAGATATAGTCATACATGGGAGGGAGTGATCATGATGAGATATAGTAATACCTGGGAGGGAGTGATCATGATGAGATATAATCATACCTGGGAGAGAGTGATTATGATGAGATATAGTCATACCTGGGAGGGAGTGATTATGATGATTTTGATGAGATATAGTCATACCTGGGAGGGAGTGAATATGATGAGATATGGTCATACCTGGGAGGGAGTGATTATGATGAGATATAGTCATACCTGGGAGGGAGTATGTGAGAGTGATTATGATGAGATATGGTCATACCTGGGAGGGAGTGATTATGATGAGATATGGTCATACCTGGGAGGGAGTGATTATGATGAGATATAGTCATACCTGGGTGGGAGTCATCATGATGAGATATAGTAATACCTGGGAGGGAGTGATCATGATGAAATATAGTAATACCTGGGAGGGAGTGATCATGATGAGATATGGTCATACCTGGGAGGGAGTGATTATGATGAGATATAGTCATACCTGGGAGGGAGTGATTATGATGAGATATAGTCATACCTGGGAGGGAGTGAATATGATGAGATATGGTCATACCTGGGAGGAAGTGATTATGATGAGATATGGTCACACCTGGGAGGGAGTGATTATGATGAGATATGGTCATACCTGGGAGGGAGTGATCATGATGAGATATGGTCATACCTGGGAGGTAGTGATCATGATGAGATATAATCATACCTGGGAGATAGTGATCATGATGAGATATAATTAAACCTGGGAGGGAGTGATTATAATGAGATATAATCAGACCTGGGAGAGAGTGATAATGATGAGATATGGTCATACCTGGGAGGGAGTGATTATGATGAGATATAATCATACCTGGGAGGAAGTGAGCATGATGAGATATAATCATACCTGGGAGGGAGTGATTATGATGAGATATGGTCATACCTGGGAGGGAGTGATTATGATGACATATAATCATACATGGGAGGGAGTGATTATGATGAGATATAATCATACCTGGGAGGGAGTGATTATGATGAGATATAATCATACATGGGAGGGAGTGATTATGATGAGATATAATCATACCTGGGAGGGAGTGATTATGATGAGATATATTCATACCTGGGAGGGAGTGATTATGATGAGATATAATCATACATGGGAGGGAGTGATTATGATGAGATATAATCATACCTGGGAGGGAGTGATTATGATGAGATATAGTCATACCTGGGAGGGAGTGATTATGATGAGATATAATCATACCTGGTAGAGAGTGATTATGATGAGATATAATCATACCTGGGAAGGAGTGATTATGATGAGATATAATCATACCTGGGAGAGAGTGATTATGATGAGATATAATCATACCTGGGAGAGAGTAATTATGATGAGATATAATCATACCTGGGAGGGAGTGATTATGATGAGATATAATCATACCTGGGAGAGAGTGATTATGATGAGATATAATCATACCTGGGAGGAAGTGATTATGATGAGATATGGTCATATCTGGGAGGGAGTGATTATGATGAGTTATGGTCATACCTGGGAGAGAGTGATCATGATGAGATATAATCATACCTGGGAGGAAGTGATTATGATGAGATATGGTCATACCTGGGAGGGAGTGATTATGATGAGATATGGTCATACCTGGGAGGGAGTGATTATGATGAGATATGGTCATACCTGGGAGGGAGTGATTGTGATGAAGTATTGCCGTAATTATATGGAAGACAAAAACTGAATTGGAGTCATCAGAATGCACCTGGATAGGAATCTGGTTTCAGCTGCACCTCCTCTTCCCTCAACCCCATCGAGGCCAAGAGAACGTTACAGAAATAAAATTGGAATAATTCCTTTCTCCCTACAAAGACAGATTGATGAGAAGGAGGGTACAAGTACTTTGAGATATGGCCATACCTGAAATGCAACGACTGTGATGAAACACGACTGTACCTGAGGGCTGAGAGGGAGTAATTACGGTGATACGTGGCGGGGCAATTCTGCGAGCTTCGTCAGGTATGCTTCGTGAATCTGAAATTCATGACCTCGGTTTAACCCCGCGGTCACAATTCACCTCCAGCTCATTAGACCCAACCCTTACCTCCCACGATGAGCCCCTGCCTCGTGAATCTTTGCTCCCATGAATTGTGCATCAAATCTATATATAGAAAACCGAACAACATGGTCCGGGAAGCCGTGTGATTGCATGTCTATTATTTACGTACTGTTTGAACGTCTGTTACGTCCTGTCTAGCAATTGCACACGTCTATTAATTATGTACTGTTGGAATATACCTTTTGACCCTTTAGACTGCTGAGACCATTAAATATTAAATACCCAAAAGACCATTAAAGACCACGAAGACGTACAATATCTAAAATATCCCAAATTAAGGCTCCTAAGATCCTGAAGAACCTTAAGACCCGTAAGACCCTTTAAACGCATTAGACCAGCTTGGACCATTGACCATTTCGAACTTTACACCACTTGGACCTTTTTAGATTGCAAATAAATTACAAAGAAATAATATCATAAATATTACAATTTAATTACAAATAAATAATATCATAAATATTACAATTAAATTACAAATAAATAATATCATAAATATTACAAATAAATTACAAACAAGAAAGAGCAATCAGACATTGCAAACCCTCACCAGGATCTATTTTCAGTGGTTTTTAAGGCTTTTGTGTTAAAACAAATATGGCGGCCAAACCACGTGACCGATGACGTCATCATATTTTTTTTCGAAACTAATTTATTCCTACATTATGCTCAAGAAATTTCATCTTGATCGGATGAAGTTTTGTACATGTCGAATTATGACGTCATAATGGAGGCACCAATGACATCATCATTAACATATTTTATTCCCCATAGAGAGTTGTTAGTTCTTTGCAAGTTCTTTACAATGAGCCGTCTCAATTTTTTCTATTCAGCGCTTTTGGAGATATAGAGGCACAAGATTTTTCGGTTCTTCCAAGATGGCGGCCGAACCACGTGACCTATGACATCATAGTTATCAATAAAAAATTATACAGGTGGAGTTGCACCTATGGTGAAAATTTCCTGTCAATCGGACCAATGGTTGCAGAGAAAATCATATTTATTCTGTGCGGACAAACAGACAAACAAACAGACAAACAAACAGACAGACAAACAAACAGACAAACAGACTCAAATGCAATACCATCTCCTCCGGCGAGGGTAATAAATAATATCATATATATTACAAATAAATTGCAAATAAATAATATCATAAATATTAAAATAAATTACAAATAAATAATATCACCAATATTACAAATAAATTACAAATAAATAATATCACCAATATTACAAATAAATTACAAATAAATAATATCACCAATATTACAAATAAATTACAAATAAATAATATCATAAATATTACAAATAAATAATATCACCAATATTACAAATAAATAATATCATAAATATTACAAATAAATAATATCACCAATATTACAAATAAATTACAAATAAATAATATCACCAATATTACAAATAAATTACAAATAAATAATATCATAAATATTACAAATAAATAATATAATCAATATTACAAAAAAATTGCAAATAAATAATATCACCAATATCTACTATATAAGAGAGATGTCTGTCTGTGTGTCTGTCTGTGTCGCCATTTTTCTCAAAGATGGCTGAACAGATCTTCGTCAAACTTTCAGAGGTTCATCAGTGAGTGCCTGGGAGTGTATTAGGGGGGTGGCGGGGGGGGGGGGGGGTGAGATGGTTTTTTTGGAGTTAAAAAAAAAAAATGCTCGATAGTCCCTACGCCTTTTAAAATTAACAACAGTTATACACAAGTACACATTCGCACAAATAAATACAAAACAATCACCAGACATTTGAATTCAAATAAATCAAACAATTCCGAAAGTGTACGAAGTTGGTAGTATGGCTTCTTCTTCTTCTTCCTGATCAGCATCTCACTTAACTCAGAAACGTGATGAACGCAACATTTACCCCATTCATCTACCAGCATATATATGAACTCCCTTCCTCTCCTGCCTCCCCCCTCCCCTTCCCCCCACCCTCCACCTCTACCCCCACCCATTCCCCCTTCCCTCCCCCTCTCCCCCACATCCCCCCACCCCTCCCCCTCCACTCTTCTTCCCCCACCTCCCCTTCCCCCTCTCCCACCCCTTCCCCCCTCTCCCCCTCCCTCTCCCTCCTCCTCTTCCCTCCTCCCCCCTCCGCCCCCACTCCCCCCTCCCATCCCCCTCCCCTTCCCCACTCCCGCAATGCCAGGTACTTCTGCTAGTTACAAATAAATTACAAATAAATAATATTACCAATATTACAAATAAATTTGTACAAATAATTTATGATTGGTGTAAATCATGACATCACAGAAACTCAAGTACAGTCAGGTCTTTATCCTCAGTTTAAACAAGCCTGTGCCTCTGCAGCGACGTGTGGTGAGGTGAAAGCAGCGAGCTGATCCACGCAAATAATTACCCTGCGCTCGCGAAGCGAAACCTGAGGTTAAGCATTCAGTTACGTACGTGTGTCGTGTGTCGTACGTGTCTGCATTAAAAAAAACATTTTCTCGGCAACCGTTGCTCCAATTGACATGAAATTTTCACCTTAGGAGCGCCTCCTCCTTTAGAATATTTTAATGATAATCATGACGTCATAGGTCATGTGGTACAGGCGCCATCTTGGAAAAACCGAAAAATGTTGCACCTCTATATCTCCAAAACCGCTGCATGGAAAAAATTGAAACATGACTCATTGTAAAGAACTCAATATGGGGAATAGGTGTTAACGATGACGTCATTGGTACCATAATTATGACGTCATAATTCGACAAGCACAACGCTTAGTCTGATCAGTTTGAAATGTATTGAGCGTGATCTATGCAACAATTATTTTCGAGAGTATAAATTTATGATGTTATCGCTCACGTGGTCTGGCAGCCATATTGGATCAAAGAAAAAAAATGTTCAAAAACAGAAGAGTTGGCTCACAACAAGTTGACTGTGCAGGGTAAGTATTCCATGAATACCATCTAGTTATTAATAGAAACCATTCCAGCTTGTTTTCCTGAAAGTTTGCATTTTTGCAACGCACAAGCCCTGGATTCCTTTTTCCTGCTGGAAGTGATGGCGCAGAGTTGGTGACCCAGCAAAAGTGAGATTAATTATGTCCATGATGAGCGATCTGGCTCCGTTTCCATCCTCCCTTTGGTAACTCGGGCAACAACAGTAAACCTTCCGTGGGTTGAACAAACGGCACATTCAGCCCTTCACGATCCGCCTTCATACCTGCTCCGCTTATTAATTCGCGCTTCTTTGTCGAAGCCGATCTAGGTGTTTAAAAGTGATGTTTCGACAATTATTATTTTGTTATGGGGGATGAGGGGCGATGGTGGGGTGGGGGTACATGTGATGATGGGGGTTCATGTGATGGTGGGGGTACATGTGATGTGATGGTGGGTACATGTGATGGTGGGGGTACATGTGATGGTGGGGGTTCATGTGATGGTGGGGGTACTGTGATGTGATGGTGGGTACATGTGATGTGATGGTGGGTACATGTGATGTGATGGTGGGTACATGTGATGTGATGGTGGGTACATGTGATGTGATGGTGGGGGTACATGTGATGGTGGGTTGGGAGTACATGTGATGGTAGGGGTTCATGTGATGGTGGGGGTTCAGGTGATGGTGGGGGTACATGTGATGGTGGGGGTTCATGGGATTTGATGGTGGGGGTTCATGTGATGGTGGGGGTTCATGTGATGGTGGGGGTACATGTGATGTGATGGTGGGGGTTCATGTGATGGTGGGGGTTCATGTGATGGTGGGGGTTCATGTGATGTGATGGTGGGGGTTCATGTGATGGTGAGGGTTCATGTGATGATGGGGGTTCATGTGATGGTGGGGGTTCATGTGATGGTGGGGGTTCATGTGATGGTGGGGGTACATGTGATGGTGGGTGTACATGTGATGGTGGGGGTACATGTGATGGTGGGGGTACATGTGATGGTGGGTTGGGAGTACATGTGATGGTGGGGGTTCATGTGATGGTGGGGGTACATGGGATGGTGGGGGTTCATGTGATTTGATGGTGGGGGTTCATGTGATGGTGGGGGTTCATGTGATGGTGGGGGTTCATGTGATGGTGGGGGTTCATGTGATGGTGGGGGTACATGTGATGTGATGGTGGGGGTTCATGTGATGGTGGGGGTTCATGTGATGTGATGTGGGGGTTCATGTGATGGTGGGGGTTCATGTGATGATGGGGGTTCATGTGATGGTGAGGGTTCATGTGATGGTGGGGGTTCATGTGATGGTGGGGGTTCATGTGATGGTGGGGGTACATGTGGTGATGGGGGTTCATGTGATGGTGGGGGTACATGTGATGTGATGGTGGGGGTTCATGTGATGGTGGGGGTTCATGTGATGTGGGGGTTCATGTGATGGTGGGGGTTCATGTGATGATGGGGGTTCATGTGATGGTGAGGGTTCATGTGATGGTGGGGGTTCATGTGATGGTGGGGGTTCATGTGATGGTGGGGGTACATGTGGTGATGGGGGTTCATGTGATGGTGGGGGTACATGTGATGTGATGGTGGGGGTTCATGTGATGGTGGGGGTTCATGTGATGGTGGGGGTTCATGTGATGATGGGGGTTCATGTGATGGTGGGGGTTCATGTGATGATGGGGGTCATGTGATGGTGGGGGTTCATGTGATGGTGGGGCTTCATGTGATGGTGGGGGTACATGTGATGGTGGGGGATCATGTGATGGTGGGGGTTCATGTGATGGTGGGGGTACATGTGATGATGGGGGTTCATGTGATGGTGGGGTTTCATGTGATGGTGGGGGTACATGTGATGATGGGGGTTCATGTGATGGTGGGGGTTCATGTGATGGTGGGGGTTCATGTGATGGTGGGGGTACATGTGATGGTGGGGGTTCATGTGATGGTGGGGGTTCATGTGATGGTGGGGGTTCATGTGATGGTGGGGGTTGATGTGATGGTGGGGGTTGATGTGATGGTGGGGGTACATGTGATGTGATGGTGGGGGGTACATGTGTTGTTGGGTTGGGAGTATATGTGATGGTGGGGGTACATGTGATGGTGGGGGGTACATGTGATGGTGGATTGGGAGTATATGTGATGGTGGGGGTACATGTGATGGTGGGGGGTACATGTGATGGTGTGGGTTCATGTGATGGTGGGGGTTCATGTGATGGTGGGGGTTCATGTGATGGTGGGGGTACATGTGATGTGATGGTTACATGTGATGGTGGGTTGGGAGTATATGTGATGGTGGGGGTTCATGTGATGGTGGGGGTACATGTGAGGGTGGGGGTTCATGTGATGGTGGGAGTTCATGTTATGGTGGTGGTTCATGTGATGGTGGGGGTACATGTGATGTGATGGTGGGGGGTACATGTGATGGTGGGTTGGGAGTATATGTGATGGTGGGGGTACATGTGATGGTGGGCTGGGGTTTCATGTGATGGTGGGGGTTCATGTGATGGTGGGGGAACATGTGATGGTGGGGGTACATGTGATGGTGGGGTGGGGTTTCATGTGATGGTGGGGGTTCATGTGATGGTGGGGATACATGTGATGGTGGGGGTTCATGTGATGGTGGGGGTTCATGTGATGGTGGGGGTACATGTGATGGTGGGGGTCCATGTGATGGTGGGGGTTCATGTGATGGTGAGGGTACATGTGATGGTGGGTTGGGAGTACATGTGATGGTGGGGGTTCATGTGATGGTGGGGGTACATGTGATGGTGGGGTTTCATGTGATGGTGGGGGTACATGTGATGGTGGGGGTTCATGTGATGGTGGGGGTACATGTGATGGTGGGGGTTCATGTGATGGTGGGGGTACATGTGATGGTGGGGGTACATGTGATGGTGGGGGTTCATGTGATGGTGGGGGTACATGTGATGGTGGGGGTTCATGTGATGGTGGGGGTACATGTGATGGTGGGGGTTCATGTGATGGTGGGGGTACATGCGATGGTGGGGGTACATGTGATGTGATGGTGGGGGTACATGTGATGGTGGGGGTACATGTGATGTGATGGTGGGTACATGCGATGGTGGGGGTACATGTGATGTGATGGTGGGGGTACATGTGATGTGATGGTGGGTACATGTGATGGTGGGGTGGGGGTACATGTGATGGTGGGGTGGGGGTACATGTGATGGTGGGTGGGGGGTACATTGAGGGCCAAATATAAACAAGCTTTCAGGGTTCCCTTGTCTCTCTGGGAGTGCTGGATTGAGGATGTCGCACGTGTACGACGGTCCCAAAGCCCTTTTGTTTATGACGTCGAGTTGCAGCTGCACCATGAGGGTAGTTTTGTGCGTTTTGCTACAGTAGCCTCCCGAATGTGCTAATCTAATCACTTTTATAGTGAATGCCGATTCTGTGACTTGTTTGAGGCGAAACAGCCCTAAAAGGTCACAAAGTGATAACCTTCAGGCAGGAGGGAATGGCATGCGATCCAGGTATCCGTGATAAACCTGCTAACAGTTAACACATACAGCAACGGACCATCGTTCACCTTCGACACAGATTTCCAGGTGAGGTGTCTTTTCTTTCTAATTACACTTTACAACTTGGGGTCTAATAGACCTTCATTTCGCCACTGGCTGGAAACCAACCAAATATGTGCTTAAAACAAACACTAAACTAGAATCGCAGACACTGGCAAAAGTGATGCAATATGTCCCTGCCCCGCCCACACCTGTCCATTTTGCCCTGGATGACACCAGCCCAATGTTTACCTGCTGTACACAAAACTGGCTGTAACAACGCATATGTTTTATGAAAGTCTTGTCTGGATGATGTCAAAACCATTAAACCCAAATAATCCCCAAAAAAGACTCGAAGTGAAATCTACCTGTGCATATACTGCACCTACAGGGCGGTTTGAGAGCTCTCTTGTACCAGCGTTCGTCTCGACTCAAATACAGCGAATGGCAAGGTAACAATGTTTCATTTTCAGCATCTCACCTTTGACCCCTCCCCACCCCCCAAAGAACGAACGACGGTCAAACAAACTTATGAATTCATAACATAAATAAAGGGCCGAGGTGTATTGAACTAAAGGTCTGCACCTCCATGGGTATATTGTACCTCCATGAGTATATTGTACCTCCATGGGTATATTGTACCTCCATGAGTATATTGTACCTCCATGGGTATATTGTACCTCCATGGGTATATTGTACCTCCATGAGTATATTGTACCTCCGTGGGTATATTGTACCTCCATGAGTATATTGTACCTCCATGAGTATATTGTACCTCCATGGGTATATTGTACCTCCATGGGTATATTGTACCTCCATGAGTATATTGTACCTCCATGGGTATATTGTACCTCCATGGGTATATTGTACCTCCATGGGTATATTGTACCTCCATGAGTATATTGTACCTCCATGGGTATATTGTACCTCCATGGGTATATTGTACCTCCATGAGTATATTGTACCTCCATGAGTATATTGTACCTCCATGAGTATATTGTACCTCCATGAGTATATTGTACCTCCATGAGTATATTGTACCTCCATGGGTATATTGTACCTCCATGAGTATATTGTACCTCCATGAGTATATTGTACCTCCATGAGTATATTGTACCTCCATGAGTATATTGTACCTCCATGAGTATATTTTTCCTCCATGGGTATATTGTAACTCCATCGGTATATTGTACCTCCATGGGTATATTGTACCTCTATGGGTATATTGCACCTCCATGAGTATATTGTACCTCCATGGGTATATTGCACCTCCATGAGTATATTGTACCTCCATGGGTATATTGTACCTCCATGAGTATATTGTACCTCCATGAGTATATTGTACCTCCATGGGTATATTGTACCTCCATGGGTATATTGTACCTCCATGAGTATATTGTACCTCCATGTGTATATTGTACCTCCATGAGTATATTGTACATCCATGAGTATATTTTCCCTCCATGGGTATATTGTAACTCCATGGGTATATTGTACCTCCATGGGTATATTGTACCTCCATGGGTATATTGTACCTCCATGAGTATATTGTACCTCCATGAGTATTTGTACCTCCATGGGTATATTGTACCTCCATGGGTATATTGTACCTCCATGGGTATATTGTACATCCATGAGTATATTGTATCTCCATGGGTATATTGTACCTCCATGGGTATATTGTACCTCCAAGAGCATATTGTACCTCCATGGGTATATTGTACCTCCATGAGTATATTGTACCTCCATGGGTATATTGTACCTCCATGAGTATATTCTACCTCCATGGGTATATTGTACCTCCATGGGTATATTGTACCTCCGTGGGTATATTGTACCTCCATGGGTATATTGTACCTCCATGGGTATATTGTACCTCCATGGGTATATTGTACATCCATGGGTATATTGTATCTCCATGGGTATATTGTACCTCCATGAATATATGGTACCTCCATGAATATATTGTACCTCCATGGGTATATTGGATCTCCATGGGTATATTGTACCTCCATGAGTATATTGTACCTCCATGGGTATATTGTACCTCCATGAGTATATTGTACCTCCATGGGTATATTGTACCTCCATGGGTATATTGTAGCTCCATGGGTATATTGTAGCTCCATGGGTATATTGTAGCTCCATGGGTATATTGTACCTCCATGAGTATATTGTACCTCCATGGGTGTATTGTACCTCCATGGGTGTATTGTACCTCCATGGGTGTATTGTACCTCCATGGGTGTATTGTACCTCCATGGGTGTATTGTACCTCCATGGGTATATTGTACCTCCATGGGTGTATTGTACCTCCAATCCTCCATGGGTGTATTGTACCTCCATGAGTATATTGTACCTCCATGGGTGTATTGTACCTCCATGGGTGTATTGTACCTCCATGGGTGTATTGTACCTCCATGGGTGTATTGTACCTCCATGGGTGTATTGTACCTCCATGAGTAAAAACCCCTCCTCACAGGCGCACACGTGACCAAAACCCCACCAGCATGAACCACGCCCGCCTTACACCAAAGCACCGAGACAAAGAGACGGGACGGGTTCTTCTTCCTCCGTTACTATCCAAGGCTTTATGAAAGAACGCAGCACAACCGAAAAGAATGAAACGAGCTTTAACTACGAGGTGTATTTCGAACCCTGGTGGGATTATGTTTTCTCGTGTGCGGGAAGGTTGAGGCCTTATCTGATCGGAAACACACGGGGTTATTCCGAACCCACAAAACAAAGAAACAAACCAGGACAGAAAGTAAAATTCAACAAATAATGATTTAATCTATCTATAATTCCAGTAATCTCTGTGTGTGGTCTGTGACCGCTGTTTCTCGACAACCACGGGTCCGATATACTTGAAACTTGCCAGGTATATTGCTGGGGACCCGAGGATGTGCCTTTTCAAGGTTTCATATTAATCGGAGAAGTAGTTACCGAGCTATGTCCAAAAAACGATTCAACCAATCAGAGAGCAGCGAGTTATCACGTGTGCCGAACGTGGCGAACAGACTCTGCCTCGGACGGCACATTTGAGAGCGTATTCATTTATTTCACGTTGGCAAACTATGTTGCCGCTATGTTGGCGTTAAACTATGTTTTAAAACTAATTAAAACTAATTTGCGATTCTTTCGCTTTCCTGCGCGTTTGTGCACGCTATGGCGATTTCTTTACCAAACTCCGCAAGCCGTTCGCTTTGGACCAAACCATTTCATGTAAATAGAGGGGGGGGGGGGATTGTCACCGTACTCGCAAGCCGTTCGCTTTGGACCAAACCATTTCATGTAAATAGAGGGGGGGGGGGGGGATTGTCACCGTACTCGCAAGCCGTTCGCTTTGGACCAAACCATTTCATGTAAATAGAGGGGGGGGGATTGTCACCGTACTCGCAAGCCGTTCGCTTTGGCTTTGCGAATGGACCAAACCATTTCATGTAAATAGAGGGGGGGGATATAATTTTAGATATATATATAGTACGGGCATGCCCTAGTGAAAATAAATGCAACCAATTAAAATGACTGAGGCAAAAACGAAAATTCCTAGGTTGAGGATCCTCCACTCCAACTCATATACAGACAAGGGAATGATAAAAGAAAATACTGAGACAAAGAGCTCGACGGGACGGCTTCTTCTTCCTCCATTACTATCCGAGGCTTTACGAAAGAAGGCAGCACAACCACAGCCATTTGCCAGCGTGACCAAGACAAAACGAGAGAAAGATAGTGAGATGCGGCCGCCCCAACCAAACTCAGGACCAGAGATAAGACTGCGACCACCCACAACCAAACCCGGGACAAGAGAGACCAAGATGGCCATACCGTGCCTTTTTCCTCCCGCTCTCGAATGTTCCACGATGACATCACCCTCTGTCCAATCACCGAGCTCCACTCAATCATCCCATCGTGCCTCCACCAATCACGAAAGCCGAGCATGGCCTCCTTGTTACGCGTAGTCGGGGGCGGAGTCTAGTCACTGTTCAGGAATGTTCGGATGAGGTCGTTGGTTGTGAGGCGGGATTTACTTGCCGATTGGCAAGTGTGCCAGGTTTGTAGGACCTGGCGGTGTGGTGAGCGAATAGAGTCATTTGCCTGGCCGGCTGAGTTTTATAAGATCATTAGGAAAAATTACAAGAGGCATTTACACACAGTAGCACAACTCCACTCCTCCGTGTGGAGACACCTAAACACTTAACCGGACATTCGACCCTACTTAGATACATTGAGATGGCTTCTACGTGACATACGGAGCATTCTACTCTACACGGTTCTATATTGACTAAGGTATTTATTTCCCCCACCCCACACCCCCTCACCCCACACAAACGTAACATATATATATATATATATATATATATATATATATATATATATATATATATATATATATGTATATGTGTATATGTATATGTGTATGTGTATATTGTTACAGACACGACTTTGATGTTATGGTGGGCCGAGCGGAATGGCCGCCGTGTCCGCACAGTTTACCCGATTATGCTCGAACGTTGACTAAGTCGCGCTATGCTAAATCAATGATGGAAAAGACACAACGGCTGGATTAAAATGACACGACACCAAGGGTTCAGTTCTCAAGACCTCCGGAGGAGGTTATATTAGGGCGGAAGGTCAGATTACAACGACAAGAGGGACAGCATAGGAAGATAGGCACTTAGACACAGTCTTATCTAGCCCCGACAGACGACAGATAAACGGGACAAAACTGACTCACACGGGGATTGATGGCAAGGAGGGGCAGGTCTTCGATGGCTCAAGGTGCACCTTGGCTCAGGGGCAAAATCGACCCGGTCCAGTCCAAAGATGCGGGAGGTCTCACTCAGCGCTCGGAGGTGGTGACTTGTCTTCTCAAGCTGGGGGCGCATCTGACCTCACATCCGGTAAGTGGCGGCGCATATCCGGCGGGGAGTGACACGCCCTCGGCTCGTTAGCTCCGCCCCAGATGGAATCGGTCCGCCCTTCTTATTGGGTGCGGGGGGGTTACCAGGCTCCGCCCTTGACGAGGAGCTGACAGCCGGCCCCTTCGTGATAACCCCGTGGAGCGCATGGGCAATGGCGGCTAACCACGCCGCAGTGAGGACGCACACTCCCCGCGCCGCGCTGCCCCCAATCTCCTCTGTTGTTGTAGTTGTAGTTGTAGTTGTTGTTGTTGTTGTTGTAGTTGTTGTTGTTGTAGTTGTTGTTTCATGGGGAAGATGGGAGGAGGTAAGGGGAGGTCCTAAACTCACTACTGGTGCCATACAATCACATTCTGGTGCAACGAAGAGTCAGAATTAATGGAAACGAGTCCTTAACTGACATAGACTAAGAATAACTAGCAAGCTGTCCTATAGTTGTCTACGTGAGATGCGGTGGACCTGGGCACGACATTTAATGGGGGAAAAAGGGGAAGGTCGGTTCTACAGAGTGTTATTTACAGGCAATGGGACTAGGGAATGGGGGATTGGGGATAGTTGGGGAGTATTGGGGAAATAGGGGTATATTTACAAGCGGATATGGAGGCCAAATGCCATATCCGCAACATTGCACCCTTCTCTACCCTCGGGGCGTCCCGACCCGATAAATTTTTACCTATTTTAGTGTGGCACTCAGATGTAGTTCCCTCTACTATTAACTCTACCCTGAGTGCGACAGTTTTACAGATATTCACAAATGAGTAAATATGTCCCCCTGCGACGTTGCACCCTTCTCCTCACAGAAACACACCCACAGGATAACCGAATTGCGGAAAGAATTCGCAAACTAAACATACAGCCGGTAGGGAGCATTATTTACAAGACTACGCTGATATTTACACTACGATCCAGGACCTGGTTTTGGAGGAACACATGCAGATGTTATGCATAGAGAGAGCACGCATGCCAGCATCGATACACCAACCCACGAGTGCTCTGTGGCCTTACGGCCTTTAATAATGTGCAGAGCACCCCATCCAAGCACCAAAAGCACCACCCCAGCACCACTCGGTGCAGTCACCATTGTTCAATGAATAAAAATAAATTCAACAACCCCTAACCCTGCAGGTGTCTCTTGCTCTTCGTGTGGTGCACTTGGCCTTCTTACTTCCTTAGAAAATAAAGAAAGGTGCCAACCGCGTCCATTTCCTTATTGTGGCCGTCAGGGGGCCAACTATTAGTGGTTCACCTGTATGGCATAGGTGCCACGTTGACCCATAGGTCCATCCACGGGTGGTGCTTGGCCGCAAAAGAACTGCGGTCCATTGTGGGTGGCCACCAACATTGCGGTCCATATGGTGTATTGATCCAGGCAGCAAGCAGCGAAAGTGCAGGCCCACAACTGCGTAGCCAGCACCTCTCTCTCTCCTCTCTCTCTGCCCCAAAGCCAGATCCTCAGAGGTGGGAGACAAAAGAAGCAGACAAGTGAGTAAGGTGGTAAGGGCGCAAAAGTGCACGCAATGTAAGGTAATGCACACTGGGGGCACATGGGAACCAGGTGAGACAGGTACGTTCCTACCGTACGCCCCCCCCCCCCACCAGGTAACCTACATGGCCCCTCCCTTACCCCTTACTGTATCCACAAAACACAACACTACCCATAAACATCTACTTTACAAATCAACAACCGTCCCTACTGTCTTCCCCGTTCCTCCCATAAACCAAATTCGTCTTCTCTCCCTCCTAACCAATCAAATTTGCCATTTTCAACTCTCATCAAAATTTGCCATCTCCAACTGAACATCAAAATTTGCCATTACCAATTCATCATCAGTCCCTCCTAAGGAGGGAGAGATGGAATCACCCCAATGTCTCATCCACGTCGTGATGCGTCTCACAAATCCTCACAGCAATTCTCATTTCCTGCACACAGAACAAAGAAAACACAGGTGTGGAGTCATCATCATCACCACAGGTAAGTGGCTGCGTATGGTGCGACAGGTTCATCCATCCTAACTATTTCCTAAATGACTTTAACAACTTTACACTACCCGGGGTCTTTCTCCGGCCAAACCATTGGCCCTCTTACACTATGGGTTCTAAAAACCAATTCCCATTGGCCAAACTGTGGTGCTTTTCAATTTGGGGTCTCACTCCCCCGATTCATCTCCCGGTGCCCTCGCACAATTTCTGGGCCGCGACGTGTACCTCTCCCAGCGGGTCTACCCACCTGCACACCCCCACCACTGCAGTTGCCTCCGAGCTTACCTGCTCCTTACCCTAACCTAACTACCTGGGGAAGGCCCTCTGGCGCTCTCCCCACTCGGTGCCCTCTCTGGCACTGGGCTACCCGATCCACACCCGGGATCCTCAGGCACCCACTCACAACTACCGGCTCCCAGAGCCCACCTGCGGCCTCACCTGGCCGACATCCTCACAGTGGTGGAGTGCCCAACCAACTACACACACTAACAGGCTACACGCCCAGCCATTTCCACAACACTAATGCACCCATCCACAACACCATTCTGCAACCGCACCACAAATGCCAATATCCAACCACAATTTACCTATACCCTCTACCTAACACTTACACTACCCGCCCCGGGTACTCGTGAAAGGGGTCCACTCTTCCCCCATCCACACCTTCGCACCATGCACACCACTCCGTACCACTTACTCCAACTCTCTCCACACACCTGTACCTGCACACCTGTGCTCTCACACCTGGCGCCACCTGCACCCTTCTCTCCCCAAGCGCATTCGCGCTGATCCACAACACTCATTACTCACACACTGTTCCACACACCTGTCCAGTTGCACACCTGTGCAATCACACCTGTTCAATTCTCACACACACGGCATCATCTCAGCTAACTACTCCCCTCTGAAACTTGCGCTTCCCAGTCGTCCCTTTAAACTATTGGGCTCCCACGTCATTATCATCCACACTAATCTACCTGCGTCCCCACTACAGGTATCAGTCACTAACTAAACTTAACGTTACCTAATGTCATCTTCTAGGGCCCTAACAATATAACCTAACCCACCCGGGCTAGTTTTCACTGCCATACACCCCATAAACTATTGCGCATTTGCCCCACTTTTGTGAGGGATGACAGAGTTGCCATCCCACCACATCGGGCATCTCCCACTACCAATTTTGCACATCAAATTTCAACAAATCAAAAATTTGCCAATCACTACCCATCATCTGCCAATCACTACTGCCAATCCCTTGCCAATCATCAAATTTTGTTTTTCTCTAATTTTGGGTCCAAAACACTAACCTCATCACCCAGTCTACTCACTAATGCCTCTCGGTGCGCCAATTCCTGTCCAAAGCCAAGCCATGAATGCGGGTAGTTCTGTGCCAGCGGCTGGATGCGTCCGGCACTCGGTGCAGGGACGGGGGCTTACCCGGGCCGAGATCCCACGCACCACCTCGGCGTGGAGCCATCCCATGGCTCGATCTCGACCTGCCGGACTGCCTCAACAAAAAGTGGTCGCCATGACGACCCTTTCTATCGGGCTGCCCGCTCCGCCTAGTGGAGCACGGACGCGGCCGTTCAAAGCGAGGCCCAGCACGCACCGAGGGCCCGATTCGGCTAAAAGTCGACCTAACCTATAACCCGTGTAACGTCGATGCTTCACCTGCATGCTTACACCCCGCAGCCCGTTCCTTGCTCACACATCCAGCCGTGCCCATGCTCCTCGTACCTTTCCTTACACACCCAGGTACCCTCATTCCACTCACAGCCTTGGTCACACACCTGGCCACCGAACACCTTGGCACACATTCGTTGGTAGCACACCTCACCAACACACCTCTTCGCGCCCCCTCCTCTGTCACCTCCTCTGTGACAATCACAGGTGTGCTCTCATTCGCACACCCAACCACGTGCCTCACTACCAATTCCAGCGTGCATTCCCACTCACGCTCTACCATTCCAGGTGTGCATCCTTTCTCACCTGTCACAACCAACTCACTCTCCTTGTCACTCTCACTACTCTCACCTCCATTCTTGACCGCGCACTCACCCTTACTCTCGACAGCACACTCTTTCCTCATGCACCTGTCCATCACACACCTTTCTCGCGCACACTCTCCCGTTACACCCTCTGTAACACTTACCACACCGCGCTTCCATGTGCTCCCTCGCACACGCGCTACGACCGACTCACTCTCGCCAGCACCCTCACTCCTTGGCACGCACTTTTTCCTCACACACCCCAGAGTCGGACTTTCTTGCACACCTCCTTTTTCGCACACCAGACCTTTCGCACACTTCACCAACGGCCTCTCACGAACACCCGGGTCTATCTCGACCCCCAAGCTTCTTAAATCCCCTGGCGCATCATACGCACGACCATATTGGTCACCACTTACACCGGGTCCTCTTCCTCTTCGCTTCTCCTCCATCACCTGCGAATCCCTCATCCGGTTAATGAGCACATCATCACGATCCAAACACAGACTTTGGACCAATTCTTTTATCTCCTCTTTTATCTCCTTCTTATCCTCTCTCCGTCGCTTCTTAATTTCGCTCACCCCTTCTTCCACTTCTTCTAATTTCTGCTTCACCTCTTTTATGTCCCGGTACGTCTCCTCAAGCTCATCCTCTAAGGCTACCTTGACCGTTTCCATGTGCGTCCTCACCTGCCGGTCCGTCGTCTCCATTACCTCTATCACCTCGTCCAACCTCGTTGTCAGTCCCTCACGTACCATCTGACATTCCCTCTTCGTCGCTATCAAGTCATCTTTTAGTTCTTTCTGTGTCGCCTTTAACCCTCCTAATACCGCAGTGTTCCTTTGAACCTGCTCCGTTAGTCCTTTTTGGCCCTCCGTCAGCTGTTCCACCTCCTGCGTCAGGTCCTCTATGCCCCCTTGTAACTTTACAGTCCCCTTTCTCACCTCCTTCTCCATGTGCTCCTTACAGTGCCTCACCTCCTCGCGCACTCCTCCGACCTCCTCACTCACTCCTCTTCTGATCTCCTCTCCCATCACTTGCATCTCCTGCCCAGATGCCACCCTCATCTGCTCCATTTCCTCCCTGTGAGCATCCAGTTTGGTTTCTACCCCCATTCTGACCCCCTCTATCTGCTGCTCCATTTGTTTAACTTCCCTTTCCGCTTGGTCCCTCATGTCCCTCAATTTGCCTTCCATACTGTTTTCTAACCCTATTAACCCATTTCTCACCTCTTTTATCCCGTTGTCTAACCCCTCAAAATTATTGTCTAACTTCCCAAATTTCTTGTCTAACTCCTCAAAATTATTGTCTAACTTCCCAAATTTCTTGTCTAATCCCTTAAAATTATTGTCTAACCCCTCACTGGTACCCCTCGCTTCGTCCCTCATTACCCCCATTTGGTTTCCCATTACCCCCATTTGGTTTCCCATTACCCCCATTTGGCCCTCCAATCGCTCACTCTGAGCATCCATCCGGTTCCCCATTTGTTCCATAAGGGCCCTCATTTGCAGGAGGAAAAGGTTCGAATCCACCAGGGGCGCTGCCACGGTCGCGGTCGCCGTGACCAGCGAGGCGCCATTTTGTGCGTCTGCTACCCTCGCTGCTTCGCTCTCCTCACGTCCCTCAATTTGGTCCTGGACCGACCCTGCCTCACTCTCCCCTACCGGACCCCAGCCGACTTGGTCTGCCATAGCGCGACTTTCAAAATTCGGGTTTTTATATTTGGTAAAACACAATCGAATTTCGCCGTTATAATTTCGAGCGCGGGAAACGCGCTCCGGATCGAATTCTACCTCCCAACACCAATTGTTACCCTAGCGGTACAATTGGTGTTCCAAAATTTGGGCCTAATAAATTTAGTCCCAGGTCCGAATCCGACACTCCTGACACCAATTGTTACAGACACGACTTTGATGTTATGGTGGGCCGAGCGGAATGGCCGCCGTGTCCGCACAGTTTACCCGATTATGCTCGAACGTTGACTAAGTCGCGCTATGCTAAATCAATGATGGAAAAGACACAACGGCTGGATTAAAATGACACGACACCAAGGGTTCAGTTCTCAAGACCTCCGGAGGAGGTTATATTAGGGCGGAAGGTCAGATTACAACGACAAGAGGGACAGCATAGGAAGATAGGCACTTAGACACAGTCTTATCTAGCCCCGACAGACGACAGATAAACGGGACAAAACTGACTCACACGGGGATTGATGGCAAGGAGGGGCAGGTCTTCGATGGCTCAAGGTGCACCTTGGCTCAGGGGCAAAATCGACCCGGTCCAGTCCAAAGATGCGGGAGGTCTCACTCAGCGCTCGGAGGTGGTGACTTGTCTTCTCAAGCTGGGGGCGCATCTGACCTCACATCCGGTAAGTGGCGGCGCATATCCGGCGGGGAGTGACACGCCCTCGGCTCGTTAGCTCCGCCCCAGATGGAATCGGTCCGCCCTTCTTATTGGGTGCGGGGGGGTTACCAGGCTCCGCCCTTGACGAGGAGCTGACAGCCGGCCCCTTCGTGGTAACCCCGTGGAGCGCATGGGCAATGGCGGCTAACCACGCCGCAGTGAGGACGCACACTCCCCGCGCCGCGCCGCCCCCAATCTCCTCTGTTGTTGTAGTTGTAGTTGTAGTTGTTGTTGTTGTTGTAGTTGTTGTTGTTGTAGTTGTTGTTTCATGGGGAAGATGGGAGGAGGTAAGGGGAGGTCCTAAACTCACTACTGGTGCCATACAATCACATTCTGGTGCAACGAAGAGTCAGAATTAATGGAAACGAGTCCTTAACTGACATAGACTAAGAATAACTAGCAAGATGTCCTATAGTTGTCTACGTGAGATGCGGTGGACCTGGGCACGACATTTAATGGGGGAAAAAGGGGAAGGTCGGTTCTACAGAGTGTTATTTACAGGCAATGGGACTAGGGAATGGGGGGATTGGGGATAGTTGGGGAGTATTGGGGAAATAGGGGTATATTTACAAGCGGATATGGAGGCCAAATGCCATATCCGCAACAATATGTATATGTGTATATGTATATGTATATGTATATATATATGTATATGTATATATATATATATATATATATATATATATATATATATATATATATGTATATATATATATATATATGTATGTATATATATATATATATATATATATATATATATATATATATATATATGTATATATATATATATATATGTATATATATATTTATATATATATATATATATATATATATATATATATATATATATATATATATATATATATATTGTAACGGTGTTGAGAAGTGTAACGAATTTGAGAGGTGTAACGGTTTTTGAAGAGTGTAACGATTTTGAAGGAAGTGTAACGAATGTGAAAAGTATGGTTTTGTTGTGTGTAACACCCTCGTAATGTAAATAATGGTCGCAGCCGTCCTCCTAGTTAATTCCATGAAACTTACACGTAGGCCACGATATATCTTTTTAAATAGTGTATTTCCTTATTCTATGTAGGCTAAATATGTGTTTCCCACTAGATTGACTTTGCATTGTATCAAACAAAATAAGCGTAGGTCCTTTCAATTTCCCCAAACATCTCCGCTCTCCAAAGTTCCTTTAAAAAGGGGTGCGAGTGGCATTCAATCCCGCAAGCCGCCATTGCCCATGTGCTCATCTCGGAGAAGAAAGGCGTGTCTCCACCTCGTCATAGAGGGGAGGAGTGAGCCAACCCCACTTGGCCAACCAGCACCGCGGTTAGCGACCCGGTAGGCGTGCCCTCGCAGCCGGCGGTTTGATTCCGCCCGGGGTAATAAAAGGGACTGGAAGGGTCTGCTTGATCAGATGACCTGGGAGATGAGCGAAGAGGCGACACCAAGAGGAGCGGTGAGATGCGAAACGCTCCAAGCCAAAGAGGAGAGGTACTCGGAGAGGAAACCAGCTAAGGAGAGACGCGCTGAAAGGAGGGAGACGGCTCCACCAGAAGGAGAGGAGCAGGTGTGCCCGAGCCAGCGCGTGACGTCTAAAGAATCGGCAGCGGATACGCGACGAAGGGTTTTCCCGCCAAAAACCGCGAGGAATTGAGAGCTGCTGCCTCCGACCCTGCCTCCCTCTCCAGCAATCCACCTCAAGCCCTACCTGCCTGCAATATCCCCCGTGTAAGTGTGAACGTCGTCTGTCCTACTCGTTGTCTTGGGGTTAAGTAAAATGAATAGTTTAAGCTAACGATGCACTGTGTGACTGCTTCTTCCATCCATTGCTGTAAATAATTTTGGTCGCTCTTTCTTTTTGCTTGTGTGTGTATAATAAATCTGTTCTTCCTCCGTACTCTGTCTTCTTCTTCTTTTTCATTCTCTTTCGGTCGTTTTAGAGGTTTCCCGATTGAATATCTGTGGTGCGATCTGGTCAACGTCGGGTGAAATCGGGCCAATTGGGGATCCTGTTAGGTCGCGGTAATACACCACCGCTCGGTCAATACAACATCTGTCCGCGACCCGTAACAATTGGTGTCGGGAGTGAGATTCGAGGCCCGAACCAAATTTTTAAAACGTGTAGAAAAAATTTTTGGTCAAAATTACGAGCTGACGAAATTTGTTTTGTTTTAAAGCAAAACCCGAATTTTGAGATCGCGCCATGGACAATCAAGGCGATCGGATGTCGGTGGGAGAGATAGACAGGGTGGAATCGACCCAGGACCTCGGGGAAATGTATGTGGAGGAAAAGGAAGAGGAGAAAAATGGCAATGTTGTTGAGGGAGTATCAGGCGCACAAAATGGCGCTCTTGCGCACGAGGTTGGGGCAGCTGCGGCCGCACCCTTGGTACTACCAATGAGCGCGGCCCAAATACAAGCCTTCATGGCCCAATTCATGGTGGAAATGCAGACAAAAAACGACAGTATGGAACAAATAAAGGCGCTCATGGTCCAGACAAGTGAAGACCTGAGGAATGACTTGGGAAACCAAATGGGGGTAATGGGAAACCAAATGGGGGTAATGAGGGACGAAGCAAGGGGTACCGGTGAGGAGTTAGACAAGAAATTTGGGAAGTTCGACAATAATTTTGAGGAGTTAGACAAGAAATTTGGGAAGTTAGACAATAATTTTGAGGGGTTAGACAACGGGATAAAAGAGGTGAAAAATGGGTTAATGGGGTTAGAAGATAGGATGGAGGACAAATTGCGGGAAATAGGGGAACAATCTGCCAGGGAAATCAAACGAATGGGAGAGCAGATAGAGGAGGTAAAAATCGGGGTAGAAACCAAATTGGATGCTCAGAGGGATGAATTGGGACAGATGAGGGTGGCATCTACAAAAGAGATGGAGGAGATACGACGAGGTGTAAGTGAGGAGGTTTCGGGGCTACGCGAGGAGGTAAAGCGAGGTGAGAAGCGTATGGAGAAAGAGGTGAGAAATAATACGGCTAGGTTACAAGGGGGAATAGAAGATCTGACGGAGGAGGTGGAACAGCTGACGGAGGGACAAAAAGAACTAGTGGAGCAGGTTCAAAAGAACACTGCGGTACTAGGAGGGTTCAAGGCGACACAAAAAGAAATTAAAAACGAATTAATAGCGACACAGAGGCAATGTCAGATGGTACGTGAGGAACTGACAATGAGGGTGGACGAGGTGACAGAGATAATGGAGACAAAGGACCGGCAGGTGAGGATGCACATAGAGACGGTCACGGTAGCCTTAGAGGACGAACTTGAGGAGACGCACCGAGAAATAAAAGCGGTTAAACAAAAATTAGAGGAAGTGGAAGAGGGGGTGAGTGAAATTAAGAAGAGACGGAGGGAAACTAAGAGGGAGATAAAGGAGGAAGTCATGGAATATGTACAAGGTCTGTGTTCAAATCATGATGAGGTGCTCACTAACCAAATAAAAAGTTTGCAGGTGGCAAAGGAGGTGCGGAGACGAGGTACGGAGGTGAGTGGCAATGTATATGATGTGAGGAAAGCTTCAGTCGGCTTGGGGATTTGTTTTGGATCCGGGTGTTCGTGAAAGGCCGTTGGTGAAGTGTGCGACAGGTCTGGTGTGCGAAAAAAGAGGTGTGCGAGAATGTCCGACCATGGGGTGTCTGAGGAAAAAGTGCACGCCGAGGAGTGAGTGTGCCGTCAAGAGTGAGTTGGTCGAAGCGCGTGTGCGAGGGGGTACATGGAAGCGCGGTGTGGTAAGTGTTACGGAGGAAGTAACGAAAGAGTGTGCGCGAGAGGATGCGCGAGAAAGGTGTGTAACGGACGGGTGCATGGGGAAAGCGCATGCTGTCAAGAGTAAGGGAGAATGCATGCCTGTGGTGAGTGTTACAGAGGATGTAACGGGAGGGTGTGCGCAAGAGGATGCGTGAGAAAGGTGTGTAACGGACAGGTGCATGGGGAAAGAGTGCGCTGTCGAGAGTAAGGGTGAGTGCATTGTCAAGAGTGGTGGTGAAAGTAGTGAGAGTGACACGGGGCGTGAGTTGGTTGTGAGAGGTGAGCGAGGATGTACACCTGGAATGGAAGGATGCACACCTGGAATGGTAGAGCGTGAGTGGGAATGCACACTTGAGTTGGTCGTGAGGCACGTGGGTGGGTGTGCGAGTGAAAGCACACCTGTGATTGTCACAGAGGAGGTGACCGAGGAAGGGGCGCGAAGAGGTGTGTTGGTGAGGTGTGCGAGCGACGAATGTGTGCCAAGGTGTTCGGTGGTCAGGTGTGTGACCAAGTCTGTGAGCGGAATGAGTGTACCGAGGTGTGTATGGAAAGGTACGAGGAGCATGGGAACGGCTGGAGGTATGAGCAAGAAAGGGGTAGCGTATGCGTGTAAGAATCCAGGTGAGGCATTGACGGTAACCGGGTTAGAGGTTAGAACGACTTATAGCCGAATCGGGCCCTCGGTGCGCGTCGGGCAGCTTCGCGTGCCGCGAGGACCAGCGGGGATCCGAACCACGGCGGTTTCAAAAGAACCGCCGTACGCGATCCACGCTGGGCCTCGCTTGGAACGGCCGCGTCCGGGCTCCACTAGGCGGAGCGGGCAGCCCGATAGGAAGGGTCGTCATGGCGACCACTTTTTGTTGAGACGTGCTGGCAGGTCGAGATCGGGACATTGGATGGCTCCACGCCGAGGTGGTGCGTGGGATCTCGGCCCGGGTAAGCCCCCGTCCCTGCCCCGAATGCGGGACGTATCCAGCCGCTGGCACAAAACAACCCGCGTTCATTGCTCGGCTGTACGAAGCCGGGCTGTAGACGTGAATTGGCGCACCGAGAGGATGTAATAAGTAGACGGGTGATGAGGTTAGTGTTTTGGACCCAAAATTAGAAAAAGGCGAAATTTGATGATTGGCAGATGATTGGCAGAATTTTTGATTTGTTGGATTTGGACGAGCGAAATTGATAGTAGGACCTCCCCGATGTGGTGGGATGGCAACTCTGTCATCCATCACAAAGGTGGGGCAAATGCGCTATAGCTTATGGGGGTGATGGCTGTGAAAACTAGCCCGGGTGGGTTAGGATATATCGTGTGTAGGGACCTAGAAGATGACATTAGGTGACGTTAAGGTTAGTTAGTGACAAGGATACCTGTAGTGGGGACGCAGGTAGATTAGTGTGGATTATAATGACGTGGGAGCGCAATAGTTTAAAGGGACGACTGGGAAGCGCAAGTTTCAGAGGGGAGTAGTTAGCTGAGATGATGCCGTGTGTGTGAGGATTGAACAGGTGTGATTGAACAGGTGTGATTGCACTGGTGTGCAACTGAACAGGTGGATGGAGCAGTGTATGAGTGAGTGATAGTGATTGTGTATTGTGATGACCAAATGGTCCAGGAAGAAAGGAGGGTGCAGGTGGCACCAGGTGTGAGGGCACAGGTGTGCAACAGCAGGTATGGAGAATGGTAGTGTGGAATAAATGGAGTATTGGAATGGATGGTCGTGGAGTGAGTATGGTGGAAATTGTGGAGTGGAGTGGATGGTGCGAAGGTGTGAATGGGGGAAGAGTGGACCCCCATCACGGATACCCGGGGCGGGTAGTGTAAGTGTTAGGTAGAGGGTACAGGTAAATTGTGGTTGGATATTGGCATTGTGGTGCGGGTGAAAGAATGGTCTTTGGATGGGTGCATTAGTGTTGTGGAAATGGCTGGGCGTGTAGCCTGTTAGTGTGTGTAGTTGGTTGGGCGCTCCACCACTGTGAGGATGTCGGCCAGGTGAGGCCGCAGGTGGGCCCTGGGAGCCGGTAGTAGTTGTTGTGGATGGGGCCCGAGGATCCGGAGGACGGACCCGGGTAGCCCAGTGCCAGAGGGCACCGAGAGGGGTGACAGAGCCAGGAGGGGCCTGCCCCAGTTAGATAGGTTGGGGTGAGGAGCTAGGTAAGCTCGGGTGGCAACTACAGTGGTGGAGGTGTGCAGGTGGGTAGACCTGCTGGGAGAGCTACACGTCGCAGCCCAGAGATTGTGCGAGGGCACCGGGAGATGAATCGGGGGAGTGAGACCCCAAATTGAGAAGCACCACAGCTTGGTCAATGGGAATTGGTTGTTAGAACCCATAGTGTAAGTGGTCAATGGATTGGCAGGGAAAGACCCCGGGTAGTGTAAAGTGTGTTAATGTCATTTAGAAAGTAGTTAGGATGAAGTCTCCTCGCACCATCTGCATCCACTCACCTGAGGTGACAGGTACTCCACACCATGCCATGGTTTGATTATTTTTTATGATGCAAATGTTTGGATTGTGAGACGCATCATGACGTGGGTGTGACATTGTGCTTTGTTGTTCCATCTCTTCCTCCTTATGAGGATTGATGATGAATTGGGTGATGGCAAATTTTGGTTAGAGGGATTGTGGAGACGAATTTGGTATAGGAGAAATATGGGGAAGACGTGACAGTACTGACGAATTTGTAAATGGGTAGATTTTGTAAATATGGGGTAAGGGCAAGGGTAGTGTAGGTGACAGGGGGGGTGACGTACGGAAGGGACGAGCTTTCTCACTTCGCCCTCCGTACGCATTTCGCCTTGCATTGCCTTATTGATGTGTACCCTTGTGACCTTACCCCTCGCTCAATTGTCTCTTTTGTCTCCCACATGACCTGTGCGCCATTGGGGGCCGAGGGGAGCGTGCGTGAGGAGGCCATTGTGCGCACGAGATTCCCAGAACCAGCATGCATTGCGTTGATGTACCACTTTATGGACCGCTGTTCTGCGGCCAAGTACCACTTGATGGACCCCAGGTTCTGGGGCAGGGCACCTCTGTTGGTCGCATAGTGACTGATATATATATATATATATATATACATATATATGTATATGTATATATATATATATATATATATATATATATATATATATATATATATATATATGTATATATATATATATATATATCAGTCACTATGCGACCTTCATATCATCAGTGGAGAACCGCCAGCAAGGTGTCCCATACAGCTGCTGCTGCACCTTGCTGGGAGCGATAAGCACCGCCTGCCACACGGTAACGTTATCTCTGGTATCCACTCATCATATGGAGTCGACCTGGTTGCGGTTGGGAGTTACTAATAATGGTATCTGTAATCTGGTTCTCCAACCTAATGAGCGGACAACATGACGTCATCGCCATGCATGGCCGCATTGCCTGCAAAGCTCCAGAGGAACCATCTAGCAGTTCGTCATTATGGATGGTGTCCGCTCATTACGTCATGCTCATAACGTCATGCTGTCCGCTCATTAGGTTGGAGAACCAGATTATAGATACCATTATTCGTAACTCCCAACCGCAACCAGGTCGACTCCATATGATGAGTGGATACCAGAGATAACGTTACCGTGTGGCAGGCGGTGCTTATCGCTCCCAGCAAGGTGCAGCAGCAGCTGTATGGGACACCTTGCTGGCGGTTCTCCACTGATGATATGAAGGTCGCATAGTGACTGATATAAAAACCGAAAGGTTCACAGAGTTACAAGTGTATGGAAGCCTCACTGCGTTTCCCTGATGAAGCCCCAACAAGGGCGAAACCAGGTCGGTAACTGTGAGTTTTGCATGCACTTGTGACAGTATCTGAATTTATAATCCATAATGACGCACTGCTAGATGGTTCCTCTGGAGCTTTGCAGGCAATGCGGACATGCATGGCGATGACGTCATGTTGTCCGCTCATTAGGTTGGAGAACCAGATTACAGATACCATTATTAGTAACTCCCAACCCCAACCAGGTCGACTCCATATGATGAGTGGATACCAGAGATAACGTTACCATGTGGCAGGCGGTGCTTATCGCTCCCAGCAAGGTGCAGCAGCAGCTGTATGGGACACCTTGCTGGCGGTTCTCCACTGATGATATGAAGGTCGCATCGTGACTGATATAAAAACCGAAAGGTTCACAGAGTTACAAGTGTATGGAAGCCTCACTGCGTTTCCCTGATGAAGCCCCAACAAGGGCGAAACCAGGTCGGTAACTATGAGTTTTGCATGCACTTGTGACAGTATCTGAATTTATAATCCATAATGACGCACTGCTAGATGGTTCCTCTGGAACTTTGCAGGCAATGCGGACATGCATGGCGATGACGTCATGTTGTCCGCTCATTAGGTTGGAGAACCAGATTACAGATAATATATATATATATATATATATATATATATATATATATATATATATATATATATATATATATATATATATATACTGTATATATTGTTACTGATCGCGGTTTAGATGTTATGATGGGCCGAGCGAAGGCTCCGCGACCGAACAGTTACTCCCCAATTAGAACCCGATTCACCCAGAACTTTGGCCGTATCGCACCGCAGCTGCCCAATCTGGGAAAAGACTAAAACGACGAAATGCAAAGAGGAAAAGGAATAAAACGAGAAGACGTACAGACGAGTAATGGGATTTATTATTTACACAAGCAAAAAGGAGCAATCAAGTTTATTTACAACACATAAGACGCAGGTGACACAGTGCAAATTTTAGCTTACCTACAGACTTAATTAAATACCCAGGGACAGAACAAACAAAACAAACTCATGTACACAAGAAGGGTGGAAAGGCAGGAGGTGGATGGCTGGAGGGAGAGGAAGGTCCAAGGGGGTCCTGCAGCACGATCGGCGCGTTTAGCAGCCGCCGTTCCTTCACGGCCTTGCTCAAAACCGCCGTCCAGGCCCCAAGTGGCTGTTGGGTGTTGTTGCTGCTGCGGCCTCCGTTTGCTTTGCCAGGCCTTGTCCGACTCGTTGGTCCAACCCTCAACTCTTTCTTGGTCCCTCACTCTTTACCACCGACTCCTCACCGCAACCAACACAACCACTGACCACCACCACCGACTCCTCACCGCAACCAACTGACCACCGACTCCACTGACTGACCAAATGACGACTCACTCTCAACCAACTCAGACCAACTCTCTTGCCAAGACTCTACTGGCAACCGACTCACTTGCTTCTTGCGTGCGCGCCTTTTATAGCGCCTCCGGCGATTAAGCCGCCGGCGTTTAGGACACGCCCATCGGGGTGCTCACCTCGGCCCTGGTTGGTCGCGCGACCCTCTCGCTCCGCCCTTGATGACGACGGGCGGGTACGCCCCTCCTCCCCTCTATGACGAGGTGGAGACACGCCTTTCTTCTCCGACCCTGCCTCGTGGTCAATGGCGGTTATTGGAGGGGAGGTCATTGGGAATCGAGGGCTCAGCAATGACGAGAGGGGATGTAATATGGGCAATCGAGGCTCGGCAATGACGAAAGGGGATGTGAAGGAAATGGGGATTTTGGGGATGGGGATGAAAGGGGATCTACTCTCTTTCACTGGTGCAATGGAGTACTTCAATTAATGGGAGACACAGCCTTACCCTAGAGCACAGAATAAGAGATAACTATCAACAGGGGTATTCTATTACTTGGCTGATGTGTATGCTTGTGGACTAATTATGGGATGCCCTTTCACCTTTACACAGCTCCGGAGGTAGGGGGGCGCAGAATAACCAATAATAATAATCATACAGCACACAATCAAAAAAATACAGTCCTCATCTCCGCAACACTGCACCCTCCTCCTCTTAGGCACGTACCGGGCCTACAACTTTTATTTTTAGTGTGACACGTAGGTGTAGTTCCCTCTATTTTTAACCTGACCCTGAGTGCGACAGTTTTAAAACATAAATAAATGTGTCCCGCTGCTCCATTGCACCCTGCCTAACAGACTTACGCCCACAGTTAACCGAATCGCGGAATGGTCTTCAAACTATACACTGACGGTGGGAAGCATTATTTACAATGACGCTATTTTTATTTACAAAACTAACCCAGGACCTGTGATTGTTCTTTCTGGGGGGGAGGCAGTCTGCTCTGCATCGACGCACCATGAACGCACCCAAAAACGCACCAATACAAGCACCCAAGCACCAATCGGTGCAGTCACCATTGTTCAAGAGTGTTCAACAAAAATAACTTCAACAACCCCTAACCCTGCAGGTGGTCTCTTGCTCTTCGGCTCCCTCTGCTGGTAATTATTATTTGTTCTTCCAGATGTTGTCATTCTTTTGCTTTGCTTACTGGCGGCCTATTTGTATTAAAACTTGCACCCAATGTGTCCTTTTTATTTATTTTATTTATGGCCCACAGGGCCGACTAGTGTGGTTCACCTGTGGGGCATCGGTGCCCTGTGGCCAAGGTCCACCAGCAAGATTTCGGGCCCTCATGGCCGGTTCCAGCAGAGGGGCCATGCCCCAACACATGGGGTCCATAAGTGGTGCTCGGCCACAGACATGTGGTCCATAATGTGGTGCATCGATGCAGACAGCTGGTTCTGGGAATTTCGGGCGCAGAATGGCCGACCCACGCACGCTCCCCTCGGCACCCAATGGCGCACAGGTCATGTGGGAGACAAAAGGGGAAAGACAATTGAGCGAGGGGTAAGGTCACAAGGGTACACATCAATAAGGCAATGCAAGGCGAAATGCGTACAGAGGGCGAAGTGAGAAAGCTCGTCCCTACCGTACGTCACCCCCCTGTCACCTACCCTACCCTTGCCCTTACCCCATATGTACAAAAATCTACACATTTACAAATTCGTCACTACTGTCACGTCTTCCCCATATTTCCCCTATACCAAATTCGTCTCCACAATCCCTCTACTTCAAAATTTGCCATCACCCAATTCCTCATCAATCCTCATAAGGAGGAAGAGATGGAACAACAAAGCACAATGTCACACCCACGTCATGATGCGTCTCACAATCCAAACATTTGCATCATAAAAATAATTAAACATGGCATGGTGTGGAGTTCCTGTCACCTCAGGTGAGTGGATGCAGATGGTGCGAGGAGACTTCATCCTAACTACTTTCTAAATGACATTAACACACTTTACACTACCCGGGGTCTCTCCCTGCCAATCCATTGGCCAACTTACACTATGGGTTCTAAAAACCAATTCCCATTGACCAAACTGTGGTGCTTCTCAATTTGGGGTCTCACTCCCCCGATTCATCCCCCGGTGCCCTCGCACAATTTCTGGGCTGCGACGTGTAGCTCTCCCAGCAGGTCTACCCACCTGCACACCTCCACCACTGCAGTTGCCACCCGAGCTTACCTAGCTCCTCACCCTAACCTAACTAACTGGGGAAGGCCCTCTCCTGGCTCTGTCACCCCTTGGTGCCCTCTGGCACTGGGCTACCCGGGTCCGTCCTCCGGATCCTCGGGCCCCATCCACAACTACCGGCTCCCAGAGCCCACCTGCGGCCTCACCTGGCCGACATCCTCACAGTGGTGGAGTGCCCAAACCAACTACACACACTAACAGGCTACACGCCCAGCCATTTCCACAACACTAATGCACCCATCCAAAGACCATTCTTTCACTCGCACCACAGATGCCAATATCCAACCACAATTTACCTGTACCCTCTACCTAACACTTACACTACCCGCCCCGGGTATCCGTGATGGGGGTCCACTCTTCCCCCATTCACACCTCCGCACCATCCACTCCACTCCACAATTTCCACCATACTCACTCCACGACCATCCATTCCAATACTCCATACCATTTATTCCATACACCTGTCCTCCATTCACCTGTCGTTGCACACCTGTGCAATCATACCTGGTGCCACCTGCACCCTCCTCCTCTTCCTGGACCATTTGGTCAACACAACACGCAATCACCACTACTCCCTCATACACTGCTCCACACACCTGTTCAGTTGCACACCTGTGCAATCACACCTGTTCAATCACACCTGTTGAATCTTCAAACACACGGCATCATCTCAGCTAACTACTCCCCTCTGAAACTTGCGCTTCCCAGTCGTCCCTTTAAACTATTGCGCTCCCTCGTCATTATCATCCACACTAAACTACCTGCGTCCCCACTACAGGTATCAGTCACTAACTAACCTTAACGTTACCTAATGTCATCTTCGCTAGATCCCTACACACGATATATCCTAACCCACCCGGGCTAGTTTTCACTGCCATCAACCCCATAAACTATTGCGCATTTGCCCCACTGTGAGGGATGGTGAATTTGCCCTCCCTCCACATTGGGGAGGTCCTACTATCAATTTTGCACACCTAAATCCAACCAATCAAAAATTCTGCCAATCACTCTACCATCATCAAATTTTGCTTTTTTTTTCTAATTTCGGGGCCAAAACACTAACCTCATCACTCGTCTACTTATTACATCCTCTCGGTGCGCCAATTCACGTCTACAGCCCGGCTTCGTACAGCCGAGCAATGAACGCGGGTTGTTTTGTGCCAGCGGCTGGATACGTCCCGCATTCGGGGCAGGGGCGGGGGCTTACCCGGGCCGAGATCCCACGCACCACCTCGGCATGGAGCCATCCAATGTCCCGATCTCGACCTGCCGGCACGTCTCAATAGAAAGTGGTCGCCATGACGACCCTTCCTATCGGGCTGCCCGCTCCGCCTAGTGGAGCCCGGACGCGACCGTTCCAAGCGAGGCACAGCGTGGATCGCGTACGGCGGTTCTTTCGAAACCGCCGTGGTTCGGATCCCCGCTGGTCCTCGCGGCACGCGAAGCTGCCCGACGCGCACCGAGGGCCCGATTCGGCTATAAGTCGTTCTAACCTCTAACCCGGTTACCGTCGATGCTTCACCTGCAGGCTTACATGCATACGCTACCCCTTTCTTGCTCATACCTCCAGCTGTTCCCATGCTCCTCGCACCCCTCCTTACACACCTCGGTACACTCACTCCACTCACCGACTTGGTCACACACCTGACCACCGAACACCTTGGCACACATTCGTCGCTCGCACACCTCACCAACACACCTCTTCGCGCCCCTTTCTCGGTCACCTCCTTTGTGACAATCACAGGTGTGCTCTCACCCGCACACCCAACCACGTGCCTCACTACCAATTCCAGCGTGCATTCCCACTCACGCTCTACCATTCCAGGTGTGCATCCTTTCATTCCAGGTGTACATCCTCGCTCACCGGTCACAACCAACTCACGCTCCGTGTCACTCTCACTACTCTCACCTCCACTCCCGACAGCGCACTCACCCTTACTCTCGACGGCACACTCTTTCCTCATGCACCCGTCCGTTACACACCTTTCTCGCGCACACTCTTGCACACACTCTCCCGTTACATCCTCTGTAACACTCACCACAGGCGTACACTTCCTCGTTACATCCTCTGTAACACTCACCACAGGTGTACACTCTCTCGTTACTTCCTCCGTAACACTCACCACACCGCGCTTCCATGTACCCCCTCGCACACGCGCTACTACCGACTCACTCTCGACAGCACACTCACTCCTTGGCGTGCACTTTTTCCTCACACACCCCATGGTCGGACATTCTCGCACACCTCTTTTTTCGCACACCAGACCTGTCGCACACTTCACCAACGGCCTCTCACGAACACCCGGATCCAAACCAATCCCCAAGCCGACTGAAGCTTTCCTCACATCATATACATTGCCACTCACCTCCGTACCTCGTCTCCGCACCTCCTTTGCCACCTGCAAACTCTTTATTTGGTTAGTGAGCATCACATTATGAGTTGAGCACCGACCTTGCACATATTCCATGACTTCCTCCTGGATTTCTCTTTTAGTTTCTGTCCGTCCCTTCTTAATTTCACTCACCTCTTCTTCCACTTCCTCTAATTTTCGCTTCACCTCTTTTATTCCCCGGTGCGTCTCCTCAAGTTCGTCCTCTAAGGCTACCATGACCGTCTCTATGTGCATCCTCACCTGCCGGTCCTTTGTCTCCATTATCTCTGTCACCTCGTCCACCCTCATTGTCAGTTCCTCACGTACCATCTGACATTGCTTCTGTGTCGCTATTAATTCGTTTTTAATTTCTTTTTGTGTCGCCTTTAACCCTCCTAGTACCGCAGTGTTCTTTTGAACCTGCTCCACTAGTTCTTTTTGTCCCTCCGTCAGCTGTTCCACCTCCTCCGTCAGATCTTCTATTCCCCCCTGTAACCTAGCCGTATTATTCCTCACCTCCCTCTCCATACGCTTCTCACCTCGCTTTACCTCCTCGCGTAGCCCCGAAACCTCCTCACTTACACCTCGTCGTATCTCCTCCATCTCTTTTGTAGATGCCACCCTCATCTGTCCCAATTCATCCCTCTGAGCATCCAATTTGGTTTCTACCCCGATTTTTACCTCCTCTATCTGCTCTCCCATTTGTTTGATTTCCCTGGCAGATTGTTCCCCTATTTCCTGCAATTTGTCCTCCATCCTATTTTCTAACCCCATTAACCCATTTTTTACCCCCTCTAACTGATTCTCCTGGGCAGCCATTCTATTTTCCACCCCCGTTAACCCATTCTTTACCTCTTTTATCCCGTTGTCTAACCCCTCAAAATTATTGTCTAACTTCTCACCGGTACCCCTCGCTTCGTCCCTCATTACCCCCAATTTCTCACTCTGAGCATCCATCCGGTTCCCCATTACCCCCATTTGGCCCCCTATCCTGTTTTCCATCCCTTTGAAATTATCGTCTGTTTTTACCATAAAGGCCATCATCTGTTTCATAAACAGGTTCAAATCCATTGGCATCTCGGGTTCGGCTACCGCGACCATGGGCGCGGCTAAATTTGGTGCCGCAACAACCATGTGCGCGAGGACGCCATCTTGTGCGCCCGATACTCCCTCAACCGCCTCCTCATTGCTCCCCTCCATTTGATCCTGGGTTACTCCTAACCCCTCTATCTCTCCCACCGGCATCCCGTCGCCTTGACCAGCCATGGCGCGATTTCAAAGTTCAGGTTTTGTAAAACAAAACAAATTTCGGCCGCTCCAAATTTTGACCAAATTTTTTTTCTAGATGTTTTAAAATTTTGGTTCGGGCCCCGAATCTCACTCCCAGACACCAATTGTTACTGATCGCGGTTTAGATGTTATGATGGGCCGAGCGAAGGCTCCGCGACCGAACAGTTACTCCCCAATTAGAACCCGATTCACCCAGAACTTTGGCCGTATCGCACCGCAGCTGCCCAATCTGGGAAAAGACTAAAACGACGAAATGCAAAGAGGAAAAGGAATAAAACGAGAAGACGTACAGACGAGTAATGGGATTTATTATTTACACAAGCAAAAAGGAGCAATCAAGTTTATTTACAACACATAAGACGCAGGTGACACAGTGCAAATTTTAGCTTACCTACAGACTTAATTAAATACCCAGGGACAGAACAAACAAAACAAACTCACGTACACAAGAAGGGTGGAAAGGCAGGAGGTGGATGGCTGGAGGGAGAGGAAGGTCCAAGGGGGTCCTGCAGCATGATCGGCGCATTTAGCAGCCGCCGTTCCTTCACGGCCTTGCTCAAAACCGCCGTCCAGGCCCCAAGTGGCTGTTGGGTGTTGTTGCTGCTGCGGCCTCCGCTTGCTTTGCCAGGCCTTGTCCGACTCGTTGGTCCAACCCTCAACTCTTTCTTGGTCCCTCACTCTTTACCACCGACTCCTCACCGCAACCAACGCAACCACTGACCACCACCACCGACTCCTCACCGCAACCAACTGACCACCGACTCCACTGACTGACCAAATGACGACTCACTCTCAACCAACTCAGACCAACTCTCTTGCCAAGACCAACTCTACTGGCAACCGACTCACTTGCTTCTTGCGTGCGCGCCTTTTATAGCGCCTCCGGCGATTAAGCCGCCGGCGTTTAGGACACGCCCATCGGGGTGCTCACCTCGGCCCTGGTTGGTCGCGCGACCCTCTCGCTCCGCCCTTGATGACGACGGGCGGGTACGCCCCTCCTCCCCTCTATGACGAGATGGAGACACGCCTTTCTTCTCCGACCCTGCCTCGTGGTCAATGGCGGTTATTGGAGGGGAGGTAATTGAGAATCGAGGGCTCAGCAATGACGAGAGGGGATGTAATATGGGCAATCGAGGCTCGGCAATGACGAAAGGGGATGTGAAGGAAATGGGGATTTTGGGGATGGGGATGAAAGGGGATCTACTCTCTTTCACTGGTGCAATGGAGTACTTCAATTAATGGGAGACACAGCCTTACCCTAGAACACAGAATAAGAGATAACTATCAACAGGGGTATTCTATTACTTGGCTGATGTGTATGCTTGTGGACTAATTATGGGATGCCCTTTCACCTTTACACAGCTCCGGAGGTAGGGGGGCGCAGAATAACCAATAATAATAATCATACAGCACACAATCAAAAAAATACAGTCCTCATCTCCGCAACAATATATATATATATATATATATATATATATATATATATATATATATATATATATATATATATATATATATATATCTATATATCTATATATATATATATATATATATATATATATATATATATATATATATATATATATATATATATATATATATTATATATATATTGTTGCGGATATGAGATTGGCCTCCATCCATATCTGCTTGTAAATATTCCCCTATTTCCCCAATACTTCCCAACTATCCCCAATCCCCCATTCCCTAGTCCCATTTTCTGTAAACAACACTCGGTAGACCCGACCTTCCCCTATTTCCCCCATTAAATGTCGCATCCAGGTCCACCACATCTCACATAGACAACTATAGGACATCTTGCTAGTTATTCTTAGTCTATGTCAGTTAAGGACTCGTTTCCATTAATTCTGACTCTTTGTTGCACCAGAATGTGATTGTATGGCACGTAGGAAGTTTAGGACCTCCCAATACCTCCCCGCAGCTCTTCCTCATGGAACAACAACACCAACAACAACAACAGCGGCGGCGGCGCGGCGGCGGCGCGGGGAGTGCGCGTCCTCACTCCGGCTTGGTTAGCCGCCATTGAACATGTGCTCCAACGGGGTTACCACGCAGGGGCTCGCTGTCAGCTCCTCGTCAAGGGCGGAGCCCGGTAACCCCCCCCCCCCCGCACCCAATAGGAGCGGCGGACCGATCCCATCTGGGGCGGAGCTAACGAGCCGAGGGCATGTCACTCCCCGCTGAGCATGCGCAGGAAGAGGGAGGTGACGTGAGATGCGCCCCGAGCTTGGAGAGAGAAGACGCCACCTCCGAGCGCTGAAATACCTCCCCACATCTCTGGACCGGACCGTGTTGATTCTGCCCCTGAGCCAAGGTGCACCTTGTGCTATCGACTGCCTGTCCTTCCTTGCCATCAATCCCCGTGTCAGTCAGTCTTGTCCCGTTTGTCTGTGGTCTGTCGGGGATAGATAAGACTGTGTTTAAGTGCCCATCTTTTCTGTGCTTTACCTCTTACCGTGTAATCTACCCGTTTCTGCATCACCAATTATATCCTCCTCCGGAGGTCTTGAGAACTGTACCCCTTGTGTCGTTGCATTAATCCCAGCCGTTGTGTCCTTTCCTTCATTGATTTAGCGTAGCGCGATTTAGTCAACGTTCGAGTGGAATCGGGCGGGATAGGGTTCTAATCGGGTAAACTGTGCGAACACGGCGGCCATTCCGCTCGGCCCATCATAACATCTTAAGTCGTGTCCGTAACAATTGGTTGTCAGGAGTTGGGATTCGGACCTGGGACTAAATTTGTTAGGCCCAAATTTTGGAACACCAATTGTACTATTAGAGTAACAATTGGTGTCGAGGAGTGAGATCGGACCCGGAGCGCGCTTCACGCGCTCGAAATTATTAACGGCGAAATTTGATTTTGTTTTAAAAAATAAAAACCCGAATTTTGAAAGTCGCGCTATGGCAGATCAAGACGGCTGGGTTCCGGTAGAGGAGAGTGAGGCAGGGTCGATCCAGGACCAAATTGAGGGACATGAGGAGAGCGAAGCAGTGAGGGCGGCAGGTTCGCAAAATGGCGTCCTCGCGCACGAGGTTGCGGGCACGCAAAATGGCGCCTCGCACATGGCTCCGGCGGCCGCACCCGCTGCACAAGTGGGAGGGATGGCCCAAATGCAGGCCCTCATGGAGCAATTTATGGTACAAATGCAGACGTCCCTCAACCTGCAGAGTGAGCAAATGAGGGCTCAGAGTGAGCAAATGGGGGTAATGGGGAACCGGATGGATGCTCAGGGTGAGCGATTGGAGGGCCAAATGGGGGTAATGGGGAACCGGATGGATGCTCAGGGTGAGCGATTGGAGGGCCAAATGGGGGTAATGAGGGACGAAGCGAGGGGTACCGGTGAGGGGTTAGACAATAATTTTAAGGGATTAGACAAGAAATTTGGGAAGTTAGACGACAAATTTGAGGGGTTAGACAACGGGATAAAAGAGGTGAAAAATGGGTTAATGGGGGTAGAAAACAGAATGGCCGCTCAAGAGAATCAAATGGAAGGGATGCAAAAGGGGTTAGAGGGGTTAGAAAACAGTATGGAAGGCAAATTGAGGGACATGAGGGACCAAGCGGAAAGGGAAGTTAAAAAAATGGGGCAGCAGATAGAGGGGGTCAGAATGGGGGTAGAAACTAAATTGGATGCTCACAGGGAGGAAATGGAGCAGATGAGGGTGGCATCTGGGCAGGAGATGCAAGTGATGGGAGAGGAGATCAGAAGAGGTGTGAGTGAGGAGGTCGGAGGAGTGCGCGAGGAGGTGAGGCACTGTAAGGAGCGCATGGAGAAGGAGGTGAGAAAGGGGACTGTAAAATTGCAAGGGGGTATAGAGGAGTTGACGCTGGGAGTAGAACAGCTGACAGTGGGACAAAAGGAGTTGGGGGACCAGGTAAAGAAGAACACAGCGGTAATAGAGGGTTTAAAATCGACACAGAAGGAGATGAAAAAGGACGTAGGGGTAATTAAAAAAGAGTGTCAGACGGTACATGAGGACCTGACGAGGAAAATGAACAAGGTGGTAGAGGTGATGGAGGTTAAAGAGCGGGAGGTGCGGGAGCACATAGAAAAAAATAAGATGGAGTTAGAGGAAGAACTTAAGGGGGCGCACGAGGAGATGAGGGAGGTGAAGCAGAAATTAGAAGAAGTGGAAGAAGGGGTGAGCGAAATTAAGAAGCGACGGAGAGAGGATAAGAAAGAGATAAAGGAGGAAGTAAAAGAATTGGTCCAAAGTCTGTGTTCGGATCGTGATGATGTGCTCATTAACCGGATGAGGGATTCGCAGGTGATGGAGGAGAAGCGAAGAGAAAGAGGACCCGGTGTAAGTGGTGACCAATATGGTCGTGCGTATGATGCGCCAGGTGATTTAATAAGCTTGGGGGTCGAGATGGACCCGGATGTTCGTGAGAGGCCAAGAGTGAGGTGTATGGCTGGTCCGGAGGGTATGGAACGAGGGTGCGAGCGAGAGGGTCCGGTGATGGGAGAGGTGCGAGGTGTGGGTGAGCAAGGTTGTGGTGGTATGGAATGGGTAGCGGGTTGCAGCAGTGTGACCCATGCATCGACACCAACAGGGGTAGTTTTTAGAGGGACAGGGGAGGCACGGGAGCCCCTTGGGGGTAATGTACTGTGGGGGCCCGGCCGGTTCGGCCCGCGCTGACCCCGCAAGGGGCGACGCAAGGGGTCCGGCAGGCGGGCAGCGACTCACATACGAGGTGGTCCCACAAGGTCCCACTCGCGCCGTATGACGGTGGGTAAGGGTGGCATCCCTGCCACCCTTCCCATGAATGTGGGGCAAATGCGCTATAGCTTATGGGGTGTATGGCAGTAAAAACTAGCCCGGGTGGGTTAGGATATCGTGTGTAGGGATCTAGCAAAGATGACATTAGGTAACGTTAAGATTAGTTAGTGACTGATACCTGTAGTGGGGACGCAGGTAGTTTAGTGTGGATGATAATGACGTGGGAGCGCAATAGTTTAAAGGGACGACTGGGAAGCGCAAGTTTCAGAGGGGAGTAGTTAGATGAGATGATGCTGTGTGAGAACTGGACAGGTGTGTGGAGCAGTGTATGAGTGGTGAGTGTTGTGGATCAGCGCGAATGCGCTTAGGGGAGAGAAGGGTGCAGGCGGCACCAAGTATGAGTGCACAGGTGTGCAAGTACAGGTGTGTGGAGTACATGGAGTATTGGAATGAGTGGTGTGGAGAGAGTTGGAGTAAGTGGTACGGAGTGATGTGCATGGTGCGAAGGTGTGGATGGGGGAAGAGTGGACCCCTTTCACGAGTACCCGGGGCGGGTAGTGTAAGTGTTAGGTAGAGGGTATAGGTAAATTGTGGTTGGATATTGGCATTTGTGGTGCGGATGCAGAATGGTATTGTGGATGGGTGCATTAGTGTTGTGGAAATGGCTGGGCGTGTAGCCTGTTAGTGTGTGTAGTTGGTTTGGGCACTCCACCACTGTGAGGATGTCGGCCAGGTGAGGCCGCAGGTGGGCTCTGGGAGCCGTTAGTGTCAGTGGGTGCCTGAGGATCCCGGGTGTGGATCGGGCAGCCCGTGCCAGAGAGGGCACTGAGGGGGTGAGAGTGCGAGAGGGCCTTCCCCAGTTAGTTAGGTTAGGGTGAGGAGCAAGTAAGCTCGGGTGGCAACTACAGTGGTGGAGGTGTGCAGGTGGGTAGACCTGCTGGGAGAGCTACACGTCACAGCCCAGAAATTGTGCGAGGGCACCGGGAGATGAATCGGGGGAGTGAGACCCCAAATTGAGAAGCACCACAGTTTGGTCAATGGGAATTGGTTTTTAGAACCCATAGTGTAAGTTGGCCAATGGATTGGCAGGGAAAGACCCCGGGTAATGTAAAGTTGTTAAAGTCATTTAGGAAATAGTTAGGATTGATGAACCTGTCGCACCATACGCAGCCACTTACCTGTGGTGATGATGACTCCACACCTGTGTTTTCTTTGTTTTGTGTTGCAGGAAATGAGAAGTGCTGTGTGGATTTGTGAGACGCATCACGACGTGGATAAGACATTGGGGTGATTCCATCTCTCCCTCCTTAGGAGGGACTGATGATGAATTGGAGATGGCAAATTTTGATGTTGAGTTGGAGATGGCAAATTTTGATGAGAGTTGGAAATGGCAAATTTGATTGGTTAGGAGGGAGAGAAGACGAATTTGGTTTATGGGAGGAACGGGGAAGACAGTAGGGACGTTTGTTGATGTGTAAAGTAGATGTTTATGGGTAGTGTTGTGTTTTGTGGATACAGTAAGGGGTAAGGGAGGGGCAATGTAGGTTACCTGGTCGTGGGGGGGGGGGGCGTACGGTAGGAACGTACCTGTCTCACCGGGTTCCCATGTGCCCCCAGTGTGCATTACCTTGTATTGCGTGCACTTTTGCGCCCTTACCACCTTACTCACTTGTCTTATTTTTGTCTCCCACCTCCGAGGATCTGGCTTTGGGGCAGAGAGAGAGGAGAGAGAGGTGCTGGCTCTGCAGTTGTGGGCCTGTACTTTCGCTGCTTGCTGCCTGGATCGATACACCATATGGACCGCAATTTTTGTGGCCGCCCACCATGGACCGCAGTTCTTTTGCGGGCAAGCACCACCCGTTGATGGACCTCTGGGTCAACGTGGCACCTATGCCATACAGGTGAACCACTTATAGTTGGCCCCCCTGACGGCCACAATTTAGAAATGGACGCGGTTGGCGCCTTTCTTTATTCCTAAAAGCCAGAAGGCCAAGTGCACTACATGAAGGCAAGACCAGCGGCAGAACATCGGCCGGCTGCGACACCACCGGTGACTATGAACACTTTATTGGTGCACCGGATGGTGCTGACTGTGTGTATGGGGTGGTGCTTTTGGTGCTTGGATGGGGTGCTCTGCACATTATTAAAGGCCGTAGGGCCACAGGGCACTCGTGGGTTGGTGTATCGATGCTGGCATGCGTGCTCTCTCTCTATGCATAACATCTGCATGTGTTCCTCAAATAACAGGTCCTGGATCGTAGTGTAAATATCAGTCTTGTGTAAATGATGCTCCCTACCGGCTGTATGTTTAGTTTGAGGATTGTTTCCGCGATTCGGTTATCCTGTGGGTGTGTTTCTGGTAGGAGAAGGGTGCAACGTCGCAGGGGGACATATTTACTCATTTGTGAACATCTGTAAAACTGTCGCACTCAGGGTTGAGTTAATAGTAGAGGGAACTACATCTGAGTGCCATACTAACGTACGTAAAAATTTATCGGGTCGGGACGCCCCGAGGTGGAGAAGGGTGCAATGTTGCGGATATGAGATTGGCCTCCATCCATATCCGCTTGTAAATATTCCCCTATTTCCCCAATACTTCCCAACTATCCCCAATCCCCCATTCCCTAGTCCCATTTTCTGTAAACAACACTCTGTAGACCCGACCTTCCCCTATTTCCCCCATTAAATGTCGCATCCAGGTCCACCACATCTCACGTAGACAACTATAGGACATCTTGCTAGTTATTCTTAGTCTATGTCAGTTAAGGACTCGTTTCCATTAATTCTGACTCTTCGTTGCACCAGAATGTGATTGTATGGCACGTAGGAAGTTTAGGACCTCCCAATACCTCCCCGCAGCTCTTCCTCATGGAACAACAACACCAACAACAACAACAGCGGCGGCGGCGCGGCGGCGGCGCGGGGAGTGCGCGTCCTCACTCCGGCTTGGTTAGCCGCCATTGAACATGTGCTCCGACGGGGTTACCACGCAGGGGCTCGCTGTCAGCTCCTCGTCAAGGGCGGAGCCCGGTAACCCCCCCCCCCAGCACCCAATAGGAGCGGCGGACCGATCCCATCTGGGGCGGAGCTAACGAGCCGAGGGCGTGTCACTCCCCGCTGAGCATGCGCAGGAAGAGGGAGGTGACGTGAGATGCGCCCCGAGCTTGGAGAGAGAAGACGCCACCTCCGAGCGCTGAAATACCTCCCCGCATCTCTGGACCGGACCGTGTTGATTCTGCCCCTGAGCCAAGGTGCACCTTGTGCTATCGACTGCCTGTCCTTCCTTGCCATCAATCCCCGTGTAAGTCAGTCTTGTCCCGTTTGTCTGTGGTCTGTCGGGGATAGATAAGACTGTGTTTAAGTGCCCATCTTTTCTGTGCTTTACCTCTTACCGTGTAATCTACCCGTTTCTGCATCACCAATTATATCCTCCTCCGGAGGTCTTGAGAACTGTACCCCTTGTGTCGTTGCATTAATCCCAGCCGTTGTGTCCTTTCCTTCATTGATTTAGCGTAGCGCGATTTAGTCAACGTTCGAGTGGAATCGGGCGGGATAGGGTTCTAATCGGGTAAACTGTGCGAACACGGCGGCCATTCCGCTCGGCCCATCATAACATCTTAAGTCGTGTCCGTAACAATATATATATATATATATATATATATATATACATATATATATATATATATACATATATAAACATATACATACATAGACATATTGTTACGGATTCGTCACTTCCGTTGTTGTGGTTTTCATCCACTTGAAATATTTCTGATTCTATGTACTATTATTGTCTTCAAAACGTTTATTGTTCATGAACTGTTTGCAAAGGATAAAAGCGTTACTGTTAAAAAGAAACAGTAAACCGGATCGGGAACCGGAAGACGAGGAGGAAGAAGAGGAAAAGAAGGCGGGGCAAAAAGTCGGACAAGAAGCTGGTCGCTTCAAGCTCCGGAGCGAGCGTGGTCGAACGAAAGTGGCGAGTGAACTTGGAGTTTCCTTGAAAGGAATTCCTGCGATAGGTGTTATCGCTGGGATTGATGAACCTGCGTGGTCAGGTTTGGCGTTGAGATTCTGAAGAATCATCGCCGGGTCGTTGCGACTCAAATACGAGCCGTCGGCCATTTTGACACTCGCGCTTTGCTCATCGCAAAAGGTCTTTGCTTCCCGTCAGCCTTTTTCACCATTCCGACGTCTATCTGGGATGTGTGTGTGTGCAACGCGGAGTTTGAAGATTAATTTGCGGTTCGCCGACTGAACCGTGAACGTTCATACCTGGAGGGCGCCTTTGGATTTCCCATTCCTCCGTGAGTTTGCCTTACGCGGTTTTGGACCACGTGACTTTTTGCGCCACTTCAGCCGCCTACGCCTTTTGTGCTGTTTTGGCGGTGTGACTGAGCCCGTCATCTGAACGGGGTTCGGGTTTCGATTCGATATCGCTCTGACGCTCGCTGGAGGGGATCACCTTTGAGCGATAGAGACATTGGGGAGTGTTCTTTTTCACTCACTTGGAGCACAGCGAGTTATCTTACCCTAGCTGATGGTACCATCATAAGATGTGTTGATTGTATTGTTGATTGCTATTATTGTTGTATCGTTATTCTGGTGTGATTTTTAATACAATATTTGTTTGTTGATAACCATTGGAGTGGTTTCACTGGTGATTTTTGACACGGAGTAACACATTATTCTGCCGTGGCTCCTCTCGGGGCTTGGAGGTACACCTTGACCAGGGCGTCGGGGAGGACCACGTAACAATATATATAAATATATATATATATATATATATATATATACATACATATTGTTGCGGATCTCAGGCCCGTCGATGTACAGAGGGGGGGGGGGGTTAAACCCTTTTCCCCCTCGGGCCTTCGAGTCCACGAGGCCGCGACCCACTTTACACTCGTGGGGCGGATTGCGGAGCAATTCCGGCCGCCACCCCCGTAGCGAGCGTGCGGAAGGGTATCGGGTCGAATCCCCACGTACCTTCTATACACACGCCGCCACGAGAATGGGGACTCGACCTCGCACGGGTCACGCTAGTGTGATACGCCCGAGCGGTTTGCGTGTCACGTGACTCGTGCCGTTAATTCTTATTGAACCCGATTGAGCGGTTTTATTCGTACAGTGTGAAGCCAATGGTGGGAAATGACATGAACGGCCAAATGGATGCGAAAGAACACAGGTTTATTATACTCATTCACTCATTCATTCATTCTACCTTTATATGTCATTTATATAAATATATAAATAAATATATAAATATATTATATGAATATAAATGGTATATGAATATATGCTTGTGTGTTTATGTATGTATGTATATATATATTTGTATATGCACGTGCACAAACTAACGTGAACGATAACTGTAAGCTGCGCTTCACTTCCGCTGAACTTGGGGATGGTGAGTAAGCTTTAGCGTGGCTCTTCTTCTTTTCGTATGCAGCTTCTGCACATATCACACATCTTACACACATATCACAATACATACTTGTCTGATATACATGCCTGTTGTTTCTGTAGACTAAGAAGAAGAACTTTGTTGGTCGAAAGTTTGTCGAGAATTAAAGATCGACCGTCCTGAAGCTACGTCCGCGTCTGATTTAATCTCCCGATTATTTATTTAATGCAAATGAGATGCCCTGCTCGTACTGTGGAGTTTCTACTATTTCTCACAGTTATATATACATATATATATATTGTTATGGTCCGCGGTTAAGGATGTTGGTTTGCTGAGCGGATGGCACCGCGACCTAACAGTTACCCCGATTAACCCTTCCCGAACGTTTGCTGGATCGCGCCACAGATATTCAATATGGAAAAGACAAAAACGACGGATGTGAAGAAAAGGAAGAAGAAGATGAAAAAAGGGTTGAAAATACTACTAAATTTATTTACTATTTACAGGGTCAAAATAACCAAGGAGAAGGAAAGATAAGAAAATAATTTACAGAAGCTTTTAGAGACACAGTGAAAATACTAGCTTATCTAACAGGCTTAACTTATTCCCAGGGACAAGACAAAAGACAGACTACGAACACACTTACACGGGGAATGGTGATAGGAATGGCAGGTGGATGGCTGGAGGGAGAGGGAGGTCCAACGGGTCCTGCAGCACGATCGGCGCGTTGGGCAGCCGCCGTTCCTTCGTGGCCCTGCTCCAAACTGCCGTCCAGGCCCCAAGCTGCTGTGGCTGCAGTTTCGGTGGCTCAAGCTGCTGTGGATGCCGTTTCGGTGGCTCAAGCTGTTGTGGATGCAACCGCCACTCTTGTCATGGACCTCTCCTTGTCATGGACCTCTCTTTGTCATGGACCTCTCTTTGTCATGGACCTCTCTTTGTCATGGACCTCTCTTGTCATGGACCTCTCTACGCAGCTCTTGTCATGGACCTCTCTACGCAGCTCCTCTCTCTTACCACTCAGCTCTTGCGCGCCTTTTTATAACGCCTCCGGCGATTAAGCCGCCGGCCTTCAGGACACGCCCATCGGTGTGCTCACCTCGGCCATGGTTGGTCGCGCGACCCTCTGGCTCCGCCCTTGATGACGACGGGCGGGCACGCCTTTCTTCCCCAACCCGAGCACATGTTCAATGGCGGCTTTGGAGGGGATGTAATTGGCAAATTGAGGCTTGGCCATTACGAAAGGGGAAATGGAGGTTTTTGGGAATGGGAATGAAGGGAATCTATCTTTTTCACTTGGTGCAATGGAGTGTCATTTTAATGGACGACAAAGCCTTAATCTAATACACAGAATAAGGAAATAAACTACCGAACAAGGGTATTATAGTGTCCTTCAATGTATGCTTTATGGAATTAACTACCGGGACGCCCTTTGACCTTTATACACACTGGAGCAAGGAGGGCTCAGAATAAAGGAATAATAATAATTAATAAAGCACAGAAAAAAAAAAATACAATCCTCATATCCGCAACACTGCACCTTCCTCCTCTTAGGCACGTCCCGGGCCTACAACTTTAATTTAGTGTGACACGTAGGTGTAGTTCCCTCTACTTTTAACCTGACCCTGAGTGCGCCATTTTTAAAACATAAATAAATATGTCCCGCTGCTCCATTGCACCCTACCTAACAGACTCACGCCCACAGCTAACCGAATTGCAGAATTGGTCTTCAAACTACACACTGACGGTGGGGAGAATTATTTACAATGACGCTATTTTATTTACAAAACGTAACCCAGGACCTGTGATTGTTCTTTCTGGGGGGGGAGACAGTCTGCTCTGCATCGATGCACCATGAAAGCACCCAAAATGCACCAACACACCCTCAAGCACCAATTGGTGCACAGTCATCACTGTTCAATGAATAAAAATAACCAAACAACCCCTAACCCTGCAGGTGGTCTCTTGCTCTTCGGCTCCCTCTGCTGGCTATTATTATTTCTTTCTGATGTCATTTTCTTTGCTGGCGGCCTATTTGCAATAAAAAATGCACCCAATGTGTCCATGTTTTTATTTATTTATGGCCCACAGGGCCGACTAGTGTGGTTCACCTGTGGGGCATCCGTGCCCTGTGATCGAGGTCCGCCAGCAAGATTTCGGGCCTTCATGGCCGGTTCCAGCAGAGGGGCCATTCCCCAACCCATGGGGTCCATAAGTGGTGCTCGGCCACAAACATGTGGTCCATAAGGTGGTGCATCGATGCAGACAACTGGTTCTGGGAGTTCCGGGCGCACAATGGCGGACTCACGCACGCTCCCCTCGGTGCCCAGTGGCGCTCAGGTCATGTGGGAGACAAAAGGGGGACAAGACAGATGAGCGAGGGGTAAGGTCACAAGGGTACACATCAACAAAGGCAATGCAAGGCGAAGTGCGTACGGAGAGCGAAGTGAGAAAGCTCGTCCCTACCGTACGTCACCCCCCCTGTCACCTACACTACCCTTGCCCTTACCCCATATGTACAAAATCTACACATTTACAAATCCGTCACTACCGTCACGTCTTCCCCATATTTCCCCTACACCAAATTCGTCACCACAATCCCTCTACTTCACAATTTGCCATCACCAATTCATCATCAATCCTCATAAGGAGGAAGAGATGGAACACAAAGCACAATGTCACACCCACGTCATGATGCATCTCACAATCCAAACATCTGCACAAAATAATAAAACATGGCATGGTGTGGAGTTACGTCACCTCAGGTGAGTGGATGTAGATGGTGCGAGGAGACTTCAATCCTAACTATCCTCTAAATGACATTAACACACTTTACACTACCCGGGGTCTCTCCCTGCCAATCCATTGGCCAACTTACACTATGGGTTCTAAAAACCAACTCCCATTGACCAAACTGTGGTGCTTCTCAATTTGGGGTCTCACTCCCCCGATTCATCTCCCGGTGCCCTTGCACAATTTCTGGGCTGGGGCGTGTAGCTCTCCCAGCAGGTCTACCCACCTGCACACCTCCACCACTGTAGTTGCCACCCGAGCTTACCTGCTCCTTAACCTAACCTATCTACTGGGGAAGGCCCCTCCTGGCTCTGTCACCCCTCGGTGCCCTCTGGCACTGGGCTACCCGGGTCCGTCCTCCGGATCCTCGGGCCCCATCCACAACAACTACCGGCTCCCAGAGCCCACCTGCGGCCTCACCTGGCCGACATCCTCACAGTGGTGGAGTGCCCAAACCAACTACACACACTAACAGGCTACACGCCCAGCCATTTCCACAACACTAATGCACCCATCCAAATACCATTCTTTCACCCGCACCACAGATGCCAATATCCAACCACAATTTACCTATTCCCTCTACCTAACACTTACACTACCCTCCCCGGGTATTCGTGATGGGGGTCCATTCTTCCCCCATTCACACCTTCGCACCATCCACTCCACTCCATAGTTTCCACCATACTCACTCCACGACCATCCATTCCAATACTCCATATATTCCACACAACCATTTATTCCATACACCTGTTGTTGCACACCTGTGCAATCATACCTGGTGCCACCTGCACCCTCCTTCCTTCCTGGACCATTTGGTCAGCACAACTCACATCACTATTACTCACTCAAACACTGCTCCACACACCTGTTCAGTTGCACACCTGTGCAATCACAGTACAACTCACACTCACAATCATTTACTCATACCCTGCTCAATACACTTTCGATCCTCACACACACACATCTCTCCCGAGCATTGCCTAGCAATTCCTCATTTCACCGATATCAATACTCACTCACTCGGCATCATCTCATCTAACTACTCCCCTCTGGAACTTGCGCTTCCCAGTCGTCCCTTTAAACTATTGCGCTCCCTCGTCATTATCATCCAAACTAATCTACCTGCGTCCCCACTACCGGTATCATTGTCACTACCTCATCTTACCGTTACCTAAGGTCATCTCTCTAGATCCCTACACACGATATATCCTAACCCACCCGGGCTAGTTTTCACTGCCATAAACCCCATAAACTAGTGCTCCTCTGCCCCCGGTTGTGAGGGATGGCAGAGTTGCCATCCCATCACATCGGGTATCTCTTACTATAAAATTTTGCTCGTCCAATTTCCACAAATCAAAAATTTTCCAATTACTGCTAATTCTATTCACTATTCTAAATTTCGTATCAAATCACTATCACTATCACCATCATCACAGTCCACTCACTAGTGCCTCTCGGTGCGCCAATTCACTTCCACAGCCCAGCTTCATAAAGCCGAGCAATGAATGCGGGTTGCTTGGTGCCGGCGGTTGGATATGTCCGACACTCGGTGAAGGGAAGGAGGCTTACCCGGGCCGAGATCCCACGCACCACCTCAGCACGGAGCCATCCAATGGCTCGATCTCGACCTGCCGGAACGCCTCAACAAAAAGGGGTCGCCATGACGACCCTTCCTATCGGGCTGCCCGCTCCGCCTAGCGGAGCACGGACGCGGCCGTTCAAAGCGAGGCCCAGCATGGATCGCGTATGGCGGTTCTTTCGAAACCGCCGTGGTTCGGATCCCCGCTGGTCCTCGCGTCACGCGAAGCTGCTCGGCGCGCACCGAGGGCCCGATTTGGCTAAATGTCGTTCTAACCGCTAACCCGGTTACCGTCAATGCTTCACCTGCATGCTCACACGCCGCAGCCCGTTCCTTGCTCATACATCCAGCTGTTCCCATGCTCCTCGTCATTGCACCTTCTCTTACACACCTAGGTACACTCATTCCGCTCACAGACTTGGTCACACACCTGACCACCGAACACCTTTGCACACACTCGTCGTTCGCACACCTCACCAACACACCTCTTCGTGCCCCCTCCTCGGTCACCTCCTCTGTGACAATCACAGGTGTGCTCTCACTTGCACACCCAACCACGTGCCTCACTACTAACTCAAGTGTGCATTCCCACACACGCTCTACCATTCCAGGTGTGCATCCTTCCATTCCAGGTGTACATCCTCTCTCACCTGTCACAACCAACTCACGCTCCGTGTCACTCGCACTACTCTCACCTCCACACTCGGTCGCGCACGCACCCTTACTTTTGACAGCGCACTCTTCCCTCATGCGCCCGTCCGTTACACACCTTTCTCGCGCATCCTCTTGCGCACACTCTCCCGTTATATCCTCTGTAACACTCACCACAGGCGTGCATTCTCCTTTACTCTTGACAGCGCACTCTTTCCCCATGCATCCGTCCGTTACACACCTTTCTCACGCATCCTCTTGCGCACACTCTCCCGTTACTTCCTCCGTAACACTCACCACAGGTGTACACTCTCTCGTTACATCCTCTGTAACACTCACCACACCGCGCTTCCATGTGCCCCCTCGCACACGCGCTTCGACCAACTCACTCTCGACAGCACACTCACTCCTCTGCGCGCACTTTTTCCTCACACACCCCATGGTCGGACATTCTCGCACACCTCTTCCTTCGCACACCGTACCTGTCGCACACTTCACCAACGGCCTCTCACGAACACCCGGATCCAAATCAACCCCCAAGCCGACTGAAGCTCCCCTCACATCATATACATTTCCTCGTATATCGCCACTCACCTTGGCACCTCGTCTCCGCACCTCCTTCGCCACCTGCAAACTCTTTATTTGGTTAGCGAGCACACCATCATGATTCGAGCACAGACCTTGTACCATTTCCATCACCTCCTCCTTTATCTCCCTCTTAGTTTCCGTCCGTCTCTTTTTAATTTCACTCACCCCCTCTTCCACCTTCTCTAATTTTTCCTTCACCTCTTTTATTTCCTGGTGCGTCTCCTCAATTTCGTCCTCTAAGGCTACCTTGACCGTTTCTATGTGCGTCCTCACCTTCCGGTCCTTCGTCTCCATTACCTCTGTCACCTCGTCCAACCTCATTGTCAGTCCCTCACGTACCATCTGACATTGCCTCTGTGTCGCTATCAAGTCATCCTTGATGTCTCTTTGTGTCACTTTTAACCCTCCTAGTACCGCAGTGTTCTTTTGTACCTGCTCCACTAACTCCGTCTGTCCCACCGTCAGCTGTTCCACCTCCTCCGTCAGGTCCTCTATTCCCCCTTGTAACCTAGCCGTATTATTCCTCACCTCTTTCTCCATACGCTTTTCACCACGCTTTACCTCCTTGCGTACCCCCGAGACCTCCTCACTTACACCTCATCGTATCTCCTCCTTCATCTCCTCCCTCTCTTTTGTAGATGCCACCCTCATCTGTCCCAATTCATCCCTCTGAGCATCCAGTTTGGTTTCTACCCCGATTTTCACCTCCTCTATCTGCTCTCCCATTTGTTTAATTTCTCGGGCGGATTGCTCCCCTATTTCCCACAATTTGCCTTCCATCCTATCTTCTAGCCCCATTAACCCCTTTTTCACCTCTTTTATCCCGTTGTCTAACACCTCAAATTTGTCGTCTAACTTCCCAAATTTCTTGTCTAATCCCTCACCGGTACTCCTCGCTTCGTCCCTCATTGCCCCCATTTGGCCCTCCAATCGCTCACCCTGAGCCCTCGTCTCGTCCCTCGACAGGTTGAGGGACGCCTGCATTTGCGCCATAAATTGCTCCATGAAGGCCTGCATTTGGGCCATCCCTCCCACTTGTGCAGCGGGTGCGGCCGCCGTAGCCATGTGCGAGGTGCCATTTTGCGCGCCTGAAGCCTCGTGCGCGAGGACGCCATTTTGCGCGCCTGAAACCTCCTCAACCACATTGCCATTGTTCTCCTCTACTTCGTCCCTCTGATCCTGGGTTACTCCTAACCCCTCCTCTAGCTCACCCACCTGCATCCGATCGCCTTGACCAGCCATGGCGCGATTTCCAAATTCGGGTCTTTCTTTAAAAACAAAACAATTTCCAGCAGCTCGTAATTTTGAGCGCGTTAAGCGTGCTTCGGGTCCGACCCCGCTCCCGACACCAATTGTTACGCCAATTGTACAATTGTGTCCAAAATTTGGGCTAAATGAATTTAGTCCCAGGTCCGAATCCGACACTCCTGACACCAATTGTTACGGTCCGCGGTTAAGGATGTTGGTTTGCCGAGCGGATGACACCGCGACCTAACAGTTACCCCGATTAACCCTTCCCGAACGTTGGCTGGATCGCGCCACAGATATTCAATATGGAAAAGACAAAAACGACGGATGTGAAGAAAAGGAGGAAGAAGACGAAAAAAGGGTTGAACATACTACTAAATTTATTTACTATTTACAGGGTCAAAATAACCAAGGAGAAGGAAAGATAAGAAAATAATTTACAGAAGCTTTTAGAGACACAGTGAAAATACTAGCTTATCTAACAGGCTTAACTTATTCCCAGGGACAAGACAAAAGACAGACTACGAACACACTTACACGGGGAATGGTGATAGGAATGGCAGGTGGATGGCTGGAGGGAGAGGGAGGTCCAACGGGTCCTGCAGCACGATCGGCGCGTTGGGCAGCCGCCGTTCCTTCGCGGCCCTGCTCCAAACTGCCGTCCAGGCCACAAGCTGCTGTGGCTGCAGTTTCGGTGGCTCAAGCTGCTGTGGATGCAGTTTTGGTGGCTCAAGCTGCTGTGGATGCAACCGCCACTCTTGTCATGGACCTCTCCTTGTCATGGACCTCTCTTTGTCATGGACCTCTCTTTGTCATGGACCTCTCTTGTCATGGACCTCTCTACGCAGCTCTTGTCATGGACCTCTCTACGCAGCTCCTCTCTCTTACCACTCAGCTCTTGCGCGCCTTTTTATAACGCCTCCGGCGATTAAGCCGCCGGCCTTCAGGACACGCCCATCGGTGTGCTCACCTCGGCCATGGTTGGTCGCGCGACCCTCTGGCTCCGCCCTTGATGACGACGGGCGGGCACGCCTTTCTTCCCCAACCCGAGCACATGTTCAATGGCGGCTTTGGAGGGGATGTAATTGGCAAATTGAGGCTTGGCCATTACGAAAGGGGAAATGGAGGTTTTTGGGAATGGGAATGAAGGGAATCTATCTTTTTCACTTGGTGCAATGGAGTGTCATTTTAATGGATGACAAAGCCTTAATCTAATACACAGAATAAGGAAATAAACTACCGAACAAGGGTATTATAGTGTCCTTCAATGTATGCTTTATGGAATTAACTACCGGGACGCCCTTTGACCTTTATACACACTGGAGCAAGGAGGGCTCAGAATAAAGCAATAATAATAATAAAGCACAGAAGAAAAAAAAATACAATCCTCATATCCGCAACACTGCACCTTCCTCCTCTTAGGCACGTTCCGGGCCTACAACTTTAATTTAGTGTGACACGTAGGTGTAGTTCCCTCTACTTTTAACCTGACCCTGAGTGCGACAGTTTTAAAACATAAATAAATATGTCCCGCTGCTCCATTGCACCCTACCTAACAGACTCACGCCCACAGCTAACCGAATTGCGGAATTGGTCTTCAAACTACACACTGACGGTGGGGAGAATTATTTACAATGACGCTATTTTATTTACAAAACGTAACCCAGGACCTGTGATTGTTCTTTCTGGGGGGGAGACAGTCTGCTCTGCATCGATGCACCATGAAAGCACCCAAAACGCACCAACACACCCTCAAGCACCAATTGGTGCACAGTCATCACTGTTCAATGAATAAAAATAACCAAACAACCCCTAACCCTGCAGGTGGTCTCTTGCTCTTCGGCTCCCTCTGCTGGCTATTATTATTTCTTCCTGATGTCATTTTCTTTGCTGGCGGCCTATTTGCAATAAAAAATGCACCCAATGTGTCCATGTTTTTATTTATTTATGGCCCACAGGGCCGACTAGTGTGGTTCACCTGTGGGGCATCCGTGCCCTGTGATCGAGGTCCGCCAGCAAGATTTCGGGCCTTCATGGCCGGTTCCAGCAGAGGGGCCATTCCCCAACCCATGGGGTCCATAAGTGGTGCTCGGCCACAAACATGTGGTCCATAAGGTGGTGCATCGATGCAGACAGCTGGTTCTGGGAGTTCCGGGCGCACAATGGCGGACTCACGCACGCTCCCCTCGGTGCCCAGTGGCGCTCAGGTCATGTGGGAGACAAAAGGGGGACAAGACAGATGAGCGAGGGGTAAGGTCACAAGGGTACACATCAACAAAGGCAATGCAAGGCGAAGTGCGTACGGAGAGCGAAGTGAGAAAGCTCGTCCCTACCGTACGTCACCCCCCCTGTCACCTACACTACCCTTGCCCTTACCCCATATGTACAAAATCTACACATTTACAAATCCGTCACTACCGTCACGTCTTCCCCATATTTCCCCTACACCAAATTCGTCACCACAATCCCTCTACTTCACAATTTGCCATCACCAATTCATCATCAATCCTCATAAGGAGGAAGAGATGGAACACAAAGCACAATGTCACACCCACGTCATGATGCGTCTCACAATCCAAACATCTGCACAAAATAATAAAACATGGCATGGTGTGGAGTTACGTCACCTCAGGTGAGTGGATGTAGATGGTGCGAGGAGACTTCAATCCTAACTATCCTCTAAATGACATTAACACACTTTACACTACCCGGGGTCTCTCCCTGCCAATCCATTGGCCAACTTACACTATGGGTTCTAAAAACCAACTCCCATTGACCAAACTGTGGTGCTTCTCAATTTGGGGTCTCACTCCCCCGATTCATCTCCCGGTGCCCTTGCACAATTTCTGGGCTGGGGCGTGTAGCTCTCCCAGCAGGTCTACCCACCTGCACATCTCCACCACTGTAGTTGCCACCCGAGCTTACCTGCTCCTTAACCAAACCTCTCTACTGGGGAAGGCCCCTCCTGGCTCTGTCACCTCTCGGTGCCCTCTGGCACTGGGCTACCCGGGTCCGTCCTCCGGATCCTCGGGCCCCATCCACAACAACTACCGGCTCCCAGAGCCCACCTGCGGCCTCACCTGGCCGACATCCTCACAGTGGTGGAGTGCCCAAACCAACTACACACACTAACAGGCTACACGCCCAGCCATTTCCACAACACTAACCCATCCAAATACCATTCTTTCACCCGCACCACAGATGCCAATATCCAACCACAATTTACCTATTCCCTCTACCTAACACTTACACTACCCTCCCCGGGTATTCGTGATGGGGGTCCATTCTTCCCCCATTCACACCTTCGCACCATCCACTCCACTCCATAGTTTCCACCATACTCACTCCACGACCATCCATTCCAATACTCCATATATTCCACACAACCATTTATTCCATACACCTGTTGTTGCACACCTGTGCAATCATACCTGGTGCCACCTGCACCCTCCTTCCTTCCTGGACCATTTGGTCAGCACAACTCACATCACTATTACTCACTCAAACACTGCTCCACACACCTGTTCAGTTGCACACCTGTGCAATCACAGTACAACTCACACTCACAATCATTTACTCATACCCTGCTCAATACACTTTCGATCCTCACACACACACATCTCTCCCGAGCATTGCCTAGCAATTCCTCATTTCACCGATATCAATACTCACTCACTCGGCATCATCTCATCTAACTACTCCCCTCTGGAACTTGCGCTTCCCAGTCGTCCCTTTAAACTATTGCGCTCCCTCGTCATTATCATCCAAACTAATCTACCTGCGTCCCCACTACCGGTATCATTGTCACTACCTAATCTTACCGTTACCTAAGGTCATCTCTCCAGATCCCTACACACCATATATCCTAACCCACCCGGGCTAGTTTTCACTGCCATAAACCCCATAAACTAGTGCTCCTCTGCCCCCGGTTGTGAGGGATGGCAGAGTTGCCATCCCATCACATCGGGTATCTCTTACTATAAATTTTGCTCGTCCAATTTCCACAAATTAAAAATTTTCCAATTACTGCTAATTCTATTCACTATTCTAAATTTCGTATCAAATCACTATCACTATCACCATCATCACAGTCCACTCACTAGTGCCTCTCGGTGCGCCAATTCACTTCCACAGCCCAGCTTCATAAAGCCGAGCAATGAATGCGGGTTGCTTGGTGCCGGCGGTTGGATATGTCCGACACTCGGTGAAGGGAAGGAGGCTTACCCGGGCCGAGATCCCACGCACCACCTCAGCACGGAGCCATCCAATGGCTTGATCTCGACCTGCCGGAACGCCTCAACAAAAAGGGGTCGCCATGACGACCCTTCCTATCGGGCTGCCCGCTCCGCCTAGCGGAGCACGGACGCGGCCGTTCAAAGCGAGGCCCAGCATGGATCGCGTATGGCGGTTCTTTCGAAACCGCCGTGGTTCGGATCCCCGCTGGTCCTCGCGGCACGCGAAGCTGCTCGGCGCGCACCGAGGGCCCGATTCGGCTAAATGTCGTTCTAACCGCTAACCCGGTTACCGTCAATGCTTCACCTGCATGCTCACACGCCGCAGCCCGTTCCTTGCTCATACATCCAGCTGTTCCCATGCTCCTCGTCATTGCACCTTCTCTTACACACCTAGGTACACTCATTCCGCTCACAGACTTGGTCACACACCTGACCACCGAACACCTTTGCACACACTCGTCGTTCGCACACCTCACCAACACACCTCTTCGTGCCCCCTCCTCGGTCACCTCCTCTGTGACAATCACAGGTGTGCTCTCACTTGCACACCCAACCACGTGCCTCACTACTAACTCAAGTGTGCATTCCCACACACGCTCTACCATTCCAGGTGTGCATCCTTCCATTCCAGGTGTACATCCTCTCTCACCTGTCACAACCAACTCACGCTCCGTGTCACTCGCACTACTCTCACCTCCACACTCGGTCGTGCACTCACCCTTACTTTTGACAGCGCACTCTTCCCTCATGTGCCCGTCCGTTACACACCTTTCTCGCGCATCCTCTTGCGCACACTCTCCCGTTACATCCTCTGTAACACTCACCACAGGCGTGCATTCTCCTTTACTCTTGACAGCGCACTCTTTCCCCATGCACCCGTCCGTTACACACCTTTCTCGCGCATCCTCTTGCGCACACTCTCCCGTTACTTCCTCCGTAACACTCACCACAGGTGTACACTCTCTCGTTACATCCTCTGTAACACTCACCACACCGCGCTTCCATGTGCCCCCTCGCACACGCGCTTCGACCAACTCACTCTCGACAGCACACTCACTCCTCTGCGCGCACTTTTTCCTCACACACCCAATGGTCGGACATTCTCGCACACCTCTTCCTTCGCACACCGTACCTGTCGCACACTTCACCAACGGCCTCTCACGAACACCCGGATCCAAATCAACCCCCAAGCCGACTGAAGCTCCCCTCACATCATATACATTTCCTCGTATATCGCCACTCACCTTGGCACCTCGTCTCCGCACCTCCTTCGCCACCTGCAAACTCTTTATTTGGTTAGCGAGCACACCATCATGATTCGAGCACAGACCTTGTACCATTTCCATCACCTCCTCCTTTATCTCCCTCTTAGTTTCCGTCCGTCTCTTTTTAATTTCACTCACCCCCTCTTCCACCTTCTCTAATTTTTCCTTCACCTCTTTTATTTCCTGGTGCGTCTCCTCAATTTCGTCCTCTAAGGCTACCTTGACCGTTTCTATGTGCGTCCTCACCTTCCGGTCCTTCGTCTCCATTACCTCTGTCACCTCGTCCAACCTCATTGTCAGTCCCTCACGTACCATCTGACATTGCCTCTGTGTCGCTATCAAGTCGTCCTTGATGTCCCTTTGTGTCGCTTTTAACCCTCCTAGTACCGCAGTGTTCTTTTGTACCTGCTCCACTAACTCCGTCTGTCCCACCGTCAGCTGTTCCACCTCCTCCGTCAGGTCCTCTATTCCCCCTTGTAACCTAGCCGTATTATTCCTCACCTCTTTCTCCATACGCTTTTCACCACGCTTTACCTCCTTGCGTACCCCCGAGACCTCCTCACTTACACCTCATCGTATCTCCTCCTTCATCTCCTCCCTCTCTTTTGTAGATGCCACCCTCATCTGTCCCAATTCATCCCTCTGAGCATCCAGTTTGGTTTCTACCCCGATTTTCACCTCCTCTATCTGCTCTCCCATTTGTTTAATTTCTCGGGCGGATTGCTCCCCTATTTCCCACAATTTGCCTTCCATCCTATCTTCAAGCCCCATTAACCCCTTTTTCACCTCTTTTATCCCGTTGTCTAACCCCTCAAATTTGTCGTCTAACTTCCCAAATTTCTTGTCTAATCCCTCACCGGTACTCCTCGCTTCGTCCCTCATTGCCCCCATTTGGCCCTCCAATCGCTCACCCTGAGCCCTCGTCTCGTCCCTCTGCAGGTTGAGGGACGCCTGCATTTGCGCCATAAATTGCTCCATGAAGGCCTGCATTTGGGCCATCCCTCCCACTTGTGCAGCGGGTGCGGCCGCCGTAGCCATGTGCGAGGTGCCATTTTGCGCGCCTGAAGCCTCGTGCGCGAGGACGCCATTTTGCGCGCCTGAAACCTCCTCAACCACATTGCCATTGTTCTCCTCTACTTCGTCCCTCTGATCCTGGGTTACTCCTAACCCCTCCTCTAGCTCACCCACCTGCATCCGATCGCCTTGACCAGCCATGGCGCGATTTCAAAATTCGGGTTTTTCTTTAAAAACAAAACAATTTCCAGCAGCTCGTAATTTTGAGCACGTTAAGCGTGCTTCGGGTCCGACCCCGCTCCCGACACCAATTGTTACGCCAATTGTACAATTGTGTCCAAAATTTGGGCTTAATGAATTTAGTCCCAGGTCCGAATCCGACACTCCTGACACCAATTGTTACGGTCCGCGGTTAAGGATGTTGGTTTGCCGAGCGGATGGCACCGCGACCTAACAGTTACTCCGATTAACCCTTCCCGAACGTTGGCTGGATCGCGCCACAGATATTCAATATGGAAAAGACAAAAACGACGGATGTGAAGAAAAGGAAGAAGAAGACGAAAAAAGGGTTGAACATACTACTAAATTTATTTACTATTTACAGGGTCAAAATAACCAAGGAGAAGGAAAGATAAGAAAATAATTTACAGAAGCTTTTAGAGACACAGTGAAAATACTCGCTTATCTAACAGGCTTAACTTATTCCCAGGGACAAGACAAAAGACAGACTGCGAACACACTTACACGGGGAATGGTGATAGGAATGGCAGGTGGATGGCTGGAGGGAGAGGGAGGTCCAACGGGTCCTGCAGCACGATCGGCGCGTTGGGCAGCCGCCGTTCCTTCGCGGCCCTGCTCCAAACTGCCGTCCCAGGCCACAAGCTGCTGTGGCTGCAGTTTCGGTGGCTCAAGCTGCTGTGGATGCAGTTTCGGTGGCTCAGGCTGCTGTGGATGCAACCGCCACTCTTGTCATGGACCTCTCCTTGTCATGGACCTCTCTTTGTCATGGACCTCTCTTTGTCATGGACCTCTCTTTGTCATGGACCTCTCTTGTCATGGACCTCTCTACGCAGCTCTTGTCATGGACCTCTCTACGCAGCTCCTCTCTCTTACCACTCAGCTCTTGCGCGTCTTTTTATAACGCCTCCGGCGATTAAGCCACCGACCTTCAGGACACGCCCATCGGTGTGCTCACCTCGGCCGTGGTTGGTCGCCGGACCCTCTGGCTCCGCCCTTGATGACGACGGGCGGGCACGCCTTTCTTCCCCAACCCGAGCACATGTTCAATGGCGGCTTTGGAGGGGATGTAATTGGCAAATTGAGGCTTGGCCATTACGAAACGGGAAATGGAGGTTTTTGGGAATGGGAATGAAGGGAATCTATCTTTTTCACTTGGTGCAATGGAGTGTCATTTTAATGGACGACAAAGCCTTAATCTAATACACAGAATAAGGAAATAAACTACTGAACAAGGGTATTATAGTGTCCTTCAATGTATGCTTTATGGAATTAACTACCGGGACGCCCTTTGACCTTTATACACACTGGAGCAAGGAGGGCTCAGAATAAAGCAATAATAATAATAAAGCACACAAAAAAAAAAAATACAATCCTCATATCCGCAACAATATATATGTATAAGTTCAAAACACACCTGGTCACTAGTGTGCCGCACTGACCGGGTCCTCAGTCGAGGTCCTCAGCATCATCCCGTTTCGGCCCTTCAACCTCGATACGGTCCGCTTAGGTGGGCCAGCAGGGGCACATACACATCCACATGCAGCAACTACACCTGGATGCATACATACCCCCACCCTCAGCCAGTGTGAATGCAGACTACAACAACAACACCTCCACATCCAGAATCCACAACACCAAACAAACATGGTGGAACACTCAAACACCCACCTTTATACCCTTCACCACTCACCAACAAAACACACCAGATCATTCGTACACACACATAACACACACATACACACACAACACCAACCAACCACCTACCCTTACAACATACACCACTCAACATACAAAAACACACTCATGCAAAAATTGATTCATACAAAAACACACACCCTCACCCACTCACTCACTCACATACACAAAATAAGAAATAATAATAGTAACAAAAAAAAAACACAAATAAAAAACACACACAACCAACCTACACCGTTTGACGTGCCTCCATAAACTTCCTCCATATCCAAAATGAGCCTTTCAAGGCAACCTGGGCCACCTTGTCACACATCCTCCTTCTTTCTGTCCCACACACTCCAAGCCGAGCAAGAAATGCAGAAAAGGAACTGCCAATATACCCTCTACACCCCACCTCAAATGGCTGACACGAAACTCGCCAACCCTTCTCCCGGCACTCTGCCTCCAGCTCACTGTACTTTCCTCTCTTCCTCTCGTGGACCTCCTCCATGTTCTCGTCCCACGGTACAGACAATTCCCCTAAGATGACCCGTCTTGTTGCATCTGACCAAATGACAATGTCAGGCCGCAACCTTGTCACACAGATCTCTTCTGGGAATACCAATTGTGGCTTTATGTCTGCCACCACCTGCCAATCACAACCATCTGACAGCCCTCTTGCTTTCCACCTCCTCCTCTTTCCACCTCTTACCACTTGACCCTCTTTGACAAACCACACCTCTCCCCCATCAGTCTCCTTCTCCACTCTTCTCTCTCTTGACCTCAGCACCTCTTGTTGCACCATCTGCACCACCACTGCCAGCACCTGATCATGTCGCCACCTGTATAGTTTTTTTGAATTACGTGGTGGTGAGGTGTTTTGAATTACGTGCTGGTGAGATGTTTTGAATTACATGGTGGTGACATGTTTTGAATTACGTGGTGGTGAGATGTTTTGAATTACGTGGTGGTGAGGTGTTTTGAATTACGTGGTGGTGAGATGTTTTGAATTACGTGGTGGTGAGACGTTTTGAATTACGTGGTGGTGAGTTGTTTTGAATTATGTGGTGGTGAGGTGTTTTTAATTACATGGTGGTGAGGTGTTTTGAATTACGTGGTGGTGAGATGTTTTGAATTACGTGGTGGTGAGGTGTTTTGAATTACGTGGTGGTGAGATGTTTTGAATTACGTGGTGGTGAGGCGTTTTGAATGTCGTGGTCATGAGGTGTTTTTCATTACGTGGTGGTGAGGTGTTTTGAATTACGTGGTGGTGAGATGTTTTGAATTACGTGGTGGTGAGGCGTTTTGAATTTCGTGGTCGTGAGGTGTTTTTCATTACGTGGTGGTGAGGTGTAATCGGTCCAAACTTCCAGTCTGCACCTACCTCCCCCCCTCACCCCCTATGTATGTGCTGAGAGGTTCTTTTTTGAAAAAAAAAAATTTTTAAACATAAATCTTCAACCTAAATTGCTTATAAAAATGTAATATCACAAACACTCCAAATAAATTTGTGCAAAATAATTGTTTGTATTATGATTGGCGTAAATCATGACAACACAGCAACTCAGGTAGTCATTATTCTCAGCTAAAACAAGCCTGTACTTCAGTAACGAAGCGTGGTGAGGCGAGCGTAGCGAGCCGAGCTAGTATATATATATATATATATATATATATATATATATATATATATATATATATATATATATATATATATATATATATATATATATATATATATATATATGATGACATTCACATACATACATACAAAACTTTTTTGTTATAAAAAGCGTTGGGTAGCTGTATACATTGCATTGTGGAAGACATTTCACTCGCACTATAATTCGCTCATTAGTAATAATCAAAAACATCTTGTTATATCGCATCATGTACCACGAGCCACGGATATCAGTGTCCTCCATTGGACACACAGTAGTGTTTCTGACAATGCGGAATTTCACGCTGATGCGATTCCCGAAGATCATCACAATGGTGGCAAATGGTGAGCTGAAGCCGAAGGCGAGTGCAGTCAAAGAGCTGTTAAACTTTGCTTTTAATTTACTTTGGCCGAATACAAATGGATTTGTTATGATGTAAGGTTGGTAAAAATAAAATGGTGTTTGGTGAAGCAAGAAGACCATGGGCAGGAAAAGTGGGGCAACATGCTCACCCCCATTGATAACCTCCTCAATCCCGGTTATTAAGCGGAGTAGCGGATAAAACAGATGGATCCTCCTAACATGAAGAAGCACAGAACAAGTCCCATCACAGCACTTGCTGCACGACCTGTTAGCAAGTGTCGTCTGCCACACAAACACAATGTCTCTGCCCTGGTCATCAGCACTTAGGAGGTTTACAATAAGGAGTGATTAATTAAACAAAGGAGCACACTGACGCGAGATCAAATCAAATCAAAAGAGCATTTATTTCCTTCAACAAAAGCAACAGGAAGAAAGAAAAATTTGATTGATGAAGGAGGCTGAATCCCAAAAAGCAAGCTTGTGCCTTTACACATGCAGATAAAATTCGGCAAAAACTATGAAACTACATCAAACCACACGAGCACAAACGAGAAAGAAAACATATTCATGGGCAAAGAATTTGACAGCATGAATAAGTGGATCAGTAGATCAATAAATCAATATATAAACATATACACATATACGTACAATCGTACATCCAGAACTATTAATTTAGTGTCACCAGTGTGAAAATTCAATAGACAAATATACAATGGATTTCTTGAAGGACCAATGTACAATACCACGAGAGAAAATATTGCTTAAGTTCGAGTGTTTGTGTCTCATTAAAAAAACACAACCCTATTAAAGTGATGTGCTATTTTTATTTTTTAATGTAAATTATTTTCTATTGACCTCAAAAATAGTTTGTTTCGAAATTCAGAAATGCACGATGCCACCGCTGTTTAATTTTCAACTTAATCAGATGCAAATAGACAATTTTCAAAATGAAAATGGATGATTTTGGTAGTTTGACGTTTAGTTGACCTTTGACCTTTTGACCTCAGAAATAGTTGGTTTATAAATTCAGGAATGCACGATGCCATCGCTGTTGAATTTTCAACTTAATCGGATGCAAATAGACTATTTTCAAAATGAAAATGGATGATTTTAGTAGTTTGACGTTTAGTTGACCTTTTGACCTTTTGACCTCAGAAATAGTTGGTTTCCAAATTCAGAAATGCACGATACCATCGCTGTTTAATTTTCAACTTAATCGGATGCAAATAGACAATTTTCAAAATGAAAATGGATGATTTTAGTAGTTTGACGTTTAGTTGACCTTTGACCTTTTGACCTCAGAAATAGTTGGTTTCTAAATTCAGGAATGCACGATGCCATCGCTGTTTAATTTTCAACTTAATCGGATACAAATAGACAATTTTCAAAATGAAAATGGATGATTTTAGTAGTTTGATGTTTAGTTGACCTTTGACCTTTTGACCTCAGAAATAGTTGGTTTCTAAATTCAGGAATGCACGATGCCATTGCTGTTTACTTTTCAACTTAATCGGACGCAAATAGACAATTTTCAAAATGAAAATGGATGATTTTAGTAGTTTGACGTTTAGTTGACCTTTGACCTTTTGACCTCAGAAATAGTTGGTTTCCAAATTCAGGAATGCACGATGCCATCGCTGTTTAATTTTTAACTTAATCCGATGCAAATAGACAATTTTCAAAATGAAAATGGATGATTTTAGTAGTTTGACGTTTAGTTGACCTTTGACCTTTTGACCTCAGAAATCGTTGGTTTCCAAATTCAGGAATGCTCGATACCATCGCTGTTTAATTTTCAACTTAATCGGATGCAAATAGACAATTTTCAAAATGAAAATGGATGATTTTAGTAGTTTGACGTTTAGTTGACCTTTGACCTTTTGACCTCAGAAATCGTTGGTTTCCAAATTCAGGAATGCTCGATACCATCGCTGTTTAATTTTCAACTTAATCGGATGCAAATAGACAATTTTCAAAATGAAAATGGATGATTTTAGTAGTTTGACATTTAGTTGACCTTTGACCTTTTGACCTCAGAAATAGTTGGTTTCCAAATTCAGAAATGCACGATACCATCGCTGTTTAATTTTCAACTTAGTTGGATGCAAATAGACAATTTTCAAAATGAAAATGGATGATTTTAGTAGTTTGACGTTTAGTTGACCTTTGACCTTTTGACCTCAGAAATAGTTGGTTTCCCAATTCAGTGACCCAATATGCAAATCCTGTTCAACGTTCAAGTCAATGGGATGAAAATGACGATTTGAGAAATTTGACCTCAAGATGACCTTTGACCTCTGAATTAATAGGCTTCTCAGTTGAGGCTACCTCTACAACTTAGTGAAGTTTCATGACGATCGGTTTAGAATTAGAATTGCGACCTGCTGGCGATTGACAAACAGACAGACAGAATAACAAAGTCGACCTATCTCGATCTGATCTGATCCAAATATTTTTCTTCTGCAATATTACAAATTTATTTAGATGTCATTGAAATGTACAGTATTTCCCCAGACTAAATTACAATATGAAGTATAATGGAACTCGGTAGAGCGTATACCTTCGCCAGGTGAACAGTTTACGTTTTGTCTCCCACTGATATGCCAGATCTGGATTCGAACCTGATCCAAAATCGAATCGGCTTGTTCTTGTCATCCATAGTTTTGTCATAATCTGTCCACAACTTTTTGAAATATCCTGCTATATATCGTTTTTGTCTCTATCACTCAGTGGTGAAGAATCACTTATTGATTTTTTTTTTTAATTCTCGTATCCGGATCCGTATCGATTCGTCCTCGGCACACAACCAACGTCCCCACCAAATATTTGCCAAATCCATCCACAACTTTTAGATATTGTGTTCACAAACAGAGGTGAAAACAAACTCTGCCCACCTTCGGTGGCGGAGGTGAAGGTATGGAAGGAAGTACAAGTGAACAATAAATCAATCTCAGTATTAAGTATTTATTACGTAGATTAAGTCAATCTAAGTACTATTGTACCTATGAATTATGCAATCGTTTTTGCGACTTTGCTTGCGATTTCCTGAATTTAATATTTCCAAGAAAGTTTGGAATCGATATAAACCCCGAGAATCTTGGTCTCTTTATCAGAATTGCAGTAGTCAACAAATTAGTACATTAAATTTTTTATTTTTACCAAAGGCAATCGAATTACATTTATTTAAGTCAACAGACAACCTATTATTATAGGTACCAATCTCACACTTTTAAGAGATTCTCATTTACAACACTAAATACATAATCATTTTTTAAATCACAATCCAAAATATTCGTGTGATTCCTTCATACGAGGGGTGAAGCTGTGTTAACTAGTTAGGGATTAAGGTTCGTTTTCCCCAGTATGTGATATTCCCTCTGTAATTTTGTCCCTACCTTTTTACAATTACAAGGCCGGTCCTGCAAAACTCCCATTAAACCACCACAACCACGGACAAAACCCGAACATTGCCGATCGGCAAGGAAGTTCCGCCTTAATTAACACTCACGCTAAGAAAGGCCGGCAGGCCACGCCCCTGAGCTTGCAATTGGTCGGGGTGACGTCAGAGCCGAGAAGGGAGGAGTGAAAGGAAGAGAAGCGCATCTCTCTCTCTGGGCTCGGCTGGGTTTTTGCTCGAACAAGAAGAGGGCCTTCTTGTCATTTGTGAGCTAGTCGTGTTAGTCTCACCAATGAGCTCTGAACTGCATTGGCAGTGTTTCGGCAACCGCTGGGCTTGTGGTGAGCTCAAGGCCGTGCCGGTCGCCATAAAGACGAGGACGACCAATCTCAAAGGTGGTTGTCTTGGCTGCTTGTTTCGCGCCTGGGCATTCGATGTGTGGCGCCGCCACCATTTTGGGGTCCAGAGGCTTTGAATGTCGACCATCACCACCTGTCTCTCTCTCCTCATCTCAAAAAGACCCCGTTGGAGACAGCTGAGTGCCGGCCAGATAAAAGAAACGTTTTATTGTATTTTCATTAACTTTTCCCAGTGTGTGTATTTGAGTCTGCAGGTGAGGTACCTCAGTTAGAATTTTAGTCTTTACTTCAACTTTTATTTCGACATTTGCATCTTACATTTACTTTCATAATATTATTTGTTGAAATTCTTTGTCGTGTCGTGTCTGTTCATTGTGGGTGTCAGATTAAACCCATGTGCTTCGTCCAGGTAAGCACTCCGTTTCCTTCATTCCCGCGCGCTTCAAAAATAACCGCCATTTTTCGGGCCGTCGCCTCGGAATTAAAGACCGTCCAGCTATTTGTCCAAGGCTGGTGTTCATCGGCTACGGACAGGACAATATTTTATGATTAATAATGCCAAAAGCTTTAGATAAGACAACAAAACCACCTGTGGCATGAGAATTATGGCATAACGGATTTGGACGAAACTTGTTGGACCGGTTGGGTGTATGACAAGGACAAACAGATTCGATTTTGGTGAAGATCTGAATATGGATTCGGATATGAGAATTATTTAATTTTTAAAGTGATTCTTCAACATTGGGAGATGGGGCCAAAAACGATATAAAGCAGGATATCTCAAAAGGTTATGGATGGATTTGGACGAAACATAGTGGAGAGGTTGTGTGTCTGACAAGGACTAATCGTTTCGATTTTGGTGAAGATCTGAATATGGATTCGGATACGAGAATTATTTAATTTTCAAGTGATTCTTCACCATTGAGAGATCGGGTGAAAAGCGACACATAACATGATATTTAAAAAACGTTTTGGACGAGTTATTACTAAACTAGGGGGACGAGTTGGTTAGGTGACAAGAACAAGCGGATTAGATTTTGGTTCAGGTCCGAATCCAGATCCGGCCTATCATTGGGATACACAACATAAACTGTTCACCAGGCAGAGGTATGTGCTCTACTGAGTGTCGTTCTAGTTTACAGATGCATCGATTATTCTATGGGTAAGACAAATTAATGCCAAAGATGTTGAGTAACCTTTACGGAATCCATACTGTGACTGGGAAAGAATATTGCATTTGTCAAGGAATTTGAATAACCGTGTATAAGCAATTCTCTGCAGCATTTTGGAAAAGATTGGAACAAATGATATGGGCCTGTAATTTGTTAGATCTCTTTCCTCCCCACTTTAAAAAAATTGATGTGACCTTAGCTAGTTTCGATTGGTTTGAGAAAATGCCTTTCCGAAATATAAATTGAAGACATGACGTAATTATTATTCTTTTTTTTCTTTTTTTTTGTATACAAGGTCGAGGCTCGTGTAAGAGGACACATTGATCACAAATAGACAAACTGACACATAAAACATAAAACATATGATAAAGGGAGTGGGAGACAAGATGGAGAGCAGGGACATTGGGAGATCTGTGGGAGGGAGAGGGCTTGGGGGGAGGAGGCGTGGAAGGGGGTAGGGGGTGGGAGAGGTTAAAAAAACACATGGACACTGCTAGGACTTCCAGGAAAAAAGTTGGTATTTCAAAAAAGTGGAACTGGGGTGAATTAACGGGGGTAGAAAAGATCAAGGTTTTGGATGGGGGAAGATAAGAGATGGTGGTGAACAGCTGTTTTAAATACCTGGAGGGAGGAGTGGGATTGAAGAGAGTGAGGGAGTTTGTTCCAGAGGTGGGAGAAAAGAGGCATGAAGGAGTGAAGGTGAATAGAGAGTCTTGATTTTGGCAGTTTAACCATAAGAGGGTTGCAGGCAGATCTGGTGCGACCTGTAGGAATATTTGGGGGACAGAGCACAGAGAGAGCTGGGGAAGCAAGGCCGGAGAGGAGTCCGTACAAAACAGAAAGACCACCTACCTGCCTGCGGTGAGTGAGTGAAAGACCCTCACAATCAGCTTCATCACAGGAGATTCCAATGATTCTGAAAGCTTTGGTTTCAACAGCATGAAGCCGAGCTAGGTGTGAGGCAGGAGCACCGGCCCAGAGGGGAGAGCAGTATTCCATTGAGCTGCTGATGAAAGCCTTATATGTGGTGAGGAGCTCAGGTGTGCCAAGGAAGGACTTCGCATGACGGAGGATGCCCAGTCGGCGACTGGCTTTGGAGGCCAGATTTGAAATGTGGTTTTCCCAGGAAAGATCATGGCAGATAGTGAGACCCAAAAGCTTGAGTGACAGAACTTCTTGGAGAGGATTGTTGAGAAAGTAGATGGGAGGATTGTCCAGTCGGTCTTTTTGGAGGGACAAAGTAAGAGTGTGAGATTTGTCAGGATTGAAAGACATGTTCCACTTGTTTGACCAGTCTGTGATTTTGTCCAGGTCTGTAGAGAGTGAGGAGGCTGTAGACTGCCGATCTGAGGGATGAGGAATGGAGCGGCAGAGAGTGGAGTCATCAGCAAAGGATTTTCAAGAGAGTCAGAGAGATCATTGATGAAGACCAAAAAGAACAGGGCCCAGAACACAACCTTGGGGAACTCCAGCCAGAACAGGAAGGGGAGATGAGAGAATTTCATTTAGAGATGCTTTTTGTCCCCCGTCGCACCGCGGAGCGAAAGGGGGACTATGGTTTTCCCCTCCGTCCGTGTGTGCGTGCGTGCGTCCCTGTGTGCGTGTGTCCGTGCGTGCGTGCATAAGCGAAGGACCGAATTATAATCTGGTGTGTGGGTGCATCTAGGCATAAGGAAGAACGCTATTGAAAATTGGGTCGCCACGTCAAAATCCAAGATGGCCGCCGCCATTTATGTCTGAACCTTGTGAGCGGAATATCTTGAAAAATAAGCGAAGTACCAACTTCTAATCTGGTGTGTGGGTGTATGTTGGCATAAGGAAGAACGCTATTGAAAATTGGGTCAACACGTTAAAATCCAAGATGGCCGCCGCCATGTATGTCTGATGCCATGTATGTCTGAAACTTGTGAGCGGAATATCTTGAAAAATAAGAGAAGTACCAACTTCTAATCTGGTGTGTGGGTGTATCTACACATAAGGAAGAACGCTATTGAAAATTGGGTAGCCACGTCAAAATCCAAGATGGCCGCCGCCATGTATGTCTGAAACTTGTGAGCGGAATATCTTGAAAAATAAGCGAAGTACCAACTTCTAATCTGGTGTTTGGGTGTATCTCGGCATAAGGAAGAACGCTATTGAAAATTGGGTCAACACGTTAAAATCCAAGATGGCCGCCGCCATGTATGTCTGATGCCATGTATGTCTGAAACTTGTGAGCGGAATATCTTGGAAAATAAGCGAAGTACCAACTTCTAATCTGGTGTATGGGTGTATCTAGGCATAAGGAAGAACGCTATTGAAAATTGGGTAGCCACGTCAAAATCCAAGATGGTCACCGCCATGTATGTCTGAACCTTGTGAGCGAAATATCTTGAAAAATAAACGAACTACTAACTTCTACTCTGGGGTGTGGGTGTATCTACACATAAGGAAGAAAGCTGTTGAAAATTGGGTCGCCATGTAAAATCCAAGATGGCCGCCTTGCGTCTTCCACTTTGTCAACTCACATCACTTCACCTAGGCGTAACGCTTGTTGTATTTATTCCTTCGTCTCATGTTCAGTTAATTTTGCTGCTACCCACACACGGCGAAGCATGCACAAGTGTAAATACATACAGGTGGAACACTTACACAGACGTGCAGAAACTAACAGAATTGTTTCAAGCCTCAGAAGCTTTGAATGAGTAATACATGACACAAGTTGAAAGTGGTTTTAAATAAGCGGATTAAAAGACAGACAGAGGTGAGCTGTTCGGGCAGAGCTACACAGGCCTATTTTGGCACTTAATCCTCAGGGCCATACCCCAGGTGTGTCTGTGACTTTACTTCAGGGAGAGATTACTTCTGAGTCACAATCTGCCTTACGTCTGTCATGACACTCCACAGGTGAGATTGGTATGAGGTAGGATCCGCCTTGGCCTCACAGCTGTCAAGGAGTGTGGCTTCCAATCTCGGCCTTCCTCTAAAATTGGTAATCCTGGTGTTTTTCAAGTTTAAGTAAATGGCCAAAAAAAAACCCAAATATCCCATAAACCTTTTCATCCAATGAGGATATGTGTCACCTGTTTTCATTACACTATGATTGGTTTGATAACTATTATTATTTAGCAAGAACTCGAAAATGGACCTTTGGGGAAAAAAATATCTGTGAGTTGAGGAAGAGAGACAGCTAGGCCTTGCATATTATTTGTAGTTTCCGTTCAGCCATCTTGGCAGATCATGTGACTGATTGTTGCCAATCACGGAACACGATAAAACAGAAACATAGCAAGTGCAATGTCCATAGATACCGCTCTCTTTCTCTCTAAAACGAGTGCAATGTCTGCCATATTGAAATAGACCGACGACAGCAGTATCCCACAATTCCTTGCAGTGTCCCACAATTCCTTGCAGTATATGTCATGGCGCCAATTTCTTGGGGGACATTCAGACCAGAATCGCATTCCACCGTGCATTTGCCAACTCCAAACATGAATCCGACCTGTCCAAATGCCTTTCGCATTCCCGTTTATACTTCCGCATTGGGGCCTACACTATTCTTGAAAGGTTTGGTCAATATCAAAGTGGTTAAATGGATTAAACTTCCTATAAACTGTCGTCCTGGTGTTTCACAGGCCGTTATAGCTGTTCGTCAATGTGTGTGCCGCCCCTCGAATGGACGTTAAACAGACTTCCTGTCTGCAGTCATTAGTTGGGAGATGTTAAAGATCGCACATTGTCCTTCGTGAAGAGTAGGCGAGTTATCACCGGCACCACGAACAAATTACAAATTCCAGCCTCGACTACTTATAGTCAAACGACTGGCCTGCCCAGCTGGTTCGTGAAAGACTTGGGCCCAAAACTTCCCATAGCCAACCCCACAAGAGAACAATTGTGGCAGTTAGATATCGATCCAATGTCTTCCATTATAAAAGAAGAAGAGTAGGGGAAATGATAAAAAGAAGAGAGATTACTCTATTCCAATCCCCCTTAAATCTCAATATACTGTATATTGAAGCAATAACTCAATTATTATATCATTATCACCCCCTCTCCTCCCCTTGGGGCCTATACTATCTCCTACTAAGTTTGGTGGCGCCACCTCCCCTATTCCAAGATCTATAAAAGCGAATAAATTGATTTTTCCACCATAACCCCCATAATGCCCACATTATGCAAGGTACATTTGGTGGCGCTATGGCCCAAAGGGCTGACATGACTAACTGGACCCTGATAGAGCCCTCTCCCCCCCCCCCCCCCCCCCCCCTGATCAGCATCACACTTAACTCAGAAACGTGATGAACGCCACATTTACCCAATTCATCCACCAACATATATATGAACTCCCTTCCTCTCCTGCCTCCCCCCCCAAAAAAAAAACCACAACCCCCCCCCCCCCTATTTTAATCTACATTTCATGTACTAAATTTGATTGTGGTTACAAACTGTTGCAAACATTCTCCCCATAATTCCGTTTTGGTCCAACCCCCCCCCCCCACCCCCCACCCAGCCCCTCCTCTAACCATGGGAGGGTTTATGACAATGGGGACAGCTTTGTGTTTTGTGTTCAGCTTTACCTGATACCAGGTGGACGCACTGCATGGGGACCAGCATTCCAAGCATTACTGAAGTCAAAGAACTGTGAATTGTAATGGAGGAGATCATCTCAAGGAACCCTGTCAGTGGAGACCTCTCTCTCCTCCATCTTGCTATCTAGAGGTGTCCATCAAAGTCAGTCAGCACAGGCCGAGGAACAAACAACTTCACCGCCCCCTTTGTATCTATCTATACTACAAGAGAGCTGTTTGTCTGTGTGTGTCTGTGTGTGTGTGTGTGTGTGTGTGCGTGTGCATGTATGTGCATGTTTGTGTGTGTGTGTGTGTGTGTGTGTGTGTGTGTGTGTGTGTGTGCGCGCATGTATGTGCATGTATGTTTGTGTGTGTGTGTGTGTGTGTGTGTGAGTGTATGTGTGGATGTGTGTGTGTGTGTGAGTGTGTGTGTATATCTATGTATGTGTATGTATGTCAGTGTGTGTAAGGGATTTCATTCGAATCTCAGGCTAATGGGGGGTGGGGGGGGGGGGGTGGGCAGTATAACCCAATTGGCTCCCCAGCATCTGACTGTCTGGCTTTGAGAAGCTGTTGACAAACTCTTTGTTAGACATTGCTTCAACATTCTTTCCTTATGAGCTCCCCACCTGCCGAGCCTTTCTCCTAGCTACAATCTCTACAATTTACACCTCTCTGCCAATAACCTGTATGAAATATTCCAATCCGGATTCCGCTCCAACCACAGTACTGAAACTGCTCTCCTCAAAATCACCAACGACCTTCTCCTCTCCTCTGACGCTGGCAACCTCAACATTCTCATCCTCCTCGACCTCAGCGCCGCCTTTGACACCATCGATCACACCATCCTCCTCACCCGACTTGAAACCACCTTTAACATTACCGGTACTGCCCTCTCTTGGATTAAATCATACCTCTCTGACAGACGTCAGTTCATCTCCATCAATAACTGCAAATCCCCCACTGCTCCCCTCCCCCAAGGTGTCCCCCAAGGTTCAGTTCTTGGCCCCCTCCTCTTCATCCTTTACCTGTCCCCCCTCGGTCACTTAATCCGCCGTCATGGTCTCCAATTCCAATGCTTCGCCGATGACATCCAGCTTTTCATCTCCACCAAGTCCATCTCCACCGCCACCCACTCTATCCTGACAAACTGCATCACTGAAATAAAATCCTGGCTTCAAATCAACTTCCTCAAACTTAACTGTGATAAATCTGAAATAATCATCATTGGCCCAAAAACGCTCATAAAATCCACCCATAACTTTGCCCTCAACATCGATGGTATCCCAGTATCCACCTCCCCTCACATCCGGAATCTTGGCATCATCTTTGACCAAACCCTCTCCTTCGACAAATACACTAAACAGATCACAAAGACAGCCTTCTTTCACCTGAAAAACATTGCCCGTTTCCGCTCATCCCTCTCCTCCACGGCTGCAGAAACCCTCATCCACGCCTTCATCACCTCCCGTCTGGACTACTGCAATAGCCTCCTTTATGGTTCACCCTCAACAATCACCAATAAACTCCAATACATTCAGAACTCCGCTGCCCGTCTACTCACCCATTCCCGGACCCGTGACCACATCACCCCCGTCCTTTACAAGCTTCACTGGCTCCCCATCTCCCAGAGAATCCAGTACAAAATCCTCCTCTTGACCTACAAAGCCCTCCATAACCTGGCCCCATCCTACCTGGCTGACCTCCTCTCCAGACACACTCCCACCCGCAACCTCCGCTCTGCTGGTACCAACCTCCTGACCCCCCCCCCCCCCCCATCCGGACCAAATTTAGATCCTGGGGGGACAGGGCCTTCTCCATCGCTGCTCCCACCCTCTGGAACTCGCTACCTCACACCATCAGAGACTCCTCCTCACTCACCACATTCAAAACATCACTCAAGACCCACCTGTTCAACACTGCATTCAACATTCAACCCACAGCATCTAACCCCTGACTATCTCCTCTCCTTCTCCCTCCTTTGTGCTTTGAATATTTCCCTATTGATTCTTCTTTTTTTGCAATTGTTTTTATGTTTTGCTATGCATTATGTTTTGCACTCTGTCAAAGCGTCTTTGGGCTTCCTGAAAAGCGCTATATAAAATAAATGCATTATTATTATTATTATTACAATCTGTGAAACTGGGGAAATATTTTGAGTTCCTTGTCCTTTGAAGAGAAGTATATTACACAGAATACGAGTTGGGACGGAGAGATGTTGTTGGTTGCTGGCTGTGTGAGGACCAAAAGGTGCTACTAGCTTAAGCGCCCATATCTGCCATGCATGTTATCCTTATCCCTCAATAAACCTCTTGTACAGTGTCCGAGTTGAGGTGCTTTTTCCAGAACCGAAGAGATTAGGGTATCCACGACATGTGTATGTGTGTATGTGTTAATACTTTCATTTGGGGTGTTGGGAAGTGATTTAGGCACCCACAAAAAAATAGAAAAGAAAAATGGATTTTTTTCCAAAATGCCAACAGTAACATCACGGGCAACAGCGGGTACTGCTGCTAGCTTCATAGAAAAAACAAGACCAAAAGTCTAACAGCGGCGTAGCCGGGCTTGTAAATTAATATAAACCCCAAACACACATGATTAGCCTTTTAAACAGTCGCTAATGCTGTTTATAACATTAAACAAATAAATTTGGAGGAATCCGGACATCCGTGAGGTAAGTTTTACTTACAGAACTGAGGGAAGATCTACTGTAATCTACAATCACGTGAAAAAGTAAGTACACCCCATGTAAAGTTTTGACTTTTTCAACATATTTCAACATACAGCTATTTGATCTTCATTTCAACATATTGATAGATAAAGGTGATATAATATAATGTCGCGCGGACCTCCCGGTTAATACCAGAGGCTCGCGGATGGACCGAAAACGGCTTTAATTGAGGCGACGGCCAATACGGATTTTGCTATGGTCACGCGGGAGGAAGAAGGAAAGTGGGAGCTGCGGTAAAAGCTTACCTGGAGCACGCTGACTGCAGCTTCGATCCTGCAAGGAAATTAACTCGACACGGACACAAGCTTTTGAATGGAAGGGGAAAATAATACAAGGGTTTATTAAATAAAGGCAAGGACAGGGAAACGCGATATTAACTAAAATTCCTAAATTGGAATCCCACACACCAGACCTCAAACACAAACAGGGGACCGAATCACGAAAATAACTCGTTCGTTATGTAGTGTACGTGGCGTGCAGTCTTATCTGGTCTCGTCGTCTTGTCCGTCCAATCTCCGCTGCACACCACGAGGTCCCTCACTCCAGCGCCCCAGCACCGTGAAGGCCCGGGCCAGTGCCCACTCCAGGCTCCTCGTCGACCCCCACGAGGTCCGTGCACCGAAGGTCCAATGCGGGTCTGCACGAAGCAAGTGAACTCCACTCAGGCTCGGACTCACAAGCCAACTCAACCAGGGACAAGACTCTACTCAACTCGGGATCGCACCGGGACTGCAAGGGCCAGGAATCTGCGTGCAGAGTTTGGCGCGCTCTTTTTTATAAACTCTGGCGGTGACGTCAGCCTCGGCGCGGCACCCAACCAGAGCCTCGCAGCTTCCCGCCGTTTGCCGACCCTCCTCGCGCCTTCCGCGTTGATTCGCGCCTTCCGCACCAAACAAACACAGTCCTCCTGCGCGTGGTTATAGCTCGTGCGTGTAGTGTGCTACGTGGGGCCCAGCGGAGATGAAGCTGGTCGCGGTCCACGTGGCGGGACCCCGAAACGGCCCCCTTGCCTGATCGTCTTCCAAAGTCATGTCAAGAAAGGGAATAATTTAGTGTTGCAATAAAGAGCCTAACTAAGTGTCGAAATGAGTGCATTGCCATACGGGACAAAGGTTTGGCTACCAGGTGTGACACAGGGGCGTTATTCTTTAATCCCTATTCTATTTAACACTCGAACATCCTGGTATGTTCACAAGTATACATCCTAACCGAGAAATCGGACTAACAGAACTTATTACAAGTGGATTCCTTACCGCGACAGACGAAGCACGTTACCTATTCAGATATATCTGGCTCTAGATATTGCTTTACCCCCAGACATAACAATAACAAATATCATGAAACATTTACATGTTGTAGTCCATTGTATAATTTAAATAAACATAAATGCAAATTTTCACAAGTGGAAAAAGTAAGTACACCCTTGGATCTAATAGGTGGGATTGCCCCGTTTGGCAGAAACAACCTCAAGTAGGCGTTTCTTATAACTGTCCACCAGTCTCTGACATCGACTGGGAGAAATTTCTGCCCACTCCTCCATGCAGAATTCTTTCAGCTGTGTGATGTTTGAGGGGTTTCTTGCATGCACAGCTCGTTTCAAATCCCCCACAACATCTCGATGGGATTTAGATCCGGGCTTTGACTTGGCCATCCCAGAACCCTCCATTTCTTTCTTTTCAGCCATTCCTTGGTGGATTTACTGGTATGTTTAGGGTCAGTGTCATGTTGCAAGGTCCACCTTCGGTTGAGCTTCAACTTTCCGACAGATGGCCTCGCATTATCCTCGAGCACCCTCTGGTACAATGAAGAATTCATAGTGGATTATATGATGGTGAGCTGCCCAGGCCCTGATGCAGCAAAGCTGCCCCAAACCATAATATTTCCACCACCATGCTTTACAGTTGGTATCAGATTCTTGTGGTCAAATGCTGTCTTTGGTTTTCACCAAACATATCTTCTGGTACTGTGGCCAAATAGCTCTACCTTTGACTCATCTGTCCAGAGCACATTGTTCCAGAAGTCCTGGTCTTTGCCTAGGTGTTCATTGGCAAACTTTAGTCTTGCCCTGATGTTCTTTCTGGACAGCAAAGGTTTCCTCCTGGCACACCTCCCAATCCTCCCATGTAGATCAAATTTGTGCAGCCTCTTTCTAATGGTAGACTCGTGCACTTTGACATCAACAGTGGCAAGAGCTACCTGAAGGTCCCGTGATGACATTCTGGGGTTCTTAGAGACTTCTTTCAGCATCTTGCGGTCTGCTCCTGGGCTGAACTTGCTGGGGCGGTCTGGCCTGAACAAGTTGGCAGTTGTTTGGAATCTTCTCCACTTGTAGATGATCTTCCGGACAGTCGAATGATTGATTTCAAATTGTTTGGAGATCTTTATAAATCCCTTCCCAGACTCGTAGGCATCTATAACCTTCTTTCTGAAGGCCTCAAAGAGCTCTTTTGTTCTCGGCAGGGGGACGCCACACACTTCAACAACAAAGAGCAAACCAAACTAAATGTCTGAGGTTTAAATGAGACAGGGTCCTCCAAGATCCTCTCTAATGATGTTCTAATCATTTGCACCTGAGCTGGTGCACCTGATTCTAATTTTAGGTATTTGAAGTAGTGATAAATGTAGGGGTGTACTTACTTTTTCCACATGCGAAATTTGCATTCATGTTTATTTAAATTATACAATGGACTACAAAATGTAAATGTTTCATGATACTTGTTATATTATATCACCTTTATCTATCAATATTGTTGTAATGAAGATCAAATAGGGGGAGAGGGAAGGGGAGGGGGAGGGAGAAGGGTGTGGGGAGGGGAGGGGGAGGGGGAGGGGAGGGAAGGGGAGGGGGGAGGGGGGAGGGGAGGGGGAGGGGAGAGGGGGAAGAGGGGGAAGGGAGGGGGAGGGGAGAGGGGGAAGAGGGGGAAGGGGAGGGGGAGGGGAGGGGGAGTGAGGGGAGGGGGAGGGTGAGGGGGAAGGGGAGGGGAGGGAAGGGGAGGGAGAGGGGGGAGGGGGAAGGGGAGGGAGAGGGGGGAGGGGAAGGGGAGGGAGAGGGGGGAGGGGGGAGGGGAGGGAGAGGGGGAGGGGAAAGGGAGGTGGGGGGAAGGGGAGGGCCAGTCAACAATGACGTTGCAGCACAGGCTGAGATTCAGTGTATAATGTTCCTCGCTGAAATGCGCTAACTTACATATGAATAAAAAATATGGATCTCATCATCGGAGGCCATTTTTAGGTCGGCCATGTCCTTCCCAGGCCCAATGGCCATGTCTGTGCCAAAAATCAAGTACGTGAGCGCGTCTGGCGCACTGAATTGAAAATATATAGAACGCTCATACTCCGAAGACGAAGGTGATGACAAGTGGTAAAGCATGTGGTGAGGTGGAAAGAACTGGGAAGTGGCCCTGTGCTGTGTGCAGGAAGGGTGTCGGAGTGAACTCCATTCAATGTACAATGTGCGCTGAGTGGGTTCATCAAAAATGTAGTGGTCTGAGAGGGTCATTAACCAGTGTGGCAGCTACATTCAAATGTAAGGTGTGCACAGAGGGAGCTGCAGATGGAGGAAATGTTGAGAAGTGGATCTTGGGGACGGCGTGAAGCTGGAAGGTGTGAAAACATTTTACTACCTCGGAGACATGCTGAATGGAGAAGGTGGATCAGACTCGGCAACGGTTGCTAGAGTGAGATGTGCATGGAAGAAGTTTCGGGAACTGAGTGGCATGCTGATGAGGAGGGGAGTGTCGTTGAAGCTGAAGGGAAAGGTGTATGCTGCATGCGTGAGAAGTGTTATGATTTATGGGAGCGAGACATGGGTCATGAATGTAGAGCAGCAACGAAGGTTGGAAAGGGTGGAAATGCGAATGGTTCGATGGATGTGCGGAGTATCATTGAGAGAGAGGAGGACAAATGATGAATTGTGAAAGATGATGGGAATAGAGCCTGTGGTTGATGCTGTGAAGAGGAACAGGTTGAGATGGTTTGGTCATGTGTTGAGGAAGGATGAAAGTGACTGGTTGAGAAGAGTGATGGAAATGAATGTAGAAGGAAGTAGAGGACGGGGAAGACCGAGAAAGACTTGGCTAAAGATGGTGGAAGAAGAAATGCGGGCAAGGGGGTTAACAAGGAGAGATGCAGAAAATAGGGCAAGATAGAGAAGATCGTCATGGGGACCGCAAGGCTAACCCGCGCTCTTGCAGGGAAAATGGCCTTAAAATGCATGTTGTTGTTGCTCATACTCCGTGAAAAGTGTAGCCGCCGTGTCGCCATCTTAGTTAGCACGACTCGACCGACTCGCTTCGCGGATCTCGTTTGTTTTGAACGTGTCCCAGATTTTAAAAGCCAGACAACTGTTAAAATGCCATTTTGTGCGGCAATAAACTGCTCCAATCGGTTACGGAAGGGTTGTGGAAAGACGTTTCACAGCTGTTTCAAAGACGTTCAATTCATATCGCACAAAATCGAGAAAAATCGACACAAAAACACGATCGCACAAAAGGTGAAAAAACGCAATCGCTTTTCGCTCTGAATTATGTGCAAATGCATGACGGAAATCGCCATCGCCCAGCATCGAGTGCCAACCAAGATGGCGCCCAGTAGCTGCATCTCCACCTGTTTGGTGTGAATGGCAATGGTCATTCTATATGTTTTCAGTTCAGTGGTCTGGCGGCGAGGATGGAACATCACGTGATCGCTCTGAGCGAATCAGCGAGCTGCTCTGGCACAGGCTGAGATTCCATGTATAATGTTCCTCGCTGAAATGCACTGAGGTAAATATGAATAAAAAATATGGATCTCGTCAAATATTTTTTAGTTAGGCCATGTCCTTCCCAGGCTCAATGGCCATGTCTATGCCAAATATCAAGTACGTGAGCCTCTCCATTTATAGTCCTTGAGCCAGACCAAAAGTAATGCTCCGGCGGGGGGAGTAATTCTCATTATGATTTTCCATTAGACCAATGTCTCAAGTGTCAGAAAAGGTGTGATGGACATCTGAGAACGGTAGCTTAGTGCCCGGATGGACGCCATCTTTGAAACCACCCAGCTCGAAAATGCCCATTTGGTGGGGTACATTGTTGCACGTGTATCTGGACTTCTATACTAGCTATCGATGTGCGGTTGACGACTAAATATACGTCCGATGTGTACCGTCTAAATAAAAAATAATATGAAGCATTTTGTTTTAGATTAATTATTATAAAAATCAATTATCGAAAAAAAATCATATATTTTTCAATATTTTATTATTAGACTTGTACTTTTTTTTAGTGAAACAACACTGGTATGATTTTCCAAATTATGCATTGTGCTACACCGTTTATCTGTCTATAAAAATAACTCAAAAACTAAAACATATCATCCACCACGAGTTTACAACAAATAAATGTAAAGAGGCATAAAATGACTTAGGCCGCCGCTGGCATTATCTATTCTGACGATAACGCAAGTTAGGAATGTCGTACGGAGAGGATTTTAACACCATACGATATCTAATAAGCAGGCGGAAATTGTTACATAGGAAATCTGCACTTTGGTGGCCATCTTGGATTTCAAAATGGCCGCCAATTATATTAATTATTCATTACTAGAGTTTGGAAAGACGTATGGAGCTGATTTTAACCCCATACGATGTATATTCCTAATAAGCAAGCGGAGGTATCATTGAACATGTCATGTTTTAGTCAAATAACACCGGTATGATCTTCCAAATTATACATTTTGCTAAACCGTTTATCTGTCTATAAAGATTTTCAGGCAATTTGGCCTGCATTATAATAGAGAACAACATATGCTATACAATATACAGTGCACACAAAGTTAATCATCAGAGTCGCCATCAGAGTCATTGGCATCCTGAGCCACGATAGCATCATCCTGCACCATGTTGGAGCATCCCTGCAGCTTACACACAACAGTGCACTTCAACCCATTCAGTATGCAGGAGCAATCTGACGGTCGACACGTCCTTCTGCATGTGCATGAGATGAGATTCAAGACGACATCTGGAGCTGGTAGACCCGCCATCCATCGGATTGTGAGCGAACCGCCATCATCGAGTTCCCAACCATGTCCTGCTGATGGTGTTGGGACGTCTGGTAGGTTTTCAAGGCTGCGTCGCCAGATAGCCGCCTGATAGTTGGCCCTAAGCGTATGCTGCATCAAGGAGTCTTCACAAGGCGGCAATTGTCCAGATTCGATCTGGCCCTTCTTTGCACAGAACATGTGATAACGGAGCGAATTAACACCGACGATCTTCGTGTTCTTGGCGTACAGCTGACACGTGAAGGCCTGAATGCTATTGAAGACGTCTGTTGGTACATTCCACGAAGATCCCAGATCTGTGAATGCTTGAAGATACAGCTCATTCGCTTGCACAAGCTTCAAAGCCTTTATCTTTCCTTGGCTAGCCAGAGCACTCACAGTGTCACACCCGCTCCATGCATGAAGCCCTGGCAATGCACTGCAAACTCCAGACCCCAATACCGCAGCCAACTTTCCAACGTCGATCATTCTGACTCGAACCTTTGTTCCTCGTCTGATGAAGAGCTGACTATCGATGGTTCTGCTGAGATGAAGACTGATGATCAGAACGTCGGTGTCATCTGCCACTAAGATGATCGTCTTGTAGTGGGTAGCGGCGTGCTTTGTGTGGAGAAACATACGCGTGTCTGCTTCCTCGTGGCTACATTCGAGTGCTTGCACCAACTTCCACCTATCGCGGGTCAGTACCAGACATTTTTCACCACAGGTGACATACAGTGTTCTGTTGCCTAGCTTTTCGCGATTTGTTTCATGTTTCCACGACTCGGCCAGAAACACAACCAGTTTCTCCTTTGTCTGGCTGCAAGCAAGGAGACGCCGCCAGTTCATGATTTTGTGTGCGGGTCTGATCTCGCTGAAACTGATGCCTTCATTTGAACCGCGGTTCACACGCTCAGCTGCTTTGATGGATTCTTCTGTGTATGTGTCAAAGACAACATCGATGCGCTCACTGCCTTGACCAGCGTGAAGCGCTGCAGCAAGGATGCGGTCAGATAGTTCTTCGAACGTGTCGTTCTCGCCATGCATCTTTTGTATGAGAGCCATCGCATCAATTATTGTTGCACTTCGCTTGTCAACGTTCTCGGCTGGTTCCACAAGACCTTCCATGTGTTTCGCAAGTGCAGCTTTGTTCGTTTTTTTCATTGACCCATCAACGTTTGCCAAAGACCATGGTAACGGCCCTAGTGGGTGACAAAGGACAAGTTGCATGTCGAGGTTCCTTGTCTTGGCGATGAGTATCATGGTGGCAAACAGTTGTCTGTCAGCTCTCAGGACGATCTCCTTGTTTGTGCCCTTCACAACTTTCTGCTTGATCTTACCAAAGGTCTTCAAGTTTAGCTTGTTCAATGTGTCATGAAAGCCTGTTCCCTCTTCAAGACGTTTCTGGAAGCTTTGATACGCCGCTTCCCCCTTTTGCAGGGTGTTGAGTAGGTCATTAGAAACGTCCTCCCTCGCAGCCGCTCCGGTAGATATACTGAGAAGACATGACGGATCATCGGCGAATGGATTGGTCCAGTCATTTTCCAGTAGATCACAGATAGCTGTGACGCCAGACTCATCACGTTTAATGCGAGAAGTAGACAAGTCAGGGTGCTTGGCGTGAGATGTGTCGCTGCCATTCACAAGGATAGTTTCTCGTAGTTGCCTCAGTGCAGTAGCCCGATTTTCTGCAGTTAGATAGTATCGTGACACAGCCCCTTGTCGAAGACTAAAACCTCGTGTTCCTCCAGCTGTTTGCGTATCTTTGTTTACTGTTTCTTCTGTTGTCTGATCAACAGCGATTCTGGCAAATGGATTCCCTGGTCTAAGCTGTACGGAGAAGTAGCCTTGATTGAAATGCCTGTACAACTCGGGGCATGTTTCGTGGAGTTGCGTCATCTGTGCATAGTACACTGGTAGATATCTAGCATAGTTCACCTTGTTCATTGCGAAACACCAAGGGATCACTCTTCTGACACAAGCCAAGTGAAGCATCCAGTCGCCTTCTCTATCCGCACGAATCAACCCCAGCAGGGTCTCTACCATATCAATATACATCATCCAGAAGCGAGCCAGGTCTCCATGTTTGGTTCGCAGAAAATGTAGGTATTTCGCGAACATGTCAAAGCTCTGTACACATGAATCATCATCGAGAGCAGCAGCGAGAGTCTCGTGGCAAACATCCTCCTTGATGCTGCGAATTTTGAGGTCAGTGCTTCGAATCTGGGGTTCCTTGTCAGGATGATTGCTTTCTATCCACACCTGGAAGCCCTTCCAAATGATGCGCATTAGTGCCTCGTACATCAACTTGTGGAGTCGCACAGCACGGTTGTATTGCTTGCCTTCCAGAACCCTGTTGATGGAACCTTCAGCGATTACTCCTGACTCAACAGCTACATCCCGAAGGCCTGCATCTCCAAACATTTTCCCAATGCTCGACATGAAGTTACAGATGGTATGGAAGTTCCCCATCATGAGCACGATTCTTCCATATCGATCGACATCTTTCCATGCTATTTCGGTCGCCTTAGCAAATAGTGCCTGGTCTAGCACCACCGGTATACGCTCAAGCTGAAGTGATGACATGATGTTCAGAGCTTCTCTGAGGATTTCTTGCACTGTTGCCATATCTGTGGCAGGCGCGTTTATAGTCGGCAGGTAGCCAACTACATCTTCCGTCACCTGAACACGATCTCTAGTCATGATGTTGAAACCAGTCCACGAACTGATTGTCTGGTCGCATGGTTCCAGCATGCGAGTCATAATCCATACGTGATTTCGGCGCTGCGCAAGGGATGTTGCGCCTGCAAGAGTGTCAGAAAGATCTGCAGGCTTGATTGCAGGTGGGCCCTCTCGTTTCCCACCGCTGTATATTGGAACTAAATCGCTGGATGACGGGATAGATCGCTTCTTATCTGCTTTGGATACTGCCGATGGAGGTTGGGGCGGCAAACACGACTGCGACTTCGGTTGGACGATGATACCGTTGACGCGATGCGATGTTCCGCCACCACTCAGCGATTCCTCTAGCCTGTCGATGTTATCGAATGCTAATACAGTCGGGACCGAAGGGTGCACATGTGACGGAAGTGGTACTGTATCTTTCTCCACACTTGCTAATTTGTCTATGCATAGCGCTGTCTCGATTTCTTCCAGAACTGTGTACGAACATCCGTGCCCGAGTCGATTCAATATTCTGATGACCTCTGTATTACCGGTGAGCGTTTTCATGACCCACGGAAGTAGGACATGCTTCGATGTTCTGATGGTACCCCGGTGTACAGCATTGATGATATCTTGAGCCATCGACCATACCAGTGTGTCGGCACGCGCAGAGCTACCCCCACTCCCGCAAATCAAAGTATGCAGAAATACACGAAGAGAATCTGGTATCTTCACGTAATCTGAAGTGAGTTCTGCTGGCTGAGGCGGCCAACGTTCATTGTAATGAGCATCTTTGATCTGGTGTCGCAGTGAAGTAGCTGCACGCACAATGTTACTTTCACCGTCCGTTCGTTCAAATGCTTTCACTTCTGCTTTCAGGTTTACGCACTCTGCAGCAATCTCTCGCTTTGTCAGATTATCGGGCATCAAGTATACACGGTGTTTCACATTGAAGAAGATGAGCGATTCTCCAAACTCTCTTTGTAATGTGCGCTGCAGATTCTTCTTGATGGAGTCACGAACATCAACTGAAAATGTATCTGAAGACAGGATATCTGTTGCAACATCAACTATTGGAACAATCCTCGGGTTCAAGAACAAGTCAGTGCGAATGAAATTGAATATACATCGTATCATTTCTTTTTTCTCGATATTATCTTCAATGTCAGTTTCTACTTGAGGTTTTTGGGGCCGTGTGTAGTTTCTATAGCAGGAGAAGTGGTAGTGAGCCTCAGCTGCAACCATATCTCGTGTAGTCAATGCCAAAACTCTCTCATCATTGCGAGCTGTCGCAGCATCTCTTATTGTCTTATCTGCTCGAAGTTCAACAGCCAAGACAACTGTTTCACGGGTACGACTGCCTTTTATGAATTTTGAAGCACGCTGGCAAAAAATGCATTTATCATCGTAGACCGTTGAAGTTGATCCTGTCTCTTCCCGTGATGATCGCCGCCGCACCGCATCGCCAGTATCAACTGAAGAACTTCTAGCTGCATTGGTCAAAGTAGCTAGGTGGTTTTTGTGAGTGAAGTCTGATCTACAAGCCCTATGGTATAATATTGGAATATTAGGAAGTTCAACTGCGCCTTCTTGGACTAGCTTTAGAATTGGATAAAAGTTTCTAACTGCGGCTGCGTCACACAATGTCTTCCAAGAACTGTTGCCCGCTGCCTTGCTTAGTTCAGAGAGTGGCGACTTCTTGCTGCACAGGATGCACGTTCCGGACTCAGGTTCAATCTTCGCCCGTTTCGCCTCGACACCGGCCATCTCAGCTGAAAGAACAAAAAGACTGACGTTAGATTACTCCGATATCCGAAAAGCTCGCCAGCTTACATAGACATACTCATCCAAGTCAGTGAACATGTTAGATGGCGCCACAATACAACTCTATAATAGAGTTGTATGTGGCGCCATCTAACATGTTCACTTTTAGTTCTTAAGCCACCCACCCCCCCCCCCCCCCCCTCAGATATTAATCAGGTCACCGCAACAAATCTCAGACTGAGATATAGAATATAGAATATAGATATAGAATAGACTGACGTCACTTTCGGCACTGGGTTCTGTGGGTTGATTATCGGCGGGAAATTCCAACTGACATAGTTTCGGTTTGTGGAAAGTGCATGCCTTTTCATATATTTTTTGTGTAAACTCGTGGTGGATGATATGTTTTAGTTTTTGAGTTATTTTTATAGACAGATAAACGGTGTAGCACAATGCATAATTTGGAAAATCATACCAGTGTTGTTTCACTAAAAAAAGTACAAGTCTAATAATAAAATATTGAAAAATATATGATTTTTTTTCGATAATTGATTTTTATAATAATTAATCTAAAACAAAATGCTTCATATTATTTTTTATTTAGACGGTACACATCGGACGTATATTTAGTCGTCAACCGCACATCGATAGCTAGTATAGAAGTCCAGATACACGTGCAACAATGTACCCCACCAAATGGGCATTTTCGAGCTGGGTGGTTTCAAAGATGGCGTCCATCCGGGCACTAAGCTACCGTTCTCAGATGTCCATCACACCTTTTCTGACACTTGAGACATTGGTCTAATGGAAAATCATAATGAGAATTACTCCCCCCGCCGGAGCATTCACTTCAAAATATGGCCGGTTGGCTCAAGGACTATTAGGAGTCTATAGGTAACACACAAACTGTGTTTTATATACATAGATAACATATATATTTAACCTCCAGTAACATTGCAGTCACTACAAAGGGATTAGTGTTACGATTAGATTTACCATCATAATAACATTACGTTATTATTACGAAAATTATATATATTTTAAAAACCGAGGTGAATTCCTTACTTCCGTGGTTGCACCGCTTCAATCCATCAACTTTTCATTCACGACATTGGGATTAAAGTGTTATGGTTATATTTACGATAATATTATTATTACGAAAATGATACTACTGAAACGATACCACTGCATTAAGAAACCTGGGTTTAATTTGTCCGAAGCGGAAGGTGAGGCATGAAGCCTAAGGCCTTTACGTACCGTATTGTTGGAAGACCCGAAACATTTGAGGGGACATACATACATGCATACATACATACATACATACATACATACATACATACATACATACAGACAAACTGTTATAGACGGCTCTGCCCGATGGGCTACGCCGTAATAATATCCAAAACTAGCACAACAACGAGCTCATTCATAAACAAAGCAACATCACAGCAGTACCCGTTTACAGGTCACAGTACAGATGTAAAAAGTAAATAAGATATCAAAAAATATCTATTAAATATATAAATTAACAAAAATATACTAATTATTACTTCAATTATTATTTTGTCTTACTACTAGCCGAATGCACCCGGCGTTGCCCAGGTTGTTTTTGAATGAATTTACTACTATAATTCAGCTTTTACTCGCAGCCGTAGAAGATTGACTACTATAATTCAGCTCAGTTTTTAATTGTGAAATGGGCCCAGCCCGGCGGAGGAGGCCTCGACCGGCAACGCCACCTCGCCTATAGCCTTCCCGGGGCCCATCCCAACATTTTTGGTTCTTTTAAAATGAATTTACTACTATAATTCAGCTTTTACTCGCGGCCGTAGAAGATTGACTACTATAATTCAGCTCAGCTTTTAATTGTGAAATGGGCCCAGCCCGGCGGAGGCGGCCTCAACCGGCCTCGCTACCTAGCCTATAACCTTCCCGGGGCCTGTCCCGACATTGTTTGTATCAGAGATTTCCTTCTATCTTTCACCGTTCAGGAGATTAGCGTGTGCAGACAAACAAACAAACAAAAACTTTCTTTTATATACAGTCACGTGAAAAAGTAAGTACACCCAAAAAGTAAGTTTTGACTTTTTCAACATATTTCAACATACAGCTATTTGATCTTCATTTCAACAACATTGATAGATAAAGGTGAAAAATATAACAAATATCATGAAACATTTACATTTTGTAGGCTATTGTATAATTTAAATAAACATAAATGAAAATTTCGCATGTGGAAAAAGTAAGTACACCTCTACATTATCACTACTTCAAATACCTAAAATTAGAATCAGGTGCACCAGCTCAGATGCAAATGATTAGAACATCGTTAGAGAGGATCTTGGAGGAACCTGTCATATTTAAACCTCAGACACTTAGTTTGGTTTGCTCTTTGTTGTTGAAGTGTGTGGCGTCACCATGCCTAGATCAAAAGAGCTCTCTGAGGCCTTCAGAAAGAAGGTTATAGATGCCTACGAGTCTGGGAAGGGATTTAAAAAGATCTCCAACAATTTGAAATCAATCATTCGACTGTCCGGTAGATCATCTACAAGTGGAGAAGATTCCAAACAACTGCCAACTTGTTCAGGCCAGGCCGCCCTAGCAAGTTCAGCCCGAGAGCAGACCGCAAGATGCTGAAAGAAGTCTCTAAGAACCCCAGAATGTCATCACGGGACCGACAGGTAGCTCTTGCCACTGCTGATGTCAAAGTGCATGAGTCTACCATTAGAAAGAGGCTGCCCAAATTTGACCTACATGGGAGGTGTGCCAGGAGGAAACCTTTGCTGTCCAGAAAGAACATCAGGGCAAGACTAAAGTTTGCCAATGAACACCTTGGCAAAGACCAGCACTTCTGGAACAATGTGCTCTGGACAGATGAGTCAAAGGTAGAGCTATTTGGCCACAGTACCAGAAGACATGTTTGGCGAAAACCAAAGAAAGCATTTGACCACAAAAACCTGATACCAACTGTAAAGCATGGTGGTGGAATTATTATGGTTTGGGGCAGCTTTGCTGCATCAGGGCCTGGGCAGCTCACCATCATATAATCTACCATGAATTCTTCATTGTACCAGAGGGTGCTTGAGGATAATGTGAGGCCATCTGTCGGAAAGTTGAAGCTCAACCGAGGGTGGACCTTGCAACATGACAATGACCTTAAACATACCAGTAAATCCACCAAGGAATGGCTGAAAAGAAAAAAATGGAGCGTTCTGGAATGGGCAAGTCAAAGCCCGGATTTAAATCCCATCGAGATGTTGTGGGGGGATTTGAAACGAGCTGTGCCTGGTGTTGGCTTAGCGGTTAGGGTGCCGGCTTGGGATCCTAGGATCCTGGGTTTGAATCCTGATCGATCGCTGAATTAACGCCAGGGGGGTTGACTCAGCCTGTCATCTTTCCGAGGTCGGCAAATTTGAGTACGAGCTTGCTGGGATGAATGATCCCGGTGTGTACCCCGGTTTAGAATAGGCACACCGTATCCCTGCACATCGTAAGAGGCTACCAAGGGTTGGCGTCAGGAAGGGCATCCGGCCATAAAAACATTGCCTCAAACAGGGAACCATGATTGTCATGGGGCCCGCAAGGCTAACCCCCGCTCTAGCGGGGAAAATGGCCTTAAAACGATCATTCATTCAATCATTCATTCATGTGCATGCAAGAAACCCCTCAAACATCGCACAGCTGAAAGAATTCTGCATGGAGGAGTGGGCAAAAATTTCTCCCGGTCGATGTCAGAGACTGGCAGACAGTTATAAGAAACGCCTACCTGAGGTTGTTTCTGCCAAAGGGGGAAATACCACCTATTAGAGCCAAGGGTGTACTTACTTTTTCCATATGCGAAATTATATCACCTTTATCTATCAATATTGTTGAAATGAAGATCAAAAAGCTGTATGTTGAAATATGTTGAAAAAGTCAAAACTTTACATGGGGTGTACTTACTTTTTCACGTGACTGTATATAGAAGATAGATAGAAGATGATTCACCAAATGTCCGTCTGTCCGTTCAAAGGTACCGCAACAACGGCTCAACCGATCGCAATGATATTTTGGGTGGGTATTCCTGGGACCCCTGGGAGTAAAATCGGCCATATTGTTTTTCCAAGTTTTCCAAGTTTTCCAATTTTCTAGTTTTTCCAAACACGATGGAATAATATTTACCGATATGAACAGTGATGTGGCTTTTATTGAAATTATACAAATACTGTTTAGATTTTGATGACAATTATGAACCTGCCGCGAAAGCGGAAGGGGACAGATGACGGCAATGCACGGGTTTGATAATATCCAAATACAACCGTCATTCAATTGTAATGTTAAATCGTTAAACGTTAATCGTGTTAATCGTTTTGTTAAAGTATCAATTGATGATTGGAATTGAGTGAATACAAGTACGATTTTGAATTCGTAATTGTGTTCACCCAACCGTACGGAACTTCACATCAGGATTTAAATATTTGTTTATGTCACGAATGTTGTTAAAAGTTTATTTTCTATATTAATGTTATTTCATTTGTGATTGGAGTTATGCTGTTTGGAATGAAAAAAGAGATATCGAGTTCAAGTGAATGACAAAATGCTGTGATGGTTTCTACTTTCGAAACGTGAATTCGCGGATCGCCATATGCAGATTCAACATTGACTGGGTAGAGAACAAACGTACCCGTTTGTTTGCGAACGGGTACGTATTTCATGGAAGTCCTTCACGAACTTTATGTCCATGTCTGACGTGCGACTGAAGGTGCTACAGCAATATGGAATTTATTGGTTTCATGCTTTAGCATTCGCCCTTTCTGCATTGTCTGTTTGCTGCTGGCCTCCCACCCGTGCATAGCACGTGTACCTCACTAGTAATTATTAATGTACAAAGCATCCGGATACAAAGAACGAAACACAAAACTTTTTATGATCGAATGAAGCTCGAGAGGTAAAAGGTGCGTTCCCAGGTTTACAGCAACTTGAGAGGTCAATGATGCATTCCCAGGTTTACAGTAACTCGAGAGGTCAAAGGTGCGTTCCAAGATTTAGAGCAACTCGAGAGGTCAAAGGTGCGTTCCTCGGTTTACAGCAACTCGAGAGGTCAAAGATGCGTTCCCAGGTTTACAGCAACTCGAGAGGTCAAAGGTGCGTTCCAAGATTTAGAGCAACTCGAGAGGTCAAAGGTGCAGTCTCAGGTTTTCGGCAATTGGAAAGGTCAAAGGTGCGTTCCTAGGTTTACAGCAACTCGAGAAGTCAAAGGTGCATTCGCAGGTTTACAGCAACTTGAGAGGTCAAAGGTGCGTTCCTAGGTTTACAGCAACTCGAGAAGTCAAAGGTGCATTCGCAGGTTTACAGCAACTTTAGAGGTCAAAGGTGCGTTCCTAGGTTTACAGCAACTCGAGTAGTCAAAGGTGCATTCCCAGGTTTACAGCAACTTGAGAGGTCAAAGGTGCATTCCTAGGTTTACAGCAACTCGAGAGGTCAAAGGTGCGTTCCTAGGTTTACAGCAATTCGAGAGGTCAAAGGTGAGTTCCTCGGTTTACAGCAATTCGAGAGGTCAAAGGTGAGTTCCTCCGTTTACAGCAATTCTAAAGGTCAAAGGTGCATTCCCAGGTGTACAGCAATTTGAGAGGTCAAAGGTGCATTCCCAGGTTTATGGCAATTCGAGAGGTCAAAGCTGCATTCTCAGGTTTACAGGAACTAAGAGGTCAAAGGTGCGTTCCCAGGTTTATGGCAACTGAAGAGGTCAAAGGTGTGTTCCCAGGTTTATGGCAATTCGAGAGGTCAAAGGTGCGTTCCCAGGTTTACGGCAATTCGAGAGGTCAAAGCTGCATTCCCAGGTTTACAGGAACTAAGAGGTCAAAGGTGCGTTCCCAGGTTTATGGCAACTGAAGGTCAAAGGTGCGTTCCCAGGTTTATGGAAATTCGAGAGGTCAAAGGTGCGTTCCCAGGTTTATGGCAATTCGAGAGGCCAAAGGTGCGTTCCTCGGTTTACGGCAATTCGAGAGGTCAAAGGTGCGTTCCCAGGTTTATGGCAATTCGAGAGGTCAAAGTTGCGTTCCTAGGTTGACGGCAATTCGAGAGGCCAAAGGTGCGTTCCGAGGTTTATGGCAATTCGAGAGGTCAAAGGTGCGTTCCCAGGTTTACGGCAATTCGAGAGGTCAAAGCTGCATTCTCAGGTTTACAGGAACTAAGAGGTCAAAGGTGCGTTCCCAGGTTTATGGCAACTGAAGAGGTAAAAGGTGTGTTCCCAGGTTTATGGCAATTCGAGAGGTCAAAGGTGCGTTCCCAGGTTTACGGCAATTCGAGAGGTCAAAGCTGCATTCCCAGGTTTACAGGAACTAAGAGGTCAAAGGTGCATTCCCAGGTTTATGGCAACTGAAGGTCAAAAGTGCGTTCCCAGATTTATGGAAATTGGAGAGGTCAAAGGTGCGTTCCCAGGTTTATGGCAATTTGAGGGGCCAAAGGTGCGTTCCTCGGTTTACGGCAATTCGAGAGGTCAAAGGTGCGTTCCCAGGTTTATGGCAATTCGAGAGGTCAAAGGTGAGTTCCTCCATTTACAGCAATTCTAAAGGTCAAAGGTGCATTCCCAGGTGTACAGCAATTTGAGAGGTCAAAGGTGCATTCCCAGGTTTACGGCAATTCGAGAGGTCAAAGCTGCATTCTCAGGTTTACAGGAACTAAGAGGTCAAAGGTATGTTCCCAGGTTTATGGCAACTGAAGAGGTCAAAGGTGTGTTCCCAGGTTAATGCAATTCGAGAGGTCAAAGGTGCGTTCCCAGGTTTATGGCAATTCGAGAGGTCAAAGCTGCATTCCCAGGTTTACAGGAACTAAGAGGTCAAAGGTGCGTTCCCAGGTTTATGGCAACTGAAGGTCAAAAGTGCGTTCCCAGGTTTATGGAAATTCGAGAGGTCAAAGGTGCGTTCCCAGGTTTATGGCAATTCGAGAGGCCAAAGGTGCGTTCCTCGGTTTACGGCAATTCGAGAGGTCAAAGGTGCGTTCCCAGGTTTATGGCAATTCGAGAGGTCAAAGTTGCGTTCCTAGGTTGACGGCAATTCGAGAGGCCAAAGGTGCGTTCCTAGATTTACGGCAATTCGAGAGGTCAAAGGTGCGTTCCCAGGTTTACGGCAATTCGAGAGGTCAAAGCTGCATTCTCAGGTTTACAGGAACTAAGAGGTCAAAGGTGCGTTCCCAGGTTTATGGGAAACAGTTCAACAGCGGAGTCAGGACACGATTTCCTTGCCCGAGGCGCCTCCACTGGAAGAGTCCCCAAACATAGTCGATTTTGACACAGTTCATGTCAGTAATGGTAATGGATGCCGAGTCTCTGTCTCATGTGACGATGAGGAAGTGAGGACGATGTGACGATGAGGCAGTGAGGACGATGTGACGATGAGGAAGTGAGGACGATTTGACGATGAGGAAGTGAGGACGACGACGTTTTTGCTTGAATGTTAAAAATAGTGTTAAGTGGGATTTAAAAAAAGAAGATGACTCGAGAGAGGGTGGGGGTGGGGGGAGGGTTAGCATTTCCTGAGCTCACCTGAATTCACCTGCACCAGACAAGATGTAATCTATGATTAATAATCCGATGTCAACCCGTGACACATTCAGGATTCTGTGGAGACAATTCACGTCTGGGTTTGTCGCAGCAAAGAGGACATCGACACATTATCAGGATTAGTTGATCTGTAAACATGAAATCGACAAAACAAATAATAATAAATCATTCAATCACACTCGAGTCACCACGTGGTATAAACAAAATTAATACACACGGTAATGACGTCACGTGCACAGCGAATACGCACGGTAATGATGTCACGTGCATAGTGAATACGCACGGTAATGACGTCACGTGCACAGTGAATACGCACGGTAATGATGTCACGTGCACAGTGAATACGCACGGTAATGACGTCACGTGCACAGTGAATACGCACGGTAATGATGTCACGTGCACAGTGAATACGCACGGTAATGATGTCACGTGCACAGTGAATACGCACGGTAATGATGTCACGTGCACAGTGAATACGCACGGTAATGATGTCACGCGCACAGTGAATACGCACGGTAATGACGTCACGTGCACAGCGAATACGCACGGTAATGATGTCACGTGCACAGTGAATACGCACGGTAATGACGTCACGTGCACAGTGAATACGCACGGTAATGATGTCACGTGCACAGTGAATACGCACGGTAATGATGTCACGTGCACAGTGAATACGCACGGTAATGATGTCACGTGCACAGTGAATACGCACGGTAATGACGTCACGTGTACAGCGAACTGCTTCGATACCATTTCCAGCATCTGGGCATCTCCTTCCTCAACGTCCTCAACGGGCCCAATTATCGCTCCTGTGGGGTCGGTTACCTTTACCTGGGGGAACTTTTTGGCGCAAGTCTTTCACAAACCGGATGGACAGCCCGAACTTTAGACGAACATTACTACAGGAATTTGGGATTTATCCGTGGTGCTGCTGATATAACACCAACTGGGCATATACTGAGTGGACTCGAGTCAACTAGGACTCAATATTACCTCAGACACCATATTAGTAACAATTTACGTCAAAACGTTCCAGGGACAAGATGAACAAGAGGAGTCTCCGAGTACTATACGGGGGTCTACGAGTCTCCGAGTACTATACGGGGTCTACGAGTCTACGAGTACTATACGGGAGTCTACGAGTCTACGAGTACTATACGGGAGTCTACGAGTTTACAAGATGAACAAAAGGAGTCTCCGAGTACTATACGGGAGTCTACGAGTCTACAAGATGAACAAAAGGAGTCTCCGAGTACTACACGGGAGTCTACGAGTCTACAAGATGAACAAAAGGAGTCTCCGAGTACTATACGGGAGTCTACGAGTCTACGAGATGAACAAAAGGAGTCTCCGAGTACTACACGGGAGTCTACGAGTCTACAAGATGAACAAAAGGAGTCTCCGAGTACTATACGGGAGTCTACGAGTCTACGAGATGAACAAAAGGAGTCTCCGAGTACTACACGGGAGTCTACGAGTCTACAAGATGAACAAAAGGAGTCTCCGAGTACTATACGGGAGTCTACGAGTCTACAAGATGAACAAAAGGAGTCTCCGAGTACTACACGGGAGTCTACGAGTCTACAAGATGAACAAAAGGAGTCTCCGAGTACTATACGGGAGTCTACGAGTCTACGAGATGAACAAAAGGAGTCTCCGAGTACTACACGGGAGTCTACGAGTCTACGAGATGAACAAAAGGAGTCTCCGAGTACTTCACAGGAGTCTACGAGATGAACAAAAGGAGTCTCCGAGTACTATACGGGAGTCTACGAGTCTACGAGATGAACAAAAGGAGTCTCCGAGTACTACACGGGAGTCTACGAGTCTACAAGATGAACAAAAGGAGTCTCCGAGTACTTCACGGGAGTCTACGAGATGAACAAAAGGAGTCTCCGAGTACTATACGGGAGTCTACGAGTCTACGAGATGAACAAAAGGAGTCTCCGAGTACTATACGGGAGTCTACGAGTCTACGAGATGAACAAAAGGAGTCTCCGAGTACTACACGGGAGTCTACGAGTCTACAAGATGAACAAAAGGAGTCTCCGAGTACTACACGGGAGTCTACGAGTCTACAAGATGAACAAAAGGAGTCTCCGAGTACTATACGGGAGTCTACGAGTCTACGAGATGAACAAAAGGAGTCTCCGAGTACTACACGGGAGTCTACGAGTCTACAAGATAAACAAAAGGAGTCTCCGAGTACTATACGGGAGTCTACGAGTCTACAAGATGAACAAAAGGAGTCTCCGAGTACTACACGGGAGTCTACGAGTCTACAAGATGAACAAAAGGAGTCTCCGAGTACTATACGGGAGTCTACGAGTCTACGAGATGAACAAAAGGAGTCTCCGAGTACTACACGGGAGTCTACGAGTCTACAAGATGAACAAAAGGAGTCTCCGAGTACTTCACGGGAGTCTACGAGATGAACAAAAGGAGTCTCCGAGTACTATACGGGAGTCTACGAGTCTACGAGATGAACAAAAGGAGTCTCCGAGTACTACACGGGAGTCTACGAGTCTACAAGATGAACAAAAGGAGTCTCCGAGTACTACACGGGAGTCTACGAGTCTACAAGATGAACAAAAGGAGTCTCCGAGTACTATACGGGAGTCTACGAGTCTACGAGATGAACAAAAGGAGTCTCCGAGTACTATACGGGAGTCTACGAGTCTACGAGATGAACAAAAGGAGTCTCCGAGTACTACACGGGAGTCTACGAGTCTACAAGATGAACAAAAGGAGTCTCCGAGTACTATACGGGAGTCTACGATACTACGAGATGAACAAAAGGAGTCTCCGAGTACTACACGGGAGTCTACGAGTCTACAAGATAAACAAAAGGAGTCTCCGAGTACTATACGGGAGTCTACGAGTCTACAAGATGAACAAAAGGAGTCTCCGAGTACTATACGGGAGTCTACGAGTCTACAAGATGAACAAAAGGAGTCTCCGAGTACTACACGGGAGTCTACGAGTCTACAAGATGAACAAAAGGAGTCTCCGAGTACTACACGGGAGTCTACGAGTCTACGAGTCTACAAGATGAACAAAAGGAGTCTCCGAGTACTACACGGGAGTCTACGAGTCTACAAGATGAACAAAAGGAGTCTCCGAGTACTACACGGGAGTCTACGAGTCTACGAGTCTACAAGATGAACAAAAGGAGTCTCCGAGTACTACACGGGAGTCTACGAGTCTACAAGATGAACAAAAGGAGTCTCCGAGTACTACACGGGAGTCTACGAGTCTACGAGTCTACAAGATGAACAAAAGGAGTCTCCGAGTACTACACGAGGTGTTGGTCTGAGTGTCTGCGTCACCATTTTTCTCAGAGATTGCTGAACGGATCTTCGTCAAACTTTCAGAGGTTCATCAGTGAATACCTGGGAGTGTTTTGGGGGGGGGGGGGGGGGGGGGTTCGTTTTTTGGGGGTATAAATTTTTTATCGCTCGATAGTGCCGAAGCCTTTTAAAATTAATGACATATACAAGTACACATTCGCATAAATAAATTACAGTATTTATTATTTATTATTACTGATTTGACATTTGTCATGGATTCTGATTTGGATGCAATTGCTTTTCCATTATACGAATATTTTCCATCATTTCAAATATGTTAATGTTTATTTTTCGCTTGAGCAACGCCGGGTACTCCAGCTATAAACATTTATGTACTTTACTTGGGGTACAAATACAAATACAAATACAACTTTGTCTGGGGGGGTTACATGGGCTATGTGGTTGCGGCCTCATTCGGGGATGTGTGGGACCGGGGGAGGGATGTAACTTCTCTATGTAAATGTGTACCGTGTAGCGCCACCTGGTGATGACGGGAGAGGGCATTACAATTACCTTTCTTTACCTCGGAATACCTTTTACCTGGGAATTCCTTTCGTCCACTGAGGTTTTGAAGCATTCTTTGCAAGGGATTGTTTTTTCCTCCTTCCCAACCCCCCCCCTCCTCCTCCTCCTCTCCCCCAAAACGGAGGGGCCTGAGAAAGCACCCCCCCCACTCCCCCCCCCCCCCCCAGAAAAAATATGTGTATGTAGTATATTTATCCCCTCCCACTCCACCCCCCCCCCCCCGTCTAATTATCGCTATAACTTCATATAACAGCTTCATGCCGCCATTGTGATGGTATTATCGTTATTATAACTTAATACAACAGCTACATACTGCCATTGTGATGGTATTATCGTTATTATAACTTAATACAACAGCTTCATGCTGCCATTGTGATGGTATTATTATTATAACTTCACATAACAGCTACATACCGCCATTGTGATGGTATTGTCGTTATTATAACTTCATATAACAGCTTCATATCGCCATTGTGATGGTGTTATCGTTATTATAACTTCATACAACAGCTTCATGCTGCCATTGTGATGGTATTATCATTATTATAACTTCATATAACAGCTTTATACTGCCATTGTGATGGTATTATCGTTATTATAACTTTATTTCGTTATAATAGTTGCAGAGAATTTTTTTTAATACTGATCAGATCAAGCGTTGTACTTGTCAAATTATGATGTCATAACAAAGGCACCGATGACATCATTGACATATCTTATTCCTCATGGGGAGTAGTTGACAATGAGCCATGTTTCAATTTTTTCCCATCGAGTGGTTTCGGAGATGTGAAGGTGTAACATTTTTCTAAGATGGTGTCCATACCATGTGATCTATGATGTCATAATTATGAATAAAAATAATTATACAGGCAGAGGCGCTCCTGTGGTAAAAATTTGTCAATCGGACCAATGGTTGCTGAGAAAATTAATTTAAAAAAATGCAGACACGCAAGTAGCAACCGATTGCTTAACCCTGTTTTCGCTTCGTGAGCGCAGGGTGTGTGTGTGTGTGTGTGTGTTGTTACGACTTGGCTCTTGGGTAAAGGGGTCTCGGGGTATGGCCTATTGCTCCGGAGGTCCTTATTGACGTACTCGGTAGGTCAATACGTTCCTCATGTGTGGGTCACACCGTTTAAGCAGTCAGATGTGACTGAGCAGAGTTATCATCCGAATGCAGATGCAAATTTACAACCCCACTCACCGACACACTATATGAATGTATGCCAATCCCATAATACCATGCAAATTCAAACAGTGGAATGAATGAAAATCCTTTACTCAGTATGAACCAAAACAGGGTATACAAGCAAGCAATACAGAAGCCATAGGAAAATCCCACGGACATGACGGTAAAGAATAAAAAAAAATAAAAAAACAGGTGCCAAGACAATGCGGACAAGACAATTAAACACCTCACCAGGGTGGTGGGGGAGAGACAAAATAACAATGGAATATTTGTCAGGGTGTGAAGAAGAAGAATAGGTTATAACAAAAAAAAAAAAAAAGGGGGGGGGGGGGAGGTCTGTTTGAGTTGATGTTACAGCAGCCTCGTCTCAGCCGCAGGTCCCCAGGATGGAGCCTCACTACCCCTCCCTCTCTTTCGCTCTTTCAGGATGTATTTTCAAGCTTCACAAACCAACGGACCAGAGCAATTCCTGCAACACCCATGAAGCAGCACATTGCCTCAAGTTGGCAAAGATGATACTAGGCGAGGAGCAAACTTCTGCTCCATATCCCTCTTTACTACATGATGCCATGCTCCCCGAGTGGCTCTCGTCCACAGGAGCCCTTCCCCGCAGACAGCCACTGCAACACTCTACTCCTCCACGTGCACTCACTGACCCGGTTACTCGTCGTAAAAACCGAGGCGCACGTGATACGTTCCTTCCCGCCTCTCTCTCGAGGGAGACTGCCTTTCCCGCTGCCGCTTCCTCCTCTTCTTCACATTCCCCTTCAGAGCCCTCACGAGGTTCTCACCCATGAAACAAGCGTTACGCCTAGGTCCCCCGTCGGGGAAGTGATGTGAGTTGACAAAGTGGAACACGCAGAAAACATGCTACGATATGATATTTCGCTCACAAGGGTCAGACAAACATGGAGGCGGCCATCTTGGATTTTGACGTGGCGACCCAATTTTAAACAGCGTTCTTGCTTGTGCCTAGATACACCCACACACCAGATTAGAAGTTGGTACTTCGCTTATTTTTCAAGATATTTCGCTCACAAGGGTCAGACATATATATGGTGGCGGCCATCTTGGATTTTGACGTGGCGACCCAATTTTCAATAGCGTTCTTCCTTATGGCGAGATACACCCACACACCAAATTAGAAGTTGGTACTTAGCCTATTTTTCAAGATATTCATCTCACAAGTGTCGGACATACATGGCGGCGGCCATCTTGGCTTTTGACGTGGCGACCCGATTTTAAACAGCGTTCTTCCTTGTGCCGAGGTACACCCACACACCAAATTAGAAGTTGGTACTTCGCTTATTTTTCAAGATATTCATCTCAAGTTTCAGACATACATGGCGGTGGCCATCTTGGATTTTGACGTGGGTTGCACCCACACACTAAATTCGAATGCGGTCCTTCGCTTACGCACGCACGCCTCACGCGCGGACGGACACACGGACGGAGGGGAAAGCCATAGTCCCCCTTTCGCTCCGCTGAGCGACGGGGGACAATTAGGTAGAGGCATCGAAGGGGGTAGTACTTTGAAGGGGACCATCTGACCATTTGTCAACGTGCTCATCGACAAGTGTAAGAAAAGTGGTCATGAACATGTTAACGACGCCAGAGAAGCTTGTAATGAAGCAATAACCTGACTGCCAGGTCAAAAAAACGGAGCACCAACTACTGGCAAAAGCTAGCCTCGTGAGCATGCCAAAGTCTGAAGCATAGGCCTAGTGTCAGATGTGCTTATATCTTCTTTATTGAAGATCATACAGATGTAAGTGAACACTCGTTTTACTCTGCGTGTGTTGTACATCACGTGCAGCGAATTTCACCTCCCTGCATCTTGTATTTATTGTTATTTAAAAAACACTTCTGTACACCGCCCTTGAGGCTCAGTTTGCAAGCCACCATCTACAATTCCAATATAAGAGATATAATTACTCTTTTATAGAAAATGTTTTTCATGTTTGTTTTTATCCTCAAAAATAGACTGTAGTGAATACACATTCGTGTTAAAAGATTGGCATTAAAAATCTGACAAATCGTCTTTATGAAGGGGGACAGATATCTGTACAAACACACAAACGGACATTGTGTTTTATATGGTACTAGCAAGAGTACCCGGCAATGCCGGGGGAGGGGGGGTTGGGGTTGGCAGGAGAGGGAGGGGTGAGGAGGGGAGTGGAAGGGAAAGGGATGCGAGAGGTGAGGGGATATACTACATATACATCTTTTGGGGGGGGGGGGGGCAGGCCTTTGACAGGCCCCTCCGTTTTGGGGGAGGGAGGATGAGGAGAATTTTTTTTTACCCATGCAGAGTGCTTTAACCTCAGTGTTGCCCAGGTAAAAAAGGAAATTGTAATACCCTTTAACCTCAGTGTTGCCCAGGTAAAAAAGGAAATTGTAATACCCTTTGCCACCATCACCAGATGGCGCTACACGGTACACATTTACATAGAGAATTTACGTCCCTCTTCCAGGCCTGCACACCCCCGCATGAGGCCGTGGCCACATAGGCCATGTTAACCCCCAGACAAAGTTGTATTTGTATACCGAGTAAAGTACATAAGCGTTTATAGCTGGAGTACCGGCGTTGCTCGAGAAAAAAAAGAAAGAAACATTAACATATTTGAAATGAGGGCAAATATAATGGAAAAGCAATTACATCGAAATTAAAATCCATCACAAATATCAAATCATCATTTTACTTTTTTGTTGAATATCTGCTGCCGAATGAGCCGTTGATCGTTTCTGAGTTAAGTTTGATGCATATTAGGAAGAAGAAGAAGCCTTGCTACCAACTTCGTACACTTCTGGAAGTGTTTGATTTAGTTGTGTTCAAATGTCTGGTGATTGTTTTATATTTATTTATGTGAATGTGTACTTGTATATAACTGTCATTAATCAAAAAGGCTTAGGCATTATAGAGCAAATTTTATTTTTTTTTAATCCCCAAAAAACGAACTTTAAAAAAAAACAATTCGCCGAAAACACTCCCAGGCACTCACTGATGAACCTCTGAAATTGAGGAGGGTCCGTTAAGCCATCTCTAAGAAAAATGGCGACACACAGACAGACCAACAGCTCTCTTATATAGTAGATGTATTAACATTCTACCTGTTTTAGTGTAGAACCTTATCACATTTATCCATCTCAACTGCTCAAAAACCCATATTCCTCGGACAAAATGGGGGCAACAAAAGCCGCCATTTATAAACAAATAAAAAGAATGATAAGCATCATCATTTTGTATGCAGCCTGTGGCTGTTGGTTGTATCATTGCTGGGAATGCGGCTGTACTGCTGATGCAGAGCCCCCCCGTTCCCAGTAAGCTGGTACTCATTTTGCCAACCTCAAAAGGATGACAGGCCGAGTCAACCCAGGTGGCATTATTCGGTGGCGCGACGGGGGTTCGAACTGAAGACCCTAAGATCTTGAACAGGCCACCATGCCCGTTCCGCCAACCAGGCCTTTGATAATAAGACGCATAGATTTCGAATGCAGAATCTAACTTACAGAAGGACTCTCCAGATAAAAAGTTTTTAATCACATTGATCAAAGGCTCATGGAGGAACAAAATATACATCACATGCAGGACGGTTTACTCAGAAGGACAACACGAGTTTAGAATAAACAGAAGAGTACATGGGATTTGAACCTGCCTTCCCCACACAATCTGTTGGCTCAGATGGGAACACTCAACAGGCCAACCTTGAGTTTGAGACATCATCACAAACAAGTTAAAACAGGACAGAACAAGAAACAAATCGATTGATTAATGGTGAATTCATCACCTGCCCCATCCACAGAGCAATGGATGCTCAATTCCATTCATAAAACGAGTCGTTTGATAATGCGGAAGAACCCCGATATCTTTGGTCAATGTTTAGCATTGGGATTTTATTTATTTATTGTAATCACAACCCTTACCCTTATATTAAGCATCAGATTTGCCAAATCAACAGGAGGTTTTAATGTATGGGATCCTGATGTTCAAACATCGAGGAAACCCCATCGTCCATGGGATCCGACGAGGTGTTGTTTTTTGTATACTGAATCGAGGCTCGTGAAAGAGCTAACATTTATTTCACAAACAAATCAACCGGACAAACAAAATATACAAAAAGAGGGAGCGGAAGACAAGATGGGGAGAGAAGGGGAAGCACACAATGCTCAAATCCGGATCAATTCCTAACGAGACGTTACGGTAGTTTAAGCGTCGGTAAGATAAAGGGTCAAAGAGGAGGCAGAGAGATGTTAAAGTGAAACAAAGGGAATGTCGTTACTGGGAATGCTTACATTCCACGACGGTTTAAAAATAAATAAATATTCACACCAAAACAAAGGGAAACAAAGCAAACGTGGAAGAGTTCAAATATGCACAATAAGCACGGAAAAAGATTCGTAAAATTGCTTTATTGTCGCTGAAAATGCATTTGTCTCCCAAACCAGGTGAGTCTCCCCCAAACAAACGACGACATCGCCAAGCAACCCACAATCGGAGCGTTTCAAGAGGGATATCGTTTGCCGAGCTCATCTTTTAGCATCGCCGTCAGCTTGTTTATAAGTCGCACTTCAAGGCCTCCATTTTAATCCTTTTCCCATCAGACTCTAAAATTTCCAAAAACCGTGGTCGTTCAACCAACCACAAACCACAACAAACCAACAATGCATCAGCTGGTTCTCCCTCACGCTCTTCCAATCAGATTTCTTCAGTCTTTAGGTTTTTCCTTCCACAGAGCTACAGACTCCAAATCACTGCTCTCTATCCGTAGGACTTCCTTCTTCTTCTTCTTCCTGAACGATGGGTGGGCCCCCGCTCAGTGCCGGCTTCCCCCTCAGCGTCTTCTGAAGCACGTGCGCGTCGGCCGGCTCAATGCGTTTGTAGTATTGTGCTTTCGTCTCGATCACCTCAAAGCCAAACTTGTGGTAGAAGCGCATTGCAGACTCGTTGCTCACTTGCACGTGCCTGGGGTGAAATAAGTCTGTATTAAGAAAATAGAATCACGCATATTCGCAACAGAGTGCAATAGTCTTACCCTCGGAAAGTCTAACAATGGCATAATCGGGCTTGGATCTGCTGAGTGGACGATCAGCTGTCCCCCTGTCATATAACCAGAACCACAGCTCCGATTGGACGATTGTGAGGGACATGTATACATACACCAGACAGACAAACGCTGTTCCAGACAGCAATGCGTTATGGGCTACGCCATAAAAATATGGCTGCCAAACCACGTGACGGATGACGTCATCATTTTTTTTTTCTCTTGACAAATTTATCCTTAAATCATGCTGAAGAAATTTCATACTGATCGGATCAAGCGTTCCGCTTGTCAATTTATGACGTCATAATGAAAGCACCAATGTTATTCCTTATTCAGAGTACTTTACAAAGAGCCACCTTTAAATTTTTTCCATAGAGCGTTTTGGAGATAGAAGTGAAAAGTTCCTAGGTTTTTCCAAGATGGCGCCCGTACCACGTGACCTATGACATCATAATTATCATAAAAATAATTCTACAGGAGGAGGCACTCCGATGATGAAGGATCTGTCAATCGGCAACAGTTGCAGAGAAAACAAATTTTAAAGGGAATAAACCTGAAAAATGCCGGCGGAATACATATACATACATACATACATACATACATACATACATACATACATTGGACGGACAGACAAACGCTGTTGGGGAAAATAAGAAAACAGCAGTCTAAGTATGTTGAATCATGGTACCTGCAACGCTGCATCTGAATTTGACAGGCTCAGAAATGGTGTGCGATTACAATTTTCAAAAATATTTGGGGATACCAAGTCGATGCTCGTGTAAAAGCTAACACATAAAACATATAATAAAGGGAGCGGGGGATGAGAGGGGGGCAAGAGAGGGAAGGCCAACAACAGTAAAGAACAGGGACATTGGGAGATCTGTGGAAGGGAGAGGGATGGGGCGGGGTACCCGGAATAAACAAAATGGACACTACAAGGACTTTAACAAAATAAACCGGAATTTGAAGGAGGTGGATTTAGAGTGGATTAATGGGGGTAGACAAGATCAAGGTTTTGGATGGGAATGAACAGCTGTTTTGGAGACCTGGAGGGAGCAGTGGGATTGAAGACAGTGTGGGAGTTTGTTCCAGAGGCGGGAAAAAAGAGGATGAAAAAGCGAAGGGGAGCAGAGAGTCTTGATTTTGGCAGTTTCACCAGAAGAGTGATCTGTTGCTGGCAGATGTTGTGTGTCCTGAAGGAATATTTGGGGGACAGAGCAGAGACAGAGCCTGGGGAGCAAGGCCAGAGAGGAGTCGGTAGAAGACAGAGAGACCATCTACCTGCCGGCCGTCAGAATCAGCTTCATCGCGGGAGATTCCAATGACTGAAAGCTTTGGTTTCTCCAGCGTAAAGCCGAGCTAGGTGTGAGGTAGGAGCACCAGCCCAGGGGGGAGAGCAGTACTCCATCAAGCTGCAGATGAAAGCTTTATATGTGGTGAGAAGCTCAGGTGCGCAAAGGAAGGACTTCGCACGACGGAGGATACCCAGAGGGGAGACTGGGTTTGGAGGCCAGCTTGGAAATGTGGTATCCCCAAGAAAGATCATGGCAGATAGAGAGACTCAAAATATTGAGCGACAGAACTTCTTGGGGAGGATTGTTGAGAAAGTGGATGGGAGGGTTGTCCAGACGGTCTTTTCGGAGAGACATAGTAAGAGTGTGAGATTTGTCAGGATTGAAAGACATGTTCCACTCGTTTGACCAGTCTGTGATTTTGTCCAGGTCTGCAGAGAGTGAGGAGGCTGCAGACTGCCAATCTGAGGGATGAGGTATGGAGCGGCAGAGAGTGGAGTCATCAGCAAAAAGACAGAGGATTTTCCAGAGAGTCAGAGAAATCATTAATGAAGATTAGAAAAAGCACAGGGCCCAGAACACAACCTTGGGGAACTTCAGCCTGAACAGGAGCGGGAGATGACAGAAACCCATTGAAGGCCACACGTTGACTACGACCAGAGAGGAAGTCCACCAGCCATGCATGGAGATTTCCATGGATACCATAGGAGGAGAGTTTGGTGAGCAGAGCTGGGTGCCAGACCGTATCGAAGGCACGTGATATGTCAAGGGAGACAGATCTGATTTCCTGTTTGGCATTGAAGACCTCCATCCATTGTTGAGACAGCAGAAGCAGCATATCCAGAGTAGAATGACCTGGTCTGAATCGAAATTGATGATCAGAGATTTGGCCATTGGAGAAGAGGAAGGATTTAATATCAGAAGCGATGATGTATTGCATGACCTTGCTGATGATTGGGAGCAGGCTGATTGGTCTGTAGTTACAAGGATCTGTTTTTGCACCTTGTTGTGCAAAGCGGTGGGAGGAGACCTAAATGGACATGTGGGAAGGAGTATGGATGGTTTTGAGGAAGTTCATGGGGGTTACAGATATGGTGTGAGAAATGAAGGTGAAAGGATTTTGGAGTTTGCTGATGGAGCTGATTTGTTATACTCAGTTCCAGAAAGAGGATAATAAGCTTGTTACATACACGTCAGGTGGGTCGACGACAACCGTTGACTACCTGATGGTGCGTAGGCGAGATAGGGGGCACCTCTGGGACACAAAGGTGATCCCGGGGGAGGAGGCCGTTTCACAGCACCACTTGGTTGTTTGCGACATAAGGGTGAAAGGTGCGAGGAGAGCTCGGCGGTTGAAGTACCAACCGAGAATGAAGGTGTGGAGGTTGAAAGAGGTGACAGTAAGGGAGGCATTAAAAGAGAGGCTGAGTAGGGTAGAGGATGATGTGGTTGAGCTTGAAAGTGGTTGGATGTCAATGAAAGCTAGTCTGTTGGGAGCCGTTGGTGAGGTATGTGGATGGACAAAAGGACCACCGAGGCACTCGGAAACATGGTGGTGGGATGATGAAGTTGGAAAGATGATTGACGAGAAGAGGAAGAAGTTCAAGGAGTGGCAGAAGGCGAAGGGTACGGGAGCAGAAACAGCAGAGCATGAAAGTTATAAGCCAGCCAGGAAGGCTGCAAAGAAAGAGGTAGCAAAGGCGCAGGAGGCATGTAGGAAAATGTTCGGAGAACGTTTGGATTCGGAAGAGGGTCAGAGAGCGGTATTCAGGATTGCAAAGCAGAGAGCGAAAGAGAGGTGTGATGTGATGGGAGTGAGTTGCTTGAAGGATGAAGTGGGACAAATCGTTGTCGACACAGATGGAATTAAAGGAAGATGGAAAAGATATATGGAAATGCTGTTGAATACAGAGAATGAATGGGATGGCAACATAGAGAGTAACCCAGTTTTAGGACCGGCAGAGAAGATAACTGAGAAGGAAGTTGAGGAAGCGATAAAAGCAATGAAGAGTGGAAAAGCGGGAGGGCCGACGGGAGTTGTGGGAGATATGTTGAAGGCAGCAGGAAGTTGGGGTGTGAAGAGAATGACAGAGATCTGTAATCTGGTGGTGAAAGAAGGCCGCATTCCAGTGGATTGGGAACTGAGTACCCTCGTCCCTCTATACAAGGGGAAAGGTGACCCTTTGGAGTGTGGCTCGTACCGAGCGATAAAGTTATTGGAGCATGGAATGAAGGTATTGGAAAGGGTGTTGGAGAGGAGGATAAGGAAGAAAGTGAAGATCGACGAAATGCAGTTTGGATTTATGTCAGGAAGAGGAACGACAGACGCGCTTTTTATTGTAAGGCAGTTGCAGGAGAAGTACATGGAGAAGAGGAAGAAGTTGTTTCTTGGGTTTGTTGATCTGGAGAAAGCATTCGATAGGGTTCCACGCAAAGTATTGACATGGGCATTGAGGAAGTTAAGAGTGGAGGAATGGTTGATCAGAGTCGTGATGGCAATGTGCAAAAGAGCGCGCACAGTTGTTAGGACAAAGGACGGGAACAGTGGTGAGTTTGAGGTGAAGGTGGGAGTGCATCAGGGGTCGGTACTAAGTCCACTACTATTTGTAGCTGTGATGGAGGTGCTGGCTCAGAACGTAAAGGAGGGTTTACCGTGGGAGTTGTTGTATGCAGATGATCTGGTGTTGATTGCGGAAAGTATGGATGGACTGAAGGAAAAGATGAACAAGTGGAAGGAATGTATGGAGACAAAAGGTCTGAAGGTGAATATCGGAAAGGCGAAGGTGATGGCAAGTGGTAAAGCATGTGGTGAGGTGGAAAGAACTGGGAAGTGGCCCTGTGCTGTGTGCAGGAAGGGTGTCGGAGTGAACTCCATTCATTGTACAATGTGCGCTGAGTGGGTTCATTAAAAATGTAGTGGTCTGAGAGGGTCATTAACCAGTGTGGCAGCTACATTGATATGTCAGGTGTGCACAGAGGGAGCTGCAGATGGAAGAAATGTTGAGTTGGATCTTGGAGACGGCGTGAAGCTGGAAGGTGTGAAAACATTTTGCTACCTCGGAGACATGCTGAATGGAGAAGGTGGATCAGACTCGGCAACGGTTGCTGAAGTGAGATGTGCATGAAAGAAGTTTCGGGAACTGAGTGGTGTGCTGATGATGAGGGGAGTGTCGTTGAAGCTGAAGGGAAAGGTGTATGCTGCATGTGTGAGAAGTGTTACGATTTATGGGAGCGAGACATGGGTAATGAACGTAGAGCAGCAACGAAGGCTGGAAAGGGTGGAAATGCGAATGGTTCGGTGGATGTGCGGAGTATCGTTGAGAGAGAGGAAGACAAATGATGAATTGCGAAAGATGATGGGAATAGAGCCTGTGATTGATGCTGTGAAGAGGAACAGGTTGAGATGGTTTGGTCATGTGTTGAGGAAGGATGAAAGTGACTGGTTGAGAAGAGTGATGGAAATGAATGTAGAAGGAAGTAGAGGACGGGGAAGACCGAGAAAGACTTGGCTAAAGATGGTGGAAGAAGAAATGCGGGCAAAGGGGTTAACAAGGAGAGATGCAGAAAATAGGGCAAAATGGAGAAGATCGTCATGGGGACCGCAAGGCTAACCCCCGCTCTAGTCGGGAAAATGGCCTTTAAAATGCATGTTGTTGTTGTTGTGTTGTTGTTGTGTAAAGCGGTAATTTTGGTGATTTCCAAGCAGGTGGCAGATGACCTTGAAGAAATAAGAGGGTGAAGAGAACAGAGAGAGGGTGAGATAGAGTGGTAGAGCAGGATTTTGGGACCCGTGGGCTGATGACATCTGGTCCAGTTGCAGAGTCAGAGTCGAGGTTTCACAGAAACTTCTCAACCTTGTCGGGAGAGAAGGACACAGAGTCCAGTGGCATCTGGATACGACTGGGTATGGTGGGTACAGAGAGAGATAGGTTTGGGACACAATATTTTGAGGCAAACACAGAATTTATGCATTCAGCTTTGTCACGTGCGGTGTCAGCTGTGTAGCTGTTTGAGGTAAGGGAGGGGATGGAGGGGGAACAAACACCAGAAACAGATTTGACCAGACGCCACCAGGATGAGGCTCAGGTCTATCATACTGAATGAGGGAGTAACCAGGGAGAGATACTGAGGAGTCAGGGACGTCTTGATGGAGGAAAGTTTCTGTTAAGCAGATCAAGCCTGGTTTGTGAGAGACAACCTGTATGGAGAGATCAGTCAGGCTTGAGTGAAGTCCGAGGATGTTTGAGGTCCATACAATTAAGGAAGGAGGGGGGGGGGGGCATCAGGTACGAGAGGGGAGGGGTGGGAGAGGGTAGGATGAGGGGGAAGAGGAGGAGGTAGGAAGAGAAGTTGACTGTGTCGGAGCTTGCAGAAGAGAGGGCAGGATGAGAACAAAATGCTCGGTGGTGATGGGATGAGGCACAGTGAGGAGGAATATGAAAGGGGGGTGGGGGGGGGGGGTGGCTGAGAGAAGTAGAAGATTGGAAGAGGTGGAGGAATGAGTTGGAAGAGAGAGGAAGGGGAGAGGAGCAGCTTTGTGGAGGAGGGGTGAGGGGGGAGTTTTGAAAGTTGTGGACAAGTAATGAAAATCGAGCATCCAAAACAAAATGGGGTTCTTGAGATTTTCAAGTCAGAGATATGTTTTAAAACATTAAAGGAGGAGTGGAATAAAGGTGAGTTTAGAGATTGGAGAAAAGAAGAACTGTCAGAGATTGAATTTTTTCAATCGGAATAATTGAAAAAGCAATGTGAAGACAGCCTTTTGAAAAAGAAGAGCGAGTTGTAATAGAGAGTATGCAACACAGGAGAAGGAAGTTTAAACATTTTAAAACAAAACTATGAACACTTTGAGTACCAGTTCACTGGTAATTCCCTGTTTGTCGTTAAAGGCGGCAAAAAGGGTTGGCGTCAGGAAGGGCATCCGGCCGTAAAACATTGCTTCAAAAAGGGGACCAAAAACAACAACAACCACGGTTCCCGAAAAAGGCCAACCCCTGCTTGCGGGGAAAAATGGCCTCTAAAGGTGGTTTTTTTTTTGGTTTTTTTTATGAACACTGTCTGGGTATTCACTGAAATGAGGCCAGGAATGCTCAGGGGGGCGATGATTGCAGAGCAGGTTCAGAAGAAAGGACGGTGGATGTAAAGGTGTATATAGGCACTTTGTTAGTACAGGAAGAGCGACTCCTTATTGTTTTCTTTATTATTATAATTTTAATTTTATTTTGTGAAAGTTAGGTAAAAGCAGGTGAGTAAAAGAGAAAGGTTGAAAGATCGTGAGAGAGTATGGTGAATACCTCACAAACAAAATGGGGATAGAAAGGTGAAATCGGCTGGAAAAGATGGCGCTGGAGGAAAGAGAATGGGAGGGGCCAGACAACACGTGCTCGCGTTGGGGTGTGAGGTGAGGCAGAATTTATTTTTTGTATTTAAGACATTAAACATGGGGTATAAAGTTCGGAGGAAGTAAGGGGTGAAAATAAAAGGTAACACAGAGAAAAGATGATCATGGACACACAACGACTAAAGAGGGAACTGAATAGGCCTCAAAAAACACGGCACGAAAATTCCGACTAATACTCACAAATATGCACGAATTTTAAAACAAAATCGAACAAGAAGCACACAGTAAACTCATAAACAGGGAAATAAACAGGAGAAAAATCAACAAAAACAATCAGGAAAGGTTGGAGAGCAAGAAAGAAAGAAACTCGATAATGCATCTGCCCTCCCTGTTCGAGAGGACACAATAAAACAGCAAATAAAGTAATTATTTTCAGAAACAAAAAATAAAATCATTCATTCATGAGAACTTGGAGCAAAGCAAGACTCACAAGAATATGTTGTCAAAAGTGCCATCTTTGTGACAGATATTGAGTACATGGTTCAACATCTTGGTACCTGTGGAGGTAAGAGTTAGAATCGGAGTTAGGAAGGCAAAATAAATTAGAGGATTATAATTAGTAAAGCAACGGGACGAGCACCACGGCTGGATGCGGTAATCTTTATCCTGATGAAGCAGGAGTTACACGAAAGGAAGGTATGCACACTCGCTCGAAGCCATCTAGCCTGGGTTCAAATCATGACCCAAGTATAAACTGTTATCCTGGTGTTTCACACGCAGGTGATTAATCAACGTTTGCATCATATATGCCAGATTTTCTCCGTGCTCCGCTCCTCACTCTCCCACCACCCTCCTCGCACCCCTCACTCCGAGTGTGCAATATAGCGACATGTGGTGAGGAGTGGCTCTCCAACCCTTTGTCTGTCTGTCTGTCTCTTGCTTTGTGTGTCTTTGTGTGCTTCTGTTTGTCTCTCTCTTTTTCTTTTTTTTGTATACAACATCGAGGTTCATGCAAGAACTAACATTAATCACAAAAATGCAAACGGACACATAAAACATATAATAAAGGGAGCGGGAGACAAGATGGGGAGAGAGAGGGAAGAACACAAGCACAACAACGGTAGAGAACAGGGACATTGGGAGATCTGTGGGAGGGAGAGGGCTTGGGGGGGGGGGGGGAGAGGGCTTGGGGGGAGGGGCGGGCAGTGGTAGGGAGGAGGCGGGGTGGGAGAGGTATAAAACACATGGACACTGCTCTGACTTCCAGTAATAAAGTCGGTATTTCAAAAAGGTGGGTTTGGGGTGTTTTAACGGGGGTAGAAAAAAAAATCAAGGTTTTGGATGGGGGAAAATAAGAGATAGTGGTGAACAGCTGTTTTAAAGACCTGGAGGGAGGAGTGTGATTGAAGAGAGTGGGGGAGTTTGTTCCAGAGGCGGGAGAAAAGAGGAATGAAAGAGTGAAGGTGAGCAGAGAGTCTTGATTTTGGCAGTTTGCTGGCAGAAGGGGGTTGTTGGCAGATCTTCTGCGTCCTGCAGGAATATTTGGGGTACAGAGCACAGACAGAGCTGGGGGAACTAGGCCGGAGAGGAGTCGGTAGAAGACAGACAGACCACCTACCTGCCTGCGGTGAGAGAGAGACAGGCCCTCAGAATCGGCTTCATCATGGGAGATTCCAATGATTCTGAAAGCTTTGGGTTCAACAGCGTGAAGCCGAGCTAGGTGTGAGGCAGGAGCACCAGCCCAGAGGGGAGAACAGTATTCCATTGAGCTGCGGATGAAAGCCTTGTATGTGGTAAGGAGCTCAGGTGTGCCAAGGAAGGACTTCGCACGACGGAGGATGCCCAGTCGGCGACTGGCTTTGGAGGCCAGATTGGAAATGTGTTTTTTTTTGTTTTGTTTTTTTGCATACAAGATCGAGGCTCGTGAAAGAGCTAACATTAATCACACAGAAAGACAAACCAACACATAAAACATGGGGAGCGGTAGACAAGATAGAGCGAGAGGGGGAGGAACACAAACACAACATCTGAGAGCAGGGACATCGAGAGATCAGTGGGAGGGAAAGGGCTTTGGGGGGGGAGAGGCATGGGAAGGGGGGGGGGTGGGAGAGGTATAAAACATATGGACACTGCCAGGACTTCCAGGAAAGAAGGTGGAATTTCAAACAAGGTGGATCTGGGGTGAATTAGTGGGGGTAGAAAAGATCAAGGTTTTGGATGGGGAAAGATAAGAGATGGTGGTGAACAGCTGTTTTAAAGACCTGGAGGGAGGAGTGGGATTGAAGGGAGTGAGGGAGTTTGTTCCAGAGGCGGGAGAAAAGAGGAATGAAGGAGTGAAGATGAGCAGAGAGCCGGGATTTCGGCAGTTTAACCATAAGAGGGTTGCTGGCAGATCTTGTGCGACCTGTAGGAATATTTGGGGGACAAAGCACAGAGAGCTGGGGGAGCAAGGCCGGAGAGGAGTCGGTGGAAGACAGAAAGACCACCAACCTGCCTGTGGTGAGTGAGTGAAAGGCCTTCGGAGTTAGCTTCATCACGGGAGATTGCAATGATTCTGAAAGCTTTGGTTTCAACAGCGTGAAGCCGAGCTAGGTGTGAGGCAGGAGCACCGGCCCATAGTGGAGAACAGTATTCCATTGAGCTGCGGATGAAAGCCTTGTATGTGGTGAGGAGCTCAGGTGTGCCGAGGAAGGACTTCGCACGACGGAGGATGTTTGTCGGCGCCTGGCTTTGGAGGCCAGCTTGGAAATGTGGTTTTCCCAGGAAAGATCATGGCAGATAGTGAGACCCAAAAGCTTGAGTGACAGAACTTTTTCAAGAGGATTGTTGAGAAGTAGATGGGAGGGTTGTCTAGACGGTCTTTTTGGAGAGACAAAGTGAGAGTGTGAGATTTGTCAGGATTGAAAGACATGTTCCACTTGTTTGAGCAGTTTGTGATTTTATCCAAGTCTGCTGAGGGTGAGGACTGAGGAGGCTGCAGACTGCCGATCTGAGGGTTGAGATATGGAGCCGCAGAGAGTGGAGTCATTGGCAAAAATATAGAGGATTTTCCAGAGTGAGAGAGATCCTACCCACCCTCAGAGAGTCCAAAGGGAAGGAGTGGGAGACACGCACGCATACACAGGTCACGCCACTACTATTCTAGATCCTCCCTCGCTTCCACGGTTACAAACTTTTTTTTGTATTTCCACAAAAGACATTACTTGTTCATTTGTATCCATCTGCTACTGCCAAGTGATGATAGCGTAGAAGGGCCAGTACAATGTACATCTTCCTCTTCCTCGGACTCTATCCGTATCACTTTTTAAAACGTATGAACTGCTTCTCGCACTCCAAGGCACTGCAGCACCTTCGAAAAGTCCTCTTGACCCCAAGGTGGCGCACTTAAAAAGCGAGTTTGAGGCATGACCAAACCAAACATCAAAATAAATACCGTTTGTTGGATTTTTTCCCCTCTCTCTTTTAAAGATCCCTGGTGTTGGGCTAGCGGCTAGGGTGCCAGCTTGGGATCCTAGGATCCTGGGTTCGAATCCCGGTCGATCGCTGAATTAACGCCAGGGGGGTTGACTCAGCCTGTCATCCTTCCGAGGTCGGCAAATTGAGTACCAGTTCACTGGTAATTCCCTGCTTGTCGTTAAAGGCGGCAAAAAGGGTTGGCGTCAGGAAGGGCATCCGGCCGTAAAACATTGCTTCAAAAAGGGGACCGAAAAACAACAACAACCACAGTTCCCGAAAAAGGCCAACCCCTGCTTGCGGGGAAAAATGGCCTCTAAAGGTGGTTTTTTCTCTTTTAAAGAAAGCTTTTGTGAAAGGTCTCCCAGAAGTCGATATGTGAATAAACACAGATTACAGTGAGCGGCATAAAATCTCAAAGATAAATGCAGTTGAAAACATAAAAAGCTTAAATTCCACACTTTTGGCCGAATACCCGAAGAGGACGTACCAATACCGAGGCGTCGATATCGCGCCAGACAACCCAGCGTCATGATGTAGAGGCGTTTCTGTCCGTCTGCCATGTCGACCCGGCAGCACACAGCCCCAACCACGATGTCGTTGAAGTATGCTGCAATGTCAACCGCCAGTGATTAATGGTCACCGCTGCAATGTCTTGGTAATAAATGCACAGCAGAAAAACCTCTTACACAAGACGAACCCACAATGGCTTCACCCGCAACCCGACATACTCGTTGACCATAACCTCAACATTCATCTGCCATATTCTGCTCTGCTTACTTCCAGGTCTTCCTCTTCAAGTTAAGAGGGAGCCTATAGTTGGTAAAACGCTTGGGGAAATACTGGATGATTCTCAAAATGGAGATTCTCAAATCAAATTTCATGTGCACTGGGCTCTCCACAGATCATTGCACGTGATTTTATTCACCATTTGGAGCCAGAAAGAGATTCTCAGCAATGTTTATCCAAAGCAGTTGCGATTGACTTTTTGTACACAAAAACAAAGCAAAACCAAATCGGCACTCTTCGACGTCGCAATGTCAACCGATATATCACCCACATTATTACTCATTATACATACTTGTACCAAGTTAGACTTGGATCCCTTCAGCCATTCTTAAGTTAATGTGGAAACGAAATTATTTTTTACTTAACATGATCTTTGACCTCTTGACCCCAAAATCTCAGCATGTTTACATCATGATACAAACTTGTACCAAGTTTGATTGAAATCCCTTCAGCTGTTATAAAGTTATCACATTTTACCTGACATGACCTGTGACCTGTGACCTCTTGATGCCATAATCCAATCGGTTCATCTTTGCATCATATATACTTATTCCAAGTTTGTGAAAAATCCCATCACTGGTTCACTACTTAGTCTACTTGCCGAGCCTATAGAGCCCTCTTGTGAACCCGGAAATGTTGAGTACCCCAACGTTTTAAGTTAGAAATCTACAGTATGGGTCCCCAGCACTTAGAAACTGCCGGATGCTAACTTGCATATGTTGGGCCATTAGCAAAATTAGCATTAATAGCATTAACCCTATCAAACATAGGCCTGGGACACTGAAATTTCTGTTTCGCTCTATTGCTCCACTTTTATTCACAGGTATTAGAGGTAACAAAGGCAAGTACCATACCAAACTAGAATAATATGACTATGGGTAAATAATATCCTCAAAATTAAAACACAAGTATACCCAAAATTATCAGAGCGGAAAAATATGTGCACGAGTTACACAACATAAAACTTCCATCAAGAAAGAGCGTCTTGCACTTCTACTACTCTGCACTGTTATAAAGCATATCCTCATCATAAAACTCATCCTCATCGTCTTCATCTTCTTCTCCTGACTCTACATTCTTGTCATATTGCTCTCCTTGCTGTGAGTGTGTTGCAACATGTACTATCAGAGCCTTTGCAGAAGCAGTAGCTGGTACAGGCCAGGCCTGCAGCTGCACTTTGCTGTTAAACAGGGCTTTAACCCAGCTTTGCAGCTACAGCTGATCATTTCCAACACGGCAGGAGGAGCAACGGGGCTTGAGTCCAGGATGGGCATGATGACTTCCTCTCCCTTCTCGCCTCCGTTCTTATTCCATCCAAACTCTGTTATGTCCACAGCTGGTGGGTCAGGGCAGTCTGCTGCTTTCCAAAGCAGCACCTGTAGATGGACACGCCGTCCATGGAGGAGAGCGTTGCGCTCTGTAGGAGGCAGTGTCTTCAGTGCTGGGGGGGTTTTGCGCTTTCGGTAGATGTCATATCTGGCGACGTTCAGAGATGCCGACTCCCTCTCGTTGTACAGAGCCAGGAAGAAACCACTGACTGCCTCTGTAATCTGTAAATCAGTAGCTCCCTCCTCTCCGATGAAGTGAAGCAAGAAGAGTGAAGGTCAATGCGAAGATCATATGTGACCTTGAGGCGTTGTTTGCTCGGCTGCTGGTGGTGGGGAGCAAGAGAAGAATGGAGCTCTCTGCCCTCTTTGACTACGAGCTCGGCCCGGTCCCTGCATCCATCATCGATGAGTATGGATGCCTCAGGAAGGGTAACAGGTCTGTGATCGTCCAGCGTCTTGGAATCCTTGCCCCCCAATCCCCACCCACCACATGTTGTACTCGTTGATGCATCGCAGCTCATATACCACGTGGTGTGGCCATCGTCAGGCACTGTGGCTGACCTCGCAGCCAGCATGGGGCGCCGGCTTAATCGCTACATCACCGAAACATTTGTCATCTTTGACCGGTATGAGCAAGTCTCTGCCAAAGACCACGAGAGGCAGAGAAGAGCTGGGGAGAGCTCAACAGAGTACCGACTCTCACTGACGACCCCTCTACCTAACCGCGACAAAGTGATGAAGAACAAGACAAACAAACGGAGACTGGGTGAGCTCCTGTGCACACACAGCATCGGAGATCACATCAAGATGGTCAGCAAATCAGACAGTATTGTCACTCATGACGAGGCTGACGTCTCCCTCATCTCATACATGTTGGATGCAGCCAGTCGCGGAGCTGAAACTGTCCGCATTCTCAGCGACGACCTGATGTTTTCGTACTCATGGTCTATTGGTGCTGGAAGGTGGGTATCACATGTAACCTGCAGATGAGGAGATGGGATGGCACTATTCTCAACATCAATTTGACAGTAGAGAATCTCGGTGAGCAGTGTCGCTCTATCCTGGCTATGCATGCTCTCTCCGGATGTGACACCACCTCCTATCCCGCGGGGAAAGGGAAGGTGTCCGCACTCAAGGCCATGAGAGTAGTACCTGGTGACCTGCTTCACTTCATCGGAGAGGAGGGAGCTACTGATTTACAGATTACAGAGGCAGTGAGTGGTTTCTTCCTGGCTCTGTACGACGAGAGGGAGTCGGCATCTCTGAACGTCGCCAGATGTGACATCTACCGAAAGCGCAAAACCCCCCCAAGCACTGAAGACACTGCCTCCTGCAGAGCGCAACGCTCTCCTCCATGGACGGCGTGCCCATCTACAGGTGCTGCTTTGGAAAGCAGCAGACTGCCCTGACCCACCAGCTGTGGACATAACAGAGTTTGGATGGAATAAGAACAGAGGCGAGAAGGGAGAGGAAGTCATCATGCCCATCCTGGATGCAAGCCCCGTTGCTCCTCCTGCCGTGTTGGAAATGATCAGCTGTAGCTGCAAAGCTGGGTTAAAGCCCTGTTTAACAGCAAAGTGCAGCTGCGTAGCTGCAGGCCTGGCCTGTACCAGCTACTGCTTCTGCAAAGGCTCTGATAGTACATGTTGCAACACACTCACACACTCACAGCAAGAAGAGCAATATGACAAGAATGTAGAGTCAGGAGAAGAAGATGAAGACGATGAGGATGAGTTTTATGATGAGGATATGCTTTATAACAGTGCAGAGTAGTAGAAGTGCAAGACGCTCTTTCTTGATGGAAGTTTTATGTTGTGTAACTCGTGCACATATTTTTCCGCTCTGATAATTTTGGGTATACTTGTGTTTTAATTTTGAGGATATTATTTACCCATAGTCATATTATTCTAGTTTGGTATGGTACTTGCCTTTGTTACCTCTAATACCTGTGAATAAAAGTGGAGCAATAGAGCGAAACAGAAATTTCAGTGTCCCAGGCCTATGTTTGACAGGGTTAATGCTAATTTTGCTAATTGCCCAACATATGCAAGTTAGCATCCGGCAGTTTCTAAGTGCTGGGGACCCATACTGTACATTTCTAACTTAAAACTTTGGGGCACTCAACATTTCCGGGTTCACATTGCTGGCAAGTAGACTAACTCGGCCCTGTAATATAATTTTTACTCAACATGACCTTTGACCTTGTCAACTGAAAAACGAATCTGTTCATGTTTACATCATTATAAATACCAGTACCAAGTTTGACATACAGTGCATTCATAAAGTATTCAGACCCCTTTACTTTTTTCACATTTTGTTATGTTGCAGCCTTGGAGAAGATTGTCATGGGGACCGCAAGGCTAACCCCCGCTCTTGCAGGGAAAATGGCCTTAAAATGCATGTTGTGTTGTTGTGTTGTTATGTTGCAGCCTTATGCTGAAATCGTTTAAATTCATTTTTCCCTCACCAATCTAGACTCAATGCCCCATAACGACAAAGAGAAAACAGGATTTTAGAAAGTTTTGCAAATTTATTAAAAAGAAAAAACTGAAATATCACATTGACGTAAGTATTCATACCCTTTGCTATGACACTTGAAATTTAGCTCAGGTGCCTCCCATTTCTCTTGATCATCTTTGAGATGTTTCCACACCTTGGTTGGAGTCCACCTGTGGTAAATTCAATTGATTGGACATGATTTGGAAAGGCACACACCTGTCTATATAAGGTCTCACAGCTGACAATGCATATCGGAGCAAAAACCAAGCCATGAGGTCGAAGGAACTGCCGGCAGAGCTCAAAGACAGCATTGTGTCGAGGCACAGATCTGGGGAAGCCTACAAAAAAATCTCTGTGGCATTGAAGGTTCCCAAGAGCACAGTGGCCTCCATAATTCTTAAATGGAAGAAGTTTGGAACAACCAGGACTCTTCCTAGAGCTGGCCGCCCGGCCAAACTGAGCAATCGGGGAAGAAGGGCCTTGGTAAGAGAGGTCACCAAGAACCCGATGGTCACTCTGGCTGAGCTCCAGAGATCCTGTGTGGAGATGGGAGAAACTTCCAGAAGGACAACCATCACTGCAACACTCCACCGATCTGGGATTTATGGCAGAGTGGCCAGACGGAAGCCTCTTCTCAGTGAAAGACACATGAAAGCCCGCCTGGAGTTTGCAAAAAAAACACCTAAAGGACTCTCCGACTGTGAGAAACAAGATTCTGTGGTCTGATGAAACCAAGATTGAACTGTATGGCTTCCGTCTGGCCACTCTGCCATAAATCCCAGATCGGTGGAGTGTTGCAGTGATGGTTGTCCTTCTGGAAGTTTCTCCCATCTCCACACAGGATCTCTGGAGCTCAGCCAGAGTGACCATCGGGTTCTTGGTGACCTCTCTTACCAAGGCCCTTCTCCCCCGATTGCTCAGTTTGGCCGGGCGGCCAGCTCTAGGAAGAGTCCTGGTTGTTCCAAACTTCTTCGATATAAGAATTATGGAGGCCACTGTGCTCTCGGGAACCTTCAATGCAGCAGAGATTTTTTGTAGGCTTCCCCAGATCTGTGCCTCGACACAATGCTGTCTCTGAGCTCTGCAGGCAGTTCCTTCGACCTCATGGCTTGGTTTTTGCTCCGATATGCATTGTCAACGGTGAGACCTTATATAGACATGTGTGTGCCTTTCCAAATCATGTCCAATCAATTGAATTTACCACAGGTGGACTCCAACCAAGGTGTGGAAACATCTCAAAGATGATCAAGAGAAATGGGAGGCACCTGAGCTAAATTTCAAGTGTCATAGCAAAGGGTATGAATACTTATGTCAATGTGATATTTCAGTTTTTTCTTTTTAATAAATTTGCAAAACTTTCTAAAATCCTGTTTTCTCTTTGTCATTTTGGGGTATTGAGTGCAGATTGATGAGGGAAAAAATGAATTTAAACCATTTCAGCATAAGGCTGCAACATAACAAAATGTGAAAAAAGTGAAAGGGTCTGAATACTTTCTGAATGCACTGCAGATCCCTTCAGCCGGTCTCAAGTTATCACGGGAATGAAATAATAACTTGACATGACCTCTAACCTCTGACCTCTTAACCCAAAATCTAACCGGTTCATCTTTGCGTCATAATACATAATACCAAGTTTGGTGAAAATTCCATGACTGGTTCACAAGTTAGCTCGGTAATAGAATTTTACCTAACAGGTCATCTGACAATTGACCTTTGACCTCTTGCCTTAAAATCTAACCAGTTCATCTTTGTATCATAATACATACTTGTACCAGGTTTGGTCACAATCCCATCGCTGGTTCACAAGTTATCGCGGTAACAAGATTTTTACCTAACATGACCTCTGACCTTTAACCTTGTGACCCCAAAATCTAAGCAGTTCATCTTTACCATATCATACATACCTGCACCAACTTCGACTTAGATCCCTTCAGCCGTTCTCAAGTTATCACGGTGAAGAAAACCCATCACGGACGGATAATCCCAAAACATAATTCCTCCGGCGACATTGTCGGCTGAGGCATAAAAAATGTATTTTGTGAAGGTAACTTCATTTTCTTTTTCAATCTGTCCCTCCCCTCGGTCATTCCGTTACAAAGACGCACCGAGCCTTGCTAGTTCTCCGACCTCCAGGACATCGTTGTAGAACTTGTCGTTGTACGAAACTGGGAAGATGACCTGGTTGAGCCTTTTGAGCTGTTTGATGTTGTGCGGCGTAACCTCCCCGAGCTCCACGTGGAACCTACAGAGATAGAGTGTGTCCGAGACACACACACCGACAAAAGCACAAGAACGATGTGTATCAAAACAAGTCATGGTTCAGCTTCAATCACACCGGATCACAGGAAAGGCAAAAGAAAAGGAGCATTTCGGTTTTTACAAACGCATGGATTCTCGAGCGGACGGAGCAAGACAAAACTCGACAAAGTTATTCCATTTTTGATGCTTATTATTTGAATTGCAAAGCCAACACCGAGTGATGAGATCAACTGAATTGGAGATAAAAGTTGTAATCACCATAACTCCAATAACAAAAGGACCGCAGGTCGTGAAGCTCACCTGGATCAGGAGCAACAGTCACTCAAACAAGAAGACCCTGATTTTTTTATGATGTGAACAAACTTTGGTATATCATGGGTGATGCAGGTCGTCGTCAAATTTCTTCGAGTAGGTGTAGTTTCGGAGAGCAAATGTTTTATTTATTTATTGGGGGGGGGGGGGGGGGGAGGGAGGGGCGGAGGGTGACTGACGGATGACGCACCATCCCATAAGTTCGTCGGAAGTGCATTCCAGGTGAACTAATAGATATGAAGCGATCAATAAAATATTTTTCACATCATGCCTTTCATAGCTCCTGGATGTGGTCATTTGCATCATTTACTTTTCTGTGCACATTACAAAGGTCAAGGGGAAAAAAAAAATTGAACTCCAACCTACATTGTTAATCAAATTGGTAAGAAATAGCAAAAAACCAACAACAACAACAACAACACAATGCCCCAACACCGTTTGATAAATAATTAAATAGCAAGTCCCTGTCCAAAAAAACTGTTTGGCAAACTCTCCGATCCACATCCTGGACACACTTAAATAAGTTCAGTCACTGGAAATCCTCGGTCTCACTATCAGCCATGATCTTTCTTGGCCATTTCAACGTTGACGTCCAAAGCCAGCCCCCGACTGGGCATCCTCCGTCGTACAAAGTCCTTCCTTGGTACACCTCAACTCCTATCCACCCACAGGGCCTTCATCTGCACCTTCATGCAGAACTGCCCTCCCACCTGGGCTGGATCCCCCCCCCCACCCCTCCCACCTGGGCCTTACACCTCGCTCAGCTTGACGCTGTGGGAACCAAGGCTTTCAAGATCGTTGGAATCTCCCACGATGAAGCCGAGTCAATGGGCCGTTCACTTCGCCATCGCAGACAGGTCGGTGGGCAATCTGTCTTCTCCTTTTCCTTTCTGGTATTGCGTCCTCTGCTTTCTCCGTGCTGCCCCCTACCACCGCCCCCCCCCCCCCCAGGTTTCTACAGGGAGCACCTACACAGCCAGTGATTTTCTGTTTCGAAAAAAACCTAAATTCCATTTCATGGTAAGCAATACAAAAAATTATTTATGCACTTTCATTGAAAAACAAAAAACAATTTTCCAAGTCTCGGCACCTGAAACACCGTTTTCATTCCCTAAGTATTCTATTTTGCAACCAGGGTGACACAGAAACCTGGGCAAAATTAAATAATATGATTATAAAAGGCAGGTGGGAAAAACGTGGAAACTGGATCAATGGGACATGGCACTTTAAACTAAATTGATCTTCAGATGAAAGAAAGAAAAAAAGAAAAAGAAAACAACGATGTCCACATACAGTGCGGCTTTCAGAAAGTATTCACACCCCTTGACCTTTTTCACATTTTATTTTGTTACAGCATTCACTTGAGTTTGTTACAGACAGTTTTTTTTTTTTTTTTTTCTACAGCCTGAATTTGAAATGGATTTAATTGAGATTTTTTTTATCACTGACCCACACATAATACCCCACCCCATAATGTCAAAGTGGAATTTTAATTTTTTTTTAGAAATTCTTATAAATCAATTAAAAATGAAAAGCTGAAATGTTTCGAGTCAATAAGTATTCAACCCCTTTGTTATGACACTCCAAATTGAGCTCAGGTGCATCCAATTTCCTTTGATCATCCTTGAGATGTCTCCACAACTTCATTGGAGTCCACCTGTGGCCAATTCAATTGATCGGACATGATTTAGAAAGAAACAGCTTTCTATATAAGGTCCCACAGTTGGCAGTGCATGTCAGAGCAGAAACTCTACCATGAAGTCCAAGGAACTGTCCGTAGAACTCCGAGATTGAATACTTATGTAAATTAGATATTTCTCTATTTATTTTTCACTAAATGTGTTAAAACTTCTAAAAATGTCATTATGGGGTACTTTGTGGAGATCGGTGGCAAATCATTAAAATTTTACCAATTTTAAATATAACCACTCCCTCATAACCACCTCTAACCACCCCCTCGGGCTGTAACACAACAAAATGTGAAAAAGTCAAAGGGAGTGAATACTTTCTGAAGGCCCTGTATGCTGATCTACAAAGGAGTGCTGCAGACATGGTGGTATAAAAACCACCATGGTTCACTCTCACCAACAACCACCACACACCTTTAAAGGCCATTTTTCCCCGCAAGCGGGGGTTGGCCTTTTTTGTGGTGGTTGTTGTTGTTGTTGTTGTGGTTGTTGACCTTGACCAACCGTGGTTGTTGTTGTTTTTCGGTCCCCTTTTTGAAGCAATGTTTTACGGCCGGATGCCCTTCCTGACGCCAACCCTTTTTGCCGCCTTCAACGACAAACAGGGAATTACCAGTGAACTGGTACTCAATTAGCCGACCTCGGAAGGATGACAGGCTGAGTCAACCCCCCTGGCGTTAATTCAGCGATCGACCGAGATTCGAACCCAGGATCCTAGGATCCTAAGCCGGCACCCTAACCGCTAGCCCAACACCAGGGTTAGACATGGTGGTATGTACATCATAAATACATATAGAGTATATGTTTATCATCCTATTGAAGATGAAATAAACCATAAATACACCAGGGTTTCCATCACTTACCATGTAATTTCAATATGTTTTGTATTACGAGGGGTTGAAGACGCTCAATTTTGATTGGGCAAAAAGTTTTCATTGACAAAGTAATTTCTCCAGATTTTCTACCACGGGGCGTCAGAAGGGTTTTCATTTTGTGTTTCGGGTGTTTCTTTTGAGGATTTTTTGGCAATCTCACCTTATTTCGATGATTTTTCACCGTAAAAAAAAAGAAAAAGATAAAGTTTGGTCTCTCACAGACCCCGCCCATGCCCTTGTTTGGCCGGGGTAAGGTGTTCTCTGAACTATCTCGTTTAGTTTGTTCTATTTACAAGGTGAATAAAAACAAAACAAAAGCATCACATAACGAGCCCGAAGCACATGACGTCAAGACTCGAGGCGCGCACCTTGAGTGCGTAGCGACATGACCGCTACCCTTCCTTGGAATCCAGCCACTCACCTTGAGCGCTGACCAGCAACAAAAGCAACTATTTTCTCAAAATAACTGACAGGACCGGCACAAACATTATTTTTTCCAGACTTGTAAATGAAATATTACAGGTGCACACCTATAAATGCCAATAAAAGGATCTTGAACTTTTTCCTGCAATTTGCTACATTCCTTCCCTTTCTCCATCCCCACTCCCACCCTCGTTTACAGTCACGAATCCTGGCCATTTTCTCTCAAAGGTCACTCCAACCACACACCAGTCTCTCAATGGTCACAAACCACACACCAGTCTCTCAATGGTCACAAACCACACACCAGTCTCTCAATGGTCACAAACCACACACCAGTCTCTCAATGGTCACAAACCACACACGTCTCTCAATGGTCACAAACCACACATCAGTCTCTCAATGGTCACAAACCACACACGTCTCTCAATGGTCACAAACCACACACGTCTCTCAATGGTCACAAACCACACACGTCTCTCAATGGTCACAAACCACACACCAGTCTCTCAATGGTCACAAACCACACACGTCTCTCAATGGTCACAAACCACACACCAGTCTCTCAATGGTCTCTAACCACCCAATAGTCTCTCAATGTTCACCAACCACCCCCATCTCTCACGTCACTCTAACCACCCCCATCTCACACGTCACTCGAACCACCCGCGTCTCTCAATGTTCACTCAAACCACCCCCATCTCTCAATGTTCACTCAAACCACCCCCATCTCTCAATGTTCACTCTAACCACCCCCATCTCTCAATGTTCACTCTAACCACCCCCATCTCTCAATGTTCACTCTACCCACCCCCATCTCTCAATGTTCACTCTACCCACCCCCATCTCTCAATGTTCACTCCAACCACCCCCATCTCTCAATGTTCATTCACTCCAACCACCCCCATCTCTCAATGTTCACTCCAACCACCCCCATCTCTCAATGTTCACTCTAACCACCCCCATCTCTCAATGTTCACTCTAACCACCCCCATCTCTCAATGTTCACTCTACCCACCCCCATCTCTCAATGTTCACTCTAACCACCCCCATCTCTCAATGTTCACTCTACCCACCCCATCTCTTAATGTTCACTCCAACCACCCCCATCTCTCAATGTTCACTCCAACCACCCCCATCTCTCAATGTTCACTCTAACCACCCCCATCTCTCAATGTTCACTCTAACCACCCCATCTCTTAATGTTCACTCCAACCACCCCCATCTCTCAATGTTCACTCCAACCACCCCCATCTCTCAATGTTCACTCTAACCACCCCCATCTCTCAATGTTCACTCCAACCACCCCCATCTCTCAATGTTCACTCTAACCACCCCCATCTCTCAATGTTCACTCTCACCACCCCCATCTCTCAATGTTCACTCGAACCACCCCCATCTCTCAATGTTCACTCTAACCACCCCCATCTCTCAATGTTCACTCTGCCCACCCCCATCTCTCAATGTTCACTCTAACCACCCCCATCTCTCAATGTTCACTCTACCCACCCCCCTCTCTCACGTCACTCCAACCAACCCCATCTCTCAATGTTCACTCTAACCACCCCCATCTCTCAATGTTCACTCCAACCACCCCCATCTCTCAATGTTCACTCTAACCACCCCCATCTCTCAATGTTCACTCTACCCACCCCCATCTCTCAATGTTCACTCTCACCACCCCCATCTCTCAATGTTCACTCTGCCCACCCCCATCTCTCAATGTTCACTCCAACCACCCCCATCTCTCAATGTTCACTCTAACCACCCCCATCTCTCAATGTTCACTCTCACCACCCCCATCTCTCAATGTTCACTCTGCCCACCCCCATCTCTCAATGTTCACTCCAACCACCCCCATCTCTCAATGTTCACTCTAACCACCCCCATCTCTCAATGTTCACTCTACCCACCCCCCTCTCTCACGTCACTCCAACCAACCCCATCTCTCAATGTTCACTCTAACCACCCCCATCTCTCAATGTTCACTCTAACCACCCCCATCTCTCAATGTTCACTCTAACCACCCCCATCTCTCAATGTTCACTCTCACCACCCCCATCTCTAAATGTTCACTCTAACCACCCCCATCTCTCAATGTTCACTCTGCCCACCCCCATCTCTCAATGTTCACTCTAACCACCCCCATCTCTCAATGTTCACTCTCACCACCCCCATCTCTAAATGTTCACTCTAACCACCCCCATCTCTCAATGTTCACTCTCACCACCCCCATCTCTCAATGTTCACTCTCACCACCCCCATCTCTCAATGTTCACTCCAACCACCCCCATCTCTCAATGTTCACTCTCACCACCCCCATCTCTCAATGTTCACTCTAACCACCCCCATCTCTCAATGTTCACTCTGCCCACCCCCATCTCTCAATGTTCACTCTGCCCACCCCCATCTCTCAATGTTCACTCTAACCACCCCCATCTCTCAATGTTCACTCTAACCACCCCCATCTCTCAATGTTCACTCTGCCCACCCCCATCTCTCAATGTTCACTCTAACCACCCCCATCTCTCAATGTTCACTCTAACCACCCCCATCTCTCAATGTTCACTCTAACCACCCCCATCTCTCAATGTTCACTCTAACCACCCCCATCTCTCAATGTTCACTCTGCCCACCCCCATCTCTCAATGTTCACTCCAACCACCCCCATCTCTCAATGTTCACTCTGCCCACCCCCATCTCTCAATGTTCACTCTAACCACCCCCATCTCTCAATGTTCACTCTAACCACCCCCATCTCTCAATGTTCACTCTAACCACCCCCATCTCTCAATGTTCACTCTGCCCACCCCCATCTCTCAATGTTCACTCTAACCACCCCCATCTCTCAATGTTCACTCTACCCACCCCCCTCTCTCACGTCACTCCAACCAACCCCATCTCTCAATGTTCACTCTAACCACCCCCATCTCTCAATGTTCACTCCAACCACCCCCATCTCTCAATGTTCACTCTAACCACCCCCATCTCTCAATGTTCACTCTACCCACCCCCATCTCTCAATGTTCACTCTACCCACCCCCATCTCTCAATGTTCACTCTCACCACCCCCATCTCTCAATGTTCACTCTGCCCACCCCCATCTCTCAATGTTCACTCCAACCACCCCCATATCTCAATGTTCACTCTAACCACCCCCATCTCTCAATGTTCACTCTCACCACCCCCATCTCTCAATGTTCACTCTGCCCACCCCCATCTCTCAATGTTCACTCCAACCACCCCCATCTCTCAATGTTCACTCTAACCACCCCCATCTCTCAATGTTCACTCTACCCACCCCCCTCTCTCACGTCACTCCAACCAACCCCATCTCTCAATGTTCACTCTAACCACCCCCATCTCTCAATGTTCACTCTAACCACCCCCATCTCTCAATGTTCACTCTAACCACCCCCATCTCTCAATGTTCACTCTCACCACCCCCATCTCTAAATGTTCACTCTAACCACCCCCATCGCTCAATGTTCACTCTGCCCACCCCCATCTCTCAATGTTCACTCTAACCACCCCCATCTCTCAATGTTCACTCTAACCACCCCCATCTCTAAATGTTCACTCTAACCACCCCCATCTCTCAATGTTCACTCTAACCACCCCCATCTCTCAATGTTCACTCTCACCACCCCCATCTCTAAATGTTCACTCTAACCACCCCCATCGCTCAATGTTCACTCTGCCCACCCCCATCTCTCAATGTTCACTCTAACCACCCCCATCTCTCAATGTTCACTCTAACCACCCCCATCTCTAAATGTTCACTCTAACCACCCCCATCTCTCAATGTTCACTCTCACCACCCCCATCTCTCAATGTTCACTCTCACCACCCCCATCTCTCAATGTTCACTCTAACCACCCCCATCTCTCAATGTTCACTCTAACCACCCCCATCTCTCAATGTTCACTCCAACCACCCCTATCTCTCAATGTTCACTCTACCCACCCCCATCTCTCAATGTTCACTCTCACCACCCCCATCTCTCAATGTTCACTCTAACCACCCCCATCTCTCAATGTTCACTCCAACCACCCCCATCTCTCAATGTTCACTCTACCCACCCCCATCTCTCAATGTTCACTCTAACCACCCCCATCTCTCAATGTTCACTCTAACCACCCCCATCTCTCAATGTTCACTCTGCCCACCCCCATCTCTCAATGTTCACTCCAACCACCCCCATCTCTCAATGTTCACTCTGCCCACCCCCATCTCTCAATGTTCACTCTGCCCACCCCCATCTCTCAATGTTCACTCTAACCACCCCCATCTCTCAATGTTCACTCTAACCACCCCCATCTCTCAATGTTCACTCTAACCACCCCCATCTCTCAATGTTCACTCTGCCCACCCCCATCTCTCAATGTTCACTCTAACCACCCCCATCTCTCAATGTTCACTCTAACCACCCCCATCTCTCAATGTTCACTCTAACCACCCCCATCTCTCAATGTTCACTCTGCCCACCCCCATCTCTCAATGTTCACTCTGCCCACCCCCATCTCTCAATGTTCACTCTAACCACCCCCATCTCTCAATGTTCACTCTAACCACCCCCATCTCTCAATGTTCACTCTAACCACCCCCATCTCTCAATGTTCACTCTGCCCACCCCCATCTCTCAATGTTCACTCTAACCACCCCCATCTCTCAATGTTCACTCTAACCACCCCCATCTCTCAATGTTCACTCTAACCACCCCCATCTCTCAATGTTCACTCTAACCACCCCCATCTCTCAATGTTCACTCTAACCACCCCCATCTCTCAATGTTCACTCTAACCACCCCCATCTCTCAATGTTCACTCTAACCACCCCCATCTCTCAATGTTCACTCTAACCACCCCCATCTCTCAATGTTCACTCTGCCCACCCCCATCTCTCAATGTTCACTCTGCCCACCCCCATCTCTCAATGTTCACTCTGCCCACCCCCATCTCTCAATGTTCACTCTGCCCACCCCCATCTCTCAATGTTCACTCTAACCACCCCCATCTCTCAATGTTCACTCTAACCACCCCCATCTCTCAATGTTCACTCTAACTACCCCCATCTCTCAATGTTCACTCTGCCCACCCCCATCTCTCAATGTTCACTCTAACCACCCCCATCTCTCAATGTTCACTCTAACCACCCCCATCTCTCAATGTTCACTCTAACCACCCCCATCTCTCAATGTTCACTCTAACCACCCCCATCTCTCAATGTTCACTCTAACCACCCCCATCTCTCAATGTTCACTCTGCCCACCCCCATCTCTCAATGTTCACTCTGCCCACCCCCATCTCTCAATGTTCACTCTAACCACCCCCATCTCTCAATGTTCACTCTGCCCACCCCCATCTCTCAATGTTCACTCTGCCCACCCCCAGCTCTCAATGTTCACTCTCACCACCCCCCTCTCTGACGTCACTCCAACCAACCCCATCTCTCAATGTTCACTCTAACCACCCCCCTCTCTCACGTCACTCCAACCAACCCCATCTCTCAATGTTCACTCTGCCCACCCCCATCTCTCAATGTTCACTCTAACCACCCCCATCTCTCAATGTTCACTCTGCCCACCCCCATCTCTCAATGTTCACTCTAACCACCCCATCTCTCAATGTTCACTCGACCCACCCCCATCTCTCAATGTTCACTTTAACCACCCCCATCTCTCAATGTTCACTCGACCCACTCCCATCTCTCAATGTTCACTCTCACCACCCCCATCTCTCAATGTTCACTCTCACCACCCCCATCTCTCAATGTTCACTCTAACCACCCCCAGCTCTCAATGTTCACTCTCACCACCCCCCTCTCTCACGTCACTCCAACCAACCCCATCTCTCAATGTTCACTCTGCCCACCCCCATCTCTCAATGTTCACTCCGCCCACCCCCATCTCTTAATGTTCACTCCAACCACCCCCATCTCTCAATGTTCACTCTAACCACCCCCAGCTCTCAATGTTCACTCTCACCACCCCCCTCTCTCACGTCACTCCAACCAACCCCATCTCTTAATGTTCACTCCAACCACCCCCATCTCTCAATGTTCACTCCAACCACCCCCATCTCTCAATGTTCACTCCAACCACCCCCATCTCTCAATGTTCACTCTGCCCACCCCCATCTCTCAATGTTCACTCTAACCACCCCATCTCTCAATGTTCACTCGACCCACACCCATCTCTCAATGTTCACTCTAACCACCCCATCTCTTAATGTTCACTCTAACCACCCCCATCTCTCAATGTTCACTCTCACCACCCCCATCTCTCAATGTTCACTCTAACCACCCCCATCTCTCAATGTTCACTCTAACCACCCCCATCTCTCAATGTTCACTCTAACCACCCCCATCTCTCAATGTTCACTCTAACCACCCCCATCTCTCAATGTTCACTCTCACCACCCCCATCTCTCAATGTTCACTCGAACCACCCCCATCTCTCAATGTTCACTCGAACCACCCCCATCTCTCAATGTTCACTCTAACCACCTCCATCTCTCAATGTTCACTCTAACCACCCCCATCTCTCAATGTTCACTCTCACCACCCCCATCTCTCAATGTTCACTCGAACCACCCCCATCTCTCAATGTTCACTCTCACCACCCCCATCTCTCAATGTTCACTCTAACCACCCCCATCTCTCAATGTTCACTCTAACCACCCCCATCTCTCAATGTTCACTCTGCCCACCCCCATCTCTCAATGTTCACTCCGCCCACCCCCATCTCTTAATGTTCACTCCAACCACCCCCATCTCTCAATGTTCACTCCAACCACCCCCATCTCTCAATGTTCACTCTAACCACCCCATCTCTTAATGTTCACTCTAACCACCCCCATCTCTCAATGTTCACTCCAACCACCCCCATCTCTCAATGTTCACTCTAACCACCCCCATCTCTCAATGTTCACTCTAACCACCCCCATCTCTCAATGTTCACTCTAACCACCCCCATCTCTCAATGTTCACTCCAACCACCCCCATCTCTCAATGTTCACTCTCACCACCCCCATCTCTCAATGTTCACTCGAACCACCCCCATCTCTCAATGTTCACTCTAACCACCCCCATCTCTCAATGTTCACTCTAACCACCCCCATCTCTCAATGTTCACTCTAACCACCCCCATCTCTCAATGTTCACTCTCACCACCCCCATCTCTCAATGTTCACTCGAACCACCCCCATCTCTCAATGTTCACTCTCACCACCCCCATCTCTCAATGTTCACTCTAACCACCCCCATCTCTCAATGTTCACTCTAACCACCCCCATCTCTCAATGTTCACTCTAACCACCCCCATCTCTCAATGTTCACTCTAACCACCCCCATCTCTCAATGTTCACTCTACCCACCCCCATCTCTCAATGTTCACTCTGCCCACCCCCATCTCTCAATGTTCACTCTAACCACCCCCATCTCTCAATGTTCACTCTAACCACCCCCATCTCTCAATGTTCACTCTAACCACCCCCATCTCTCAATGTTCACTCTAACCAACCCCATCTCTCAATGTTCACTCTAACCACCCCCATCTCTCAATGTTCACTCTAACCACCCCCATCTCTCAATGTTCACTCTCACCACCCCCATCTCTCAATGTTCACTCTAACCACCCCCATCTCTCAATGTTCACTCTAACCACCCCATCTCTTAATGTTCACTCCAACCACCCCCATCTCTCAATGTTCACTCCAACCACCCCCATCTCTCAATGTTCACTCTAACCACCCCCATCTCTCAATGTTCACTCCAACCACCCCCATCTCTCAATGTTCACTCCAACCACCCCCATCTCTCAATGTTCACTCTAACCACCCCCATCTCTCAATGTTCACTCTAACCACCCCCATCTCTCAATGTTCACTCTAACCACCCCCATCTCTCAATGTTCACTCTACCCACCCCCATCTCTCAATGTTCACTCCAACCACCCCCATCTCTCAATGTTCACTCTTCCCACCCCCATCTCTCAATGTTCACTCTAACCACCCCCATCTCTCAATGTTCACTCGACCCACCCCCATCTCTCAATGTTCACTCAAACCACCCCCATCTCTCAATGTTCACTCTACCCACCCCCATCTCTCAATGTTCACTCCAACCACCCCCATCTCTCAATGTTCACTCTAACCACCCCCATCTCTCAATGTTCACTCTACCCACCCCCATCTCTCAATGTTCACTCTAACCACCCCCATCTCTCAATGTTCACTCTAACCACCCCCATCTCTCAATGTTCACTCTGCCCACCCCCATCTCTCAATGTTCACTCTAACCACCCCCATCTCTCAATGTTCACTCTAACCACCCCCATCTCTCAATGTTCACTCTAACCACCCCCATCTCTCAATGTTCACTCTAACCACCCCCATCTCTCAATGTTCACTCTAACCACCCCCATCTCTCAATGTTCACTCTACCCACCCCCATCTCTCAATGTTCACTCTAACCACCCCCATCTCTCAATGTTCACTCTAACCACCCCCATCTCTCAATGTTCACTCTCACCACCCCCATCTCTCAATGTTCACTCTAACCACCCCCATCTCTCAATGTTCACTCTCACCACCCCCATCTCTCAATGTTCACTCTGCCCACCCCCATCTCTCAATGTTCACTCTAACCACCCCCATCTCTCAATGTTCACTCTGCCCACCCCCATCTCTCAATGTTCACTCTACCCACCCCCATCTCTCAATATTCACTCTAACCACCCCCATCTCTCAATGTTCACTCTAACCACCCCCATCTCTCAATGTTCACTCTGCCCACCCCCATCTCTCAATGTTCACTCTAACCACCCCCATCTCTCAATGTTCACTCTGCCCACCCCCATCTCTCAATGTTCACTCTAACCACCCCCATCTCTCAATGTTCACTCTGCCCACCCCCATCTCTCAATGTTCACTCTAACCACCCCCATCTCTCAATGTTCACTCGAACCACCCCCATCTCTCAATGTTCACTCTAACCACCCCCATCTCTCAATGTTCACTCTGCCCACCCCCATCTCTCAATGTTCACTCTAACCACCCCCATCTCTCAATGTTCACTCTGCCCACCCCCATCTCTCAATGTTCACTCTAACCACCCAAATCTCTCAATGTTCACTCTAACCACCTCCATCTCTCAATGTTCACTCTGCCCACCCCCATCTCTCAATGTTCACTCTGCCCACCCCCATCTCTCAATGTTCACTCTGCCCACCCCCATCTCTCAATGTTCACTCTACCCACCCCCATCTCTCAATGTTCACTCTAACCACCCCCATCTCTCAATGTTCACTCCAACCACCCCCATCTCTCAATGTTCACTCTAACCACCCCCATCTCTCAATGTTCACTCCAACCACCCCCATCTCTCAATGTTCACTCTACCCACCCCCATCTCTCAATGTTCACTCTAACCACCCCCATCTCTCAATGTTCACTCTAACCACCCCCATCTCTCAATGTTCACTCTACCCACCCCCATCTCTCAATGTTCACTCTGCCCACCCCCATCTCTCAATGTTCACTCTGCCCACCCCCATCTCTCAATGTTCACTCTAACCACCCCCATCTCTCAATGTTCACTCTGCCCACCCCCATCTCTCAATGTTCACTCTAACCACCCCCATCTCTCAATGTTCACTCTAACCACCCCCATCTCTCAATGTTCACTCTAACCACCCCCATCTCTCAATGTTCACTCTGCCCACCCCCATCTCTCAATGTTCACTCTAACCACCCCCATCTCTCAATGTTCACTCTAACCACCCGCATCTCTCAATGTTCACTCTAACCACCCCCATCTCTCAATGTTCACTCTGCCCACCCCCATCTCTCAATGTTCACTCTAACCACCCCCATCTCTCAATGTTCACTCTGCCCACCCCCATCTCTCAATGTTCACTCTGCCCACCCCCATCTCTCAATGTTCACTCTAACCACCCCCATCTCTCAATGTTCACTCTGCCCACCCCCATCTCTCAATGTTCACTCTGCCCACCCCCAGCTCTCAATGTTCACTCTCACCACCCCCCTCTCTCACGTCACTCCAACCAACCCCATCTCTCAATGTTCACTCTAACCACCCCCCTCTCTCAATGTTCACTCTGCCCACCCCCATCTCTCAATGTTCACTCTGCCCACCCCCATCTCTCAATGTTCACTCTGCCCACCCCCATCTCTCAATGTTCACTCTGCCCACCCCCATCTCTCAATGTTCACTCTGCCCACCCCCAGCTCTCAATGTTCACTCTCACCACCCCCCTCTCTCACGTCACTCCAACCAACCCCATCTCTCAATGTTCACTCTGCCCACCCCCATCTCTCAATGTTCACTCTCACCACCCCCCTCTCTCACGTCACTCCAACCACCCCCATCTCTCAATGTTCACTCTAACCACCCCATCTCTCAATGTTCACTCGACCCACCCCCATCTCTCAATGTTCACTCTCACCACCCCCCTCTCTCACGTCACTCCAACCACCCCCATCTCTCAATGTTCACTCTAACCACCCCCATCTCTCAATGTTCACTCTAACCACCCCCATCTCTCAATGTTCACTCTAACCACCCCCATCTCTCAATGTTCACTCTAACCACCCCCCTCTCTCAATGTTCACTCTAACCACCCCCATCTCTCAATGTTCACTCTCACCACCCCCCTCTCTCACGTCACTCCAACCAACCCCATCTCTCAATGTTCACTCTGCCCACCCCCATCTCTCAATGTTCACTCTGCCCACCCCCAGCTCTCAATGTTCACTCTCACCACCCCCCTCTCTCACGTCACTCCAACCACCCCCATCTCTCAATGTTCACTCTAACCACCCCATCTCTCAATGTTCACTCGACCCACCCCCATCTCTCAATGTTCACTCTAACCACCCCCCTCTCTCACGTCACTCCAACCAACCCCATCTCTCAATGTTCACTCTAACCACCCCCATCTCTCAATGTTCACTCTAACCACCCCCATCTCTCAATGTTCACTCTAACCACCCCCATCTCTCAATGTTCACTCTAACCACCCCCATCTCTCAATGTTCACTCTGCCCACCCCCATCTCTCAATGTTCACTCTAACCACCCCCATCTCTCAATGTTCACTCTGCCCACCCCCATCTCTCAATGTTCACTCTAACCACCCCCATCTCTCAATGTTCACTCTGCCCACCCCCATCTCTCAATGTTCACTCTAACCACCCCCATCTCTCAATGTTCACTCTGCCCACCCCCATCTCTCAATGTTCACTCTAACCACCCCCATCTCTCAATGTTCACTCTAACCACCCCCATCTCTCAATGTTCACTCTGCCCACCCCCATCTCTCAATGTTCACTCTGCCCACCCCCATCTCTCAATGTTCACTCTAACCACCCCCATCTCTCAATGTTCACTCTGCCCACCCCCATCTCTCAATGTTCACTCTGCCCACCCCCAGCTCTCAATGTTCACTCTCACCACCCCCCTCTCTCACGTCACTCCAACCAACCCCATCTCTCAATGTTCACTCTAACCACCCCCCTCTCTCACGTCACTCCAACCAACCCCATCTCTCAATGTTCACTCTGCCCACCCCCATCTCTCAATGTTCACTCCAACCACCCCCATCTCTCAATGTTCACTCTGCCCACCCCCAGCTCTCAATGTTCACTCTCACCACCCTCCTCTCTCACGTCACTCCAACCAACCCCATCTCTCAATGTTCACTCTGCCCACCCCCATCTCTCAATGTTCACTCCAACCACCCCCATCTCTCAATGTTCACTCTAACCACCCCATCTCTCAATGTTCACTCGACCCACTCCCATCTCTCAATGTTCACTCTCACCACCCCCATCTCTCAATGTTCACTCTACCCACCCCCATCTCTCAATGTTCACTCTCACCACCCCCATCTCTCAATGTTCACTCTAACCACCCCCAGCTCTCAATGTTCACTCTCACCACCCCCCTCTCTCACGTCACTCCAACCAACCCCATCTCTCAATGTTCACTCTAACCACCCCCCTCTCTCACGTCACTCCAACCAACCCCATCTCTCAATGTTCACTCTGCCCACCCCCATCTCTCAATGTTCACTCTAACCACCCCCATCTCTCAATGTTCACTCCAACCACCCCCATCTCTCAATGTTCACTCTAACCACCCCCATCTCTCAATGTTCACTCTAACCACCCCATCTCTTAATGTTCACTCCAACCACCCCCATCTCTCAATGTTCACTCCAACCACCCCCATCTCTCAATGTTCACTCTAACCACCCCCATCTCTCAATGTTCACTCCAACCACCCCCATCTCTCAATGTTCACTCTAACCACCCCCATCTCTCAATGTTCACTCGAACCACCCCCAACTCTCAATGTTCACTCTAACCACCCCCATCTCTCAATGTTCACTCTGCCCACCCCCATCTCTCAATGTTCACTCTGCCCACCCCCATCTCTCAATGTTCACTCTAACCACCCCCATCTCTCAATGTTCACTCTACCCACCCCCCTCTCTCACGTCACTCCAACCAACCCCATCTCTCAATGTTCACTCTAACCACCCCCATCTCTCAATGTTCACTCCAACCACCCCCATCTCTCAATGTTCACTCTAACCACCCCCATCTCTCAATGTTCACTCCAACCACCCCCATCTCTCAATGTTCACTCTAACCACCCCCATCTCTCAATGTTCACTCTAACCACCCCCATCTTTCAATGTTCACTCTAACCACCCCCATCTCTAAATGTTCACTCTAACCACCCCCATCTCTCAATGTTCACTCTGCCCACCCCCATCTCTCAATGTTCACTCTACCCACCCCCATCTCTCAATGTTCACTCTCACCACCCCCATCTCTAAATGTTCACTCTAACCACCCCCATCTCTCAATGTTCACTCTACCCACCCCCCTCTCTCACGTCACTCCAACCAACCCCATCTCTCAATGTTCACTCTAACCACCCCCATCTCTCAATGTTCACTCCAACCACCCCCATCTCTCAATGTTCACTCTAACCACCCCCATCTCTCAATGTTCACTCTGCCCACCCCCATCTCTCAATGTTCACTCTACCCACCCCCATCTCTCAATGTTCACTCTCACCACCCCCATCTCTAAATGTTCACTCTAACCACCCCCATCTCTCAATGTTCACTCTACCCACCCCCCTCTCTCACGTCACTCCAACCAACCCCATCTCTCAATGTTCACTCTAACCACCCCCATCTCTCAATGTTCACTCCAACCACCCCCATCTCTCAATGTTCACTCTAACCACCCCCATCTCTCAATGTTCACTCTCACCACCCCCATCTCTCAATGTTCACTCTAACCACCCCCATCTCTCAATGTTCACTCTAACCACCCCCATCTTTCAATGTTCACTCTAACCACCCCCATCTCTAAATGTTCACTCTAACCACCCCCATCTCTCAATGTTCACTCTGCCCACCCCCATCTCTCAATGTTCACTCTAACCACCCCCATCTCTCAATGTTCACTCTCACCACCCCCATCTCTAAATGTTCACTCTAACCACCCCCATCTCTCAATGTTCACTCTCACCACCCCCATCTCTCAATGTTCACTCTCACCACCCCCATCTCTCAATGTTCACTCTCACCACCCCCATCTCTCAATGTTCACTCTCACCACCCCCATCTCTCAATGTTCACTCTAACCACCCCCATCTCTCAATGTTCACTCCAACCACCCCTATCTCTCAATGTTCACTCTACCCACCCCCATCTCTCAATGTTCACTCTCACCACCCCCATCTCTCAATGTTCACTCTCACCACCCCCATCTCTCAATGTTCACTCTAACCACCCCCATCTCTCAATGTTCACTCCAACCACCCCTATCTCTCAATGTTCACTCTACCCACCCCCATCTCTCAATGTTCACTCTAACCACCCCCATCTCTCAATGTTCACTCTCACCACCCCCATCTCTCAATGTTCACTCTCACCACCCCCATCTCTCAATGTTCACTCTCACCACCCCCATCTCTCAATGTTCACTCTAACCACCCCCATCTCTCAATGTTCACTCTAACCACCCCCATCTCTCAATGTTCACTCTAACCACCCCCATCTCTCAATGTTCACTCTGCCCACCCCCATCTCTCAATGTTCACTCTAACCACCCCCATCTCTCAATGTTCACTCTAACCACCCCCATCTCTCAATGTTCACTCTGCCCACCCCCATCTCTCAATGTTCACTCTAACCACCCCCATCTCTCAATGTTCACTCTAACCACCCCCATCTCTCAATGTTCACTCTAACCACCCCCATCTCTCAATGTTCACTCTAACCACCCCCATCTCTCAATGTTCACTCTGCCCACCCCCATCTCTCAATGTTCAGTCTAACCACCCCCATCTCTCAATGTTCACTCTAACCACCCCCATCTCTCAATGTTCACTCTAACCACCCCCATCTCTCAATGTTCACTCTGCCCACCCCCATCTCTCAATGTTCACTCTAACCACCCCCATCTCTCAATGTTCACTCTACCCACCCCCCTCTCTCACGTCACTCCAACCAACCCCATCTCTCAATGTTCACTCTAACCACCCCCATCTCTCAATGTTCACTCCAACCACCCCCATCTCTCAATGTTCACTCTAACCACCCCCATCTCTCAATGTTCACTCTGCCCACCCCCATCTCTCAATGTTCACTCTAACCACCCCCATCTCTCAATGTTCACTCTGCCCACCCCCATCTCTCAATGTTCACTCTGCCCACCCCCATCTCTCAATGTTCACTCTAACCACCCCCATCTCTCAATGTTCACTCTGCCCACCCCCATCTCTCAATGTTCACTCTGCCCACCCCCAGCTCTCAATGTTCACTCTCACCACCCCCCTCTCTCACGTCACTCCAACCAACCCCATCTCTCAATGTTCACTCTAACCACCCCCCTCTCTCAATGTTCACTCTGCCCACCCCCATCTCTCAATGTTCACTCTGCCCACCCCCATCTCTCAATGTTCACTCTGCCCACCCCCATCTCTCAATGTTCACTCTGCCCACCCCCATCTCTCAATGTTCACTCTGCCCACCCCCAGCTCTCAATGTTCACTCTCACCACCCCCCTCTCTCACGTCACTCCAACCAACCCCATCTCTCAATGTTCACTCTGCCCACCCCCATCTCTCAATGTTCACTCTCACCACCCCCCTCTCTCACGTCACTCCAACCACCCCCATCTCTCAATGTTCACTCTAACCACCCCATCTCTCAATGTTCACTCGACCCACCCCCATCTCTCAATGTTCACTCTCACCACCCCCCTCTCTCACGTCACTCCAACCACCCCCATCTCTCAATGTTCACTCTAACCACCCCCATCTCTCAATGTTCACTCTAACCACCCCCATCTCTCAATGTTCACTCTAACCACCCCCATCTCTCAATGTTCACTCTAACCACCCCCCTCTCTCAATGTTCACTCTAACCACCCCCATCTCTCAATGTTCACTCTCACCACCCCCCTCTCTCACGTCACTCCAACCAACCCCATCTCTCAATGTTCACTCTGCCCACCCCCATCTCTCAATGTTCACTCTGCCCACCCCCAGCTCTCAATGTTCACTCTCACCACCCCCCTCTCTCACGTCACTCCAACCACCCCCATCTCTCAATGTTCACTCTAACCACCCCATCTCTCAATGTTCACTCGACCCACCCCCATCTCTCAATGTTCACTCTAACCACCCCCCTCTCTCACGTCACTCCAACCAACCCCATCTCTCAATGTTCACTCTAACCACCCCCATCTCTCAATGTTCACTCTAACCACCCCCATCTCTCAATGTTCACTCTAACCACCCCCATCTCTCAATGTTCACTCTAACCACCCCCATCTCTCAATGTTCACTCTGCCCACCCCCATCTCTCAATGTTCACTCTAACCACCCCCATCTCTCAATGTTCACTCTGCCCACCCCCATCTCTCAATGTTCACTCTAACCACCCCCATCTCTCAATGTTCACTCTGCCCACCCCCATCTCTCAATGTTCACTCTAACCACCCCCATCTCTCAATGTTCACTCTGCCCACCCCCATCTCTCAATGTTCACTCTAACCACCCCCATCTCTCAATGTTCACTCTAACCACCCCCATCTCTCAATGTTCACTCTGCCCACCCCCATCTCTCAATGTTCACTCTGCCCACCCCCATCTCTCAATGTTCACTCTAACCACCCCCATCTCTCAATGTTCACTCTGCCCACCCCCATCTCTCAATGTTCACTCTGCCCACCCCCAGCTCTCAATGTTCACTCTCACCACCCCCCTCTCTCACGTCACTCCAACCAACCCCATCTCTCAATGTTCACTCTAACCACCCCCCTCTCTCACGTCACTCCAACCAACCCCATCTCTCAATGTTCACTCTGCCCACCCCCATCTCTCAATGTTCACTCCAACCACCCCCATCTCTCAATGTTCACTCTGCCCACCCCCAGCTCTCAATGTTCACTCTCACCACCCTCCTCTCTCACGTCACTCCAACCAACCCCATCTCTCAATGTTCACTCTGCCCACCCCCATCTCTCAATGTTCACTCCAACCACCCCCATCTCTCAATGTTCACTCTAACCACCCCATCTCTCAATGTTCACTCGACCCACTCCCATCTCTCAATGTTCACTCTCACCACCCCCATCTCTCAATGTTCACTCTACCCACCCCCATCTCTCAATGTTCACTCTCACCACCCCCATCTCTCAATGTTCACTCTAACCACCCCCAGCTCTCAATGTTCACTCTCACCACCCCCCTCTCTCACGTCACTCCAACCAACCCCATCTCTCAATGTTCACTCTAACCACCCCCCTCTCTCACGTCACTCCAACCAACCCCATCTCTCAATGTTCACTCTGCCCACCCCCATCTCTCAATGTTCACTCTAACCACCCCCATCTCTCAATGTTCACTCCAACCACCCCCATCTCTCAATGTTCACTCTAACCACCCCCATCTCTCAATGTTCACTCTAACCACCCCATCTCTTAATGTTCACTCCAACCACCCCCATCTCTCAATGTTCACTCCAACCACCCCCATCTCTCAATGTTCACTCTAACCACCCCCATCTCTCAATGTTCACTCCAACCACCCCCATCTCTCAATGTTCACTCTAACCACCCCCATCTCTCAATGTTCACTCGAACCACCCCCATCTCTCAATGTTCACTCTAACCACCCCCATCTCTCAATGTTCACTCTGCCCACCCCCATCTCTCAATGTTCACTCTGCCCACCCCCATCTCTCAATGTTCACTCTAACCACCCCCATCTCTCAATGTTCACTCTACCCACCCCCCTCTCTCACGTCACTCCAACCAACCCCATCTCTCAATGTTCACTCTAACCACCCCCATCTCTCAATGTTCACTCCAACCACCCCCATCTCTCAATGTTCACTCTAACCACCCCCATCTCTCAATGTTCACTCCAACCACCCCCATCTCTCAATGTTCACTCTAACCACCCCCATCTCTCAATGTTCACTCTCACCACCCCCATCTCTCAATGTTCACTCTGCCCACCCCCATCTCTCAATGTTCACTCCAACCACCCCCATCTCTCAATGTTCACTCTAACCACCCCCATCTCTCAATGTTCACTCTACCCACCCCCCTCTCTCACGTCACTCCAACCAACCCCATCTCTCAATGTTCACTCTAACCACCCCCATCTCTCAATGTTCACTCTAACCACCCCCATCTCTCAATGTTCACTCTAACCACCCCCATCTCTCAATGTTCACTCTCACCACCCCCATCTCTCAATGTTCACTCTAACCACCCCCATCTCTCAATGTTCACTCTAACCACCCCCATCTTTCAATGTTCACTCTAACCACCCCCATCTCTAAATGTTCACTCTAACCACCCCCATCTCTCAATGTTCACTCTGCCCACCCCCATCTCTCAATGTTCACTCTAACCACCCCCATCTCTCAATGTTCACTCTCACCACCCCCATCTCTAAATGTTCACTCTAACCACCCCCATCTCTCAATGTTCACTCTCACCACCCCCATCTCTCAATGTTCACTCTCACCACCCCCATCTCTCAATGTTCACTCTCACCACCCCCATCTCTCAATGTTCACTCTCACCACCCCCATCTCTCAATGTTCACTCTAACCACCCCCATCTCTCAATGTTCACTCCAACCACCCCTATCTCTCAATGTTCACTCTACCCACCCCCATCTCTCAATGTTCACTCTCACCACCCCCATCTCTCAATGTTCACTCTCACCACCCCCATCTCTCAATGTTCACTCTAACCACCCCCATCTCTCAATGTTCACTCCAACCACCCCTATCTCTCAATGTTCACTCTACCCACCCCCATCTCTCAATGTTCACTCTAACCACCCCCATCTCTCAATGTTCACTCTCACCACCCCCATCTCTCAATGTTCACTCTCACCACCCCCATCTCTCAATGTTCACTCTCACCACCCCCATCTCTCAATGTTCACTCTAACCACCCCCATCTCTCAATGTTCACTCTAACCACCCCCATCTCTCAATGTTCACTCTAACCACCCCCATCTCTCAATGTTCACTCTGCCCACCCCCATCTCTCAATGTTCACTCTAACCACCCCCATCTCTCAATGTTCACTCTAACCACCCCCATCTCTCAATGTTCACTCTGCCCACCCCCATCTCTCAATGTTCACTCTAACCACCCCCATCTCTCAATGTTCACTCTAACCACCCCCATCTCTCAATGTTCACTCTAACCACCCCCATCTCTCAATGTTCACTCTAACCACCCCCATCTCTCAATGTTCACTCTGCCCACCCCCATCTCTCAATGTTCAGTCTAACCACCCCCATCTCTCAATGTTCACTCTAACCACCCCCATCTCTCAATGTTCACTCTAACCACCCCCATCTCTCAATGTTCACTCTGCCCACCCCCATCTCTCAATGTTCACTCTAACCACCCCCATCTCTCAATGTTCACTCTACCCACCCCCCTCTCTCACGTCACTCCAACCAACCCCATCTCTCAATGTTCACTCTAACCACCCCCATCTCTCAATGTTCACTCCAACCACCCCCATCTCTCAATGTTCACTCTAACCACCCCCATCTCTCAATGTTCACTCTACCCACCCCCATCTCTCAATGTTCACTCTACCCACCCCCATCTCTCAATGTTCACTCTCACCACCCCCATCTCTCAATGTTCACTCTGCCCACCCCCATCTCTCAATGTTCACTCCAACCACCCCCATCTCTCAATGTTCACTCTCACCACCCCCATCTCTCAATGTTCACTCTGCCCACCCCCATCTCTCAATGTTCACTCCAACCACCCCCATCTCTCAATGTTCACTCTAACCACCCCCATCTCTCAATGTTCACTCTACCCACCCCCCTCTCTCACGTCACTCCAACCAACCCCATCTCTCAATGTTCACTCTAACCACCCCCATCTCTCAATGTTCACTCTAACCACCCCCATCTCTCAATGTTCACTCTACCCACCCCCCTCTCTCACGTCACTCCAACCAACCCCATCGCTCAATGTTCACTCTGCCCACCCCCATCTCTCAATGTTCACTCTAACCACCCCCATCTCTCAATGTTCACTCTGCCCACCCCCATCTCTCAATGTTCACTCTAACCACCCCCATCTCTCAATGTTCACTCTGCCCACCCCCATCTCTCAATGTTCACTCTAACCACCCCCATCTCTCAATGTTCACTCTCACCACCCCCATCTCTAAATGTTCACTCTAACCACCCCCATCTCTCAATGTTCACTCTGCCCACCCCCATCTCTCAATGTTCACTCTCACCACCCCCATCTCTCAATGTTCACTCTAACCACCCCCATCTCTCAATGTTCACTCTAACCACCCCCATCTCTCAATGTTCACTCCAACCACCCCTATCTCTCAATGTTCACTCTACCCACCCCCATCTCTCAATGTTCACTCTACCCACCCCCCTCTCTCACGTCACTCCAACCAACCCCATCTCTCAATGTTCACTCTAACCACCCCCATCTCTCAATGTTCACTCTAACCACCCCCATCTCTCAATGTTCACTCTAACCACCCCCATCTCTCAATGTTCACTCTCACCACCCCCATCTCTCAATGTTCACTCTAACCACCCCCATCTCTCAATGTTCACTCTAACCACCCCCATCTTTCAATGTTCACTCTAACCACCCCCATCTCTCAATGTTCACTCCAACCACCCCCATCTCTCAATGTTCACTCTACCCACCCCCATCTCTCAATGTTCACTCTACCCACCCCCCTCTCTCACGTCACTCCAACCAACCCCATCTCTCAATGTTCACTCTAACCACCCCCATCTCTCAATGTTCACTCTAACCACCCCCATCTCTCAATGTTCACTCTAACCACCCCCATCTCTCAATGTTCACTCTCACCACCCCCATCTCTCAATGTTCACTCTAACCACCCCCATCTCTCAATGTTCACTCTAACCACCCCCATCTTTCAATGTTCACTCTAACCACCCCCATCTCTAAATGTTCACTCTAACCACCCCCATCTCTCAATGTTCACTCTGCCCACCCCCATCTCTCAATGTTCACTCTAACCACCCCCATCTCTCAATGTTCACTCTCACCACCCCCATCTCTAAATGTTCACTCTAACCACCCCCATCTCTCAATGTTCACTCTCACCACCCCCATCTCTCAATGATCACTCTCACCACCCCCATCTCTCAATGTTCACTCTCACCACCCCCATCTCTCAATGTTCACTCTCACCACCCCCATCTCTCAATGTTCACTCTAACCACCCCCATCTCTCAATGTTCACTCCAACCACCCCTATCTCTCAATGTTCACTCTACCCACCCCCATCTCTCAATGTTCACTCTCACCACCCCCATCTCTCAATGTTCACTCTCACCACCCCCATCTCTCAATGTTCACTCTAACCACCCCCATCTCTCAATGTTCACTCCAACCACCCCTATCTCTCAATTTTCACTCTACCCACCCCCATCTCTCAATGTTCACTCTAACCACCCCCATCTCTCAATGTTCACTCTCACCACCCCCATCTCTCAATGTTCACTCTCACCACCCCCATCTCTCAATGTTCACTCTCACCACCCCCATCTCTCAATGTTCACTCTAACCACCCCCATCTCTCAATGTTCACTCTAACCACCCCCATCTCTCAATGTTCACTCTAACCACCCCCATCTCTCAATGTTCACTCTGCCCACCCCCATCTCTCAATGTTCACTCTAACCACCCCCATCTCTCAATGTTCACTCTAACCACCCCCATCTCTCAATGTTCACTCTGCCCACCCCCATCTCTCAATGTTCACTCTAACCACCCCCATCTCTCAATGTTCACTCTAACCACCCCCATCTCTCAATGTTCACTCTAACCACCCCCATCTCTCAATGTTCACTCTAACCACCCCCATCTCTCAATGTTCACTCTGCCCACCCCCATCTCTCAATGTTCAGTCTAACCACCCCCATCTCTCAATGTTCACTCTAACCACCCCCATCTCTCAATGTTCACTCTAACCACCCCCATCTCTCAATGTTCACTCTGCCCACCCCCATCTCTCAATGTTCACTCTAACCACCCCCATCTCTCAATGTTCACTCTACCCACCCCCCTCTCTCACGTCACTCCAACCAACCCCATCTCTCAATGTTCACTCTAACCAACCCATCTCTCAATGTTCACTCCAACCACCCCCATCTCTCAATGTTCACTCTAACCACCCCCATCTCTCAATGTTCACTCTACCCACCCCCATCTCTCAATGTTCACTCTACCCACCCCCATCTCTCAATGTTCACTCTCACCACCCCCATCTCTCAATGTTCACTCTGCCCACCCCCATCTCTCAATGTTCACTCCAACCACCCCCATCTCTCAATGTTCACTCTCACCACCCCCATCTCTCAATGTTCACTCTGCCCACCCCCATCTCTCAATGTTCACTCCAACCACCCCCATCTCTCAATGTTCACTCTAACCACCCCCATCTCTCAATGTTCACTCTACCCACCCCCCTCTCTCACGTCACTCCAACCAACCCCATCTCTCAATGTTCACTCTAACCACCCCCATCTCTCAATGTTCACTCTAACCACCCCCATCTCTCAATGTTCACTCTACCCACCCCCCTCTCTCACGTCACTCCAACCAACCCCATCGCTCAATGTTCACTCTGCCCACCCCCATCTCTCAATGTTCACTCTAACCACCCCCATCTCTCAATGTTCACTCTGCCCACCCCCATCTCTCAATGTTCACTCTAACCACCCCCATCTCTCAATGTTCACTCTGCCCACCCCCATCTCTCAATGTTCACTCTAACCACCCCCATCTCTCAATGTTCACTCTCACCACCCCCATCTCTAAATGTTCACTCTAACCACCCCCATCTCTCAATGTTCACTCTGCCCACCCCCATCTCTCAATGTTCACTCTCACCACCCCCATCTCTCAATGTTCACTCTAACCACCCCCATCTCTCCATGTTCACTCTAACCACCCCCATCTCTCAATGTTCACTCCAACCACCCCTATCTCTCAATGTTCACTCTACCCACCCCCATCTCTCAATGTTCACTCTCACCACCCCCATCTCTCAATGTTCACTCTAACCACCCCCATCTCTCAATGTTCACTCTAACCACCCCCATCTCTCAATGTTCACTCTGCCCACCCCCATCTCTCAATGTTCACTCTAACCACCCCCATCTCTCAATGTTCACTCTGCCCACCCCCATCTCTCAATGTTCACTCTGCCCACCCCCATCTCTCAATGTTCACTCTAACCACCCCCATCTCTCAATGTTCACTCTAACCACCCCCATCTCTCAATGTTCACTCTAACCACCCCCATCTCTCAATGTTCACTCTAACCACCCCCATCTCTCAATGTTCACTCTGCCCACCCCCATCTCTCAATGTTCAGTCTAACCACCCCCATCTCTCAATGTTCACTCTAACCACCCCCATCTCTCAATGTTCACTCTAACCACCCCCATCTCTCAATGTTCACTCTGCCCACCCCCATCTCTCAATGTTCACTCTAACCACCCCCATCTCTCAATGTTCACTCTACCCACCCCCCTCTCTCACGTCACTCCAACCAACCCCATCTCTCAATGTTCACTCTAACCAACCCATCTCTCAATGTTCACTCCAACCACCCCCATCTCTCAATGTTCACTCTAACCACCCCCATCTCTCAATGTTCACTCTACCCACCCCCATCTCTCAATGTTCACTCTACCCACCCCCATCTCTCAATGTTCACTCTCACCACCCCCATCTCTCAATGTTCACTCTGCCCACCCCCATCTCTCAATGTTCACTCCAACCACCCCCATCTCTCAATGTTCACTCTCACCACCCCCATCTCTCAATGTTCACTCTGCCCACCCCCATCTCTCAATGTTCACTCCAACCACCCCCATCTCTCAATGTTCACTCTAACCACCCCCATCTCTCAATGTTCACTCTACCCACCCCCCTCTCTCACGTCACTCCAACCAACCCCATCTCTCAATGTTCACTCTAACCACCCCCATCTCTCAATGTTCACTCTAACCACCCCCATCTCTCAATGTTCACTCTACCCACCCCCCTCTCTCACGTCACTCCAACCAACCCCATCGCTCAATGTTCACTCTGCCCACCCCCATCTCTCAATGTTCACTCTAACCACCCCCATCTCTCAATGTTCACTCTGCCCACCCCCATCTCTCAATGTTCACTCTAACCACCCCCATCTCTCAATGTTCACTCTGCCCACCCCCATCTCTCAATGTTCACTCTAACCACCCCCATCTCTCAATGTTCACTCTCACCACCCCCATCTCTAAATGTTCACTCTAACCACCCCCATCTCTCAATGTTCACTCTGCCCACCCCCATCTCTCAATGTTCACTCTCACCACCCCCATCTCTCAATGTTCACTCTAACCACCCCCATCTCTCCATGTTCACTCTAACCACCCCCATCTCTCAATGTTCACTCCAACCACCCCTATCTCTCAATGTTCACTCTACCCACCCCCATCTCTCAATGTTCACTCTCACCACCCCCATCTCTCAATGTTCACTCTAACCACCCCCATCTCTCAATGTTCACTCTAACCACCCCCATCTCTCAATGTTCACTCTGCCCACCCCCATCTCTCAATGTTCACTCTAACCACCCCCATCTCTCAATGTTCACTCTGCCCACCCCCATCTCTCAATGTTCACTCTGCCCACCCCCATCTCTCAATGTTCACTCTAACCACCCCCATCTCTCAATGTTCACTCTAACCACCCCCATCTCTCAATGTTCACTCTAACCACCCCCATCTCTCAATGTTCACTCTAACCACCCCCATCTCTCAATGTTCACTCTGCCCACCCCCATCTCTCAATGTTCACTCTAACCACCCCCATCTCTCAATGTTCACTCTAACCACCCCCATCTCTCAATGTTCACTCTAACCACCCCCATCTCTCAATGTTCACTCTAACCACCCCCATCTCTCAATGTTCACTCTGCCCACCCCCATCTCTCAATGTTCACTCTAACCACCCCCATCTCTCAATGTTCACTCTGCCCACCCCCATCTCTCAATGTTCACTCTGCCCACCCCCATCTCTCAATGTTCACTCTAACCACCCCCATCTCTCAATGTTCACTCTGCCCACCCCCATCTCTCAATGTTCACTCTGCCCACCCCCAGCTCTCAATGTTCACTCTCACCACCCCCCTCTCTGACGTCACTCCAACCAACCCCATCTCTCAATGTTCACTCGAACCACCCCCCTCTCTCACGTCACTCCAACCAACCCCATCTCTCAATGTTCACTCTGCCCACCCCCATCTCTCAATGTTCACTCTAACCACCCCCATCTCTCAATGTTCACTCCAACCACCCCCATCTCTCAATGTTCACTCTGCCCACCCCCATCTCTCAATGTTCACTTTAACCACCCCCATCTCTCAATGTTCACTCGACCCACTCCCATCTCTCAATGTTCACTCGACCCACCCCCATCTCTCAATGTTCACTTTAACCACCCCCATCTCTCAATGTTCACTCTCACCACCCCCATCTCTCAATGTTCACTCTCACCACCCCCATCTCTCAATGTTCACTCTAACCACCCCCAGCTCTCAATGTTCACTCTCACCACCCCCCTCTCTCACGTCACTCCAACCAACCCCATCTCTCAATGTTCACTCTGCCCACCCCCATCTCTCAATGTTCACTCCGCCCACCCCCATCTCTTAATGTTCACTCCAACCACCCCCATCTCTCAATGTTCACTCTAACCACCCCCATCTCTCAATGTTCACTCTACCCACCCCCATCTCTCAATGTTCACTCTACCCACCCCCATCTCTCAATGTTCACTCTAACCACCCCCATCTCTCAATGTTCACTCTAACCACCCCCATCTCTCAATGTTCACTCTGCCCACCCCCATCTCTCAATGTTCACTCTCACCACCCCCATCTCTCAATGTTCACTCTAACCACCCCCATCTCTCAATGTTCACTCTAACCACCCCCATCTCTCAATGTTCACTCTGCCCACCCCCATCTCTCAATGTTCACTCTAACCACCCCCATCTCTCAATGTTCACTCTGCCCACCCCCATCTCTCAATGTTCACTCTAACCACCCCCATCTCTCAATGTTCACTCTAACCACCCCCATCTCTCAATGTTCACTCTGCCCACCCCCATCTCTCAATGTTCACTCTGCCCACCCCCATCTCTCAATGTTCACTCTAACCACCCCCATCTCTCAATGTTCACTCTGCCCACCCCCATCTCTCAATGTTCACTCTAACCACCCCCATCTCTCAATGTTCACTCGAACCACCCCCATCTCTCAATGTTCACTCTAACCACCCCCATCTCTCAATGTTCACTCTGCCCACCCCCATCTCTCAATGTTCACTCTAACCACC